>NC_060144.1:504841886-505150732 GCF_021461385.2 Schistocerca piceifrons
AGTGTCTGGTTCTTTCAGTTTATCCAAGTCCCATCTCCTTAAATTCCTACCTTTTTGCAGTTTCTTCAGTTTTAATCTACAGTTCATAACCAATGAATTGTGGTCAGAGTCCACATCTGCCTCTGGAAATGTCTTGCAATTTAAAACCTGGTTCTTAAATCTCTGTCTTACCATTATATAACCTATATGAAACCTTCCAGTGTCTCCAGGTCTCTTCCACGTATTCAACTTTCTTTCACGGTTCTTAAACCAATTGCTAGCTATGATTTGGTTGTGCTCTGTGTAAAATTTTACCAGACAACTTCCTGTTTCGTTCCTTACCTCCGTCCATATTCATCTACTATTTTTCATTCTCTTCCTTTTCATACTATCGATTTCCAGCCCCCCCATGACTATTAAATTTTCGTCTCCTTAACTATCTGAATAATTTCTTTTATTGCATCATACATTTCTTCAGTCTCTTTCATCATCTGCGGAGCAAGTTGGCATATAAACTTGTACTAGTGTGGCAGCCGTGGACTGAAGGGATTACACTGAAGATAGTTGGTAAAGTGTTATTCTTCTATAGTTTATGAAACTTTTGTGTAGAACTAACATCTGTACTTGAAGCTGCACTTTCATACAAAATTTTCTGAGTAAACTTTTCTCAGTATCAGGAGGAGCAGTAACAGTTGCATTTGACTATGAACTTTAAATGACTCTGTCCTATTGTTGCAGCAAATGAAAATTCAGTAGTAGTTTCACAGGAGAAAATAAATTTTGAGGAGAGAAATTTGAAGCAAAAAAAAGAAATTTTAAGTCTGGTTGACGTTCTTGAAACAGTACTTGTTGGTGGAAATAAGGAAGTGCTTACGTGTTAGAAACATTCCTGCAAGTGACATATTTCTACATTAATTCCTTTTTCTACATAAAATGGATATTTATATGACGATGCAAATAATCACTTGTAGACAATATAAAGTAAATGGATAGATAAAAAATGTACTCACCAAGCGATGGCAGGAGAACACACACACACACACACACACACACACACACACACACACACACACACACACACACACAAAGGTTTAAATTGTACAAGCAGTTGGAGCCAGTGGCTCCTTCTTCTGGTAGAAGAATTGAAGGGGAAGGAAAAAGGGTGAAGGAAAAGGAATGGAGGGGTTTAGGGAGAACTTTAGGTAAGGGTTAATTACTAGATGGGATAAGAAGGAAAGACAGAATCAGCCTGACTGAGCTTTCAGCAAAAGCCACCTTCAGAAGGGAAACACACATTCACACAAACGAGCACACCATACACTCGCACGACTACTACCTCCAACAACTCCAGCTAGAATGCAGTTGTGTTGAACAGAAGCAGCAATCCAGATTGGGGCAGGGAAGGGGAAAGGATTGTGTGTGATGACGAGCAGAGAAGGGAAGAAAACAGGTGGGTGCTGTGGCCTAGCAGTGCACAGTGAGGCTGAGGGGATATGAACTGGATGGAGGTTATAGGACAGAATGGGTGGAAACTGTTTGGTGGAGGCTGTTGGGACAGTATGTTACCATAGGTTGTGCCTGGGATGACTTTGGGAGCAGAGAATGTGTTGTAAGGATAACTCCCATCTGCACAGTTCAGAAAAGCTGATGGTAGAGGAAAGGGTCTAGTTAGCCTGGGTTGTGAAGCAGCTGTTGAAACCAGCCATGTTATGTTCAGCTGCATGTTGTGCCATAGACTGATCCACTTTGCTCTTTGCTACAATTTGGCAATGGCCATTTGTCCTAGTGGACAGCTGGCTGATAGTCGTACCAATTAAAAAAAACTCTATGTAATGATTACAACAGAGCTGGTATATGCATTGGCTGCTTTCACAGGTGCCCCAGCCTCTGATGGGGTAGGATAAGCCTGTGACAGGACTGGAATAGGAATGCTGGATGGGTGGGTAGAGCAGGTCTTGCACCTGGGTTTTCCACAGAGGCATGATCCCTGTGATTTAACCATATTGGACTCTTTAAAGTGCTGCTTTCCTCCTTCCAGTCAACACTTCTTTGCCATCAATCCCTCCAACCAAAGCCAACATAATCCCAACACTGAACCATGTCTCTCCCAGTTCACATCACAGTTCAACCATGATCCCCCCCCCCCCCCTCCTCTACCATCGCTGGTCAGCTCCAACTCTGTCTTGCGATCCTTCCCCAGGTCCATTCCTAATGACATCAACCTTTTGTGAAAGGTAGGGCAGCCATACATTGCCTCAAAACAGATCCTGACCTAATAATCCTATCTCCTGGCTCCTCTACCTATAAACTCTGCCGCAGTGGTCCCACCCAGAAGTCTAACATAACCTGCAATCCTGCTTAAAACCTTAGGACCTTTCGAGAACCTCTCCCCTGAATCCATTCCCCTCATCACTTCTATGACACCGCAAATGCCCACCTCCTGCATGTTCCCCAAAAGCCACAAATCTAAAACATCCTGGACTCCCTGGTGTAGCTGGTTATTGTGCTCCCACTGAAAGAATTTAGGCTCTCATTGTCTAACACTTCCTTCCAATTGTCTGAAATCTAGCCTCCCACGTCAAAGATACCAACCACTTCCCTCACTGACTCTCCACCATCTCTGCCCCATTACCTCCTGGATCCATATTAATCACTGTTGATGCCACTTCCTATACACCAACATTCCACATGCCCCTGGTCTTGCTGTTATTGATCACTACCTCTCCCAGTTTCCTTCAGTATGTAAACTCATTACCTCATTTTTCATACATCTTACTAACTTTATCCTAACACAAAACCACTTCTCTTTTGAAGGGCAGGTATAAGAACAAATTCACAGCACAGCCTTGTCCAACTACCATCTAGTCCCTGCATGCTCCGCCAGGCAGTGTACACTTTTCTCCCTCCACTGGTGCTATGCTATCCCTCCCCATTCCCCATCACACTCCAGACTGCTGCTTCCATTCGACGCAGTTTTATCCTGGCTGGAGCAGCCAGAAACAGCAGTTGTGTGTGTTTGTTTTGTTTTTGTTTCCTTTCTGAAGAAGGCTTTTGCTCACAGCTCAAATGTCTGAGTGTTTTGATTGTACCTGTCTGCAGCTCAGTATGACATATCTAAGGTAAGTAGCAGTCTATCCTTATCATAATATTGTTGATATTCCAACCTGGGCTTTCCAGTGTTTGTATTTGCATCATGAGAGAAAACAATTTGAATATCATAAGCTTTATTGGGAAAGTGTTGTTTGGTAAACAATAGGCCCGTGCCCAAATGGCAGATGTTTTGTGAAATTCAAGAGGTAGCTTGTTGAGTCAGCCTTAAAGGTAACCCAGCCTACTGTAGTTTTCATACTCATTTTTAAAAATCTTAATATTACTTATCTGGAAATGAATGGCTCCGACTACATCAGAACACATCAGACACACAGGAAATTGGCATTGCCTATTTTCAATGAGAAGTAAAGAAGTATTGCCAAGTTTTTCAGTCTCACATTTGGAATTTTAAATGTTAAATGGCATCTGGTCATGCACACAGAAGACACTAAACTACATCCCATGAATGTGAAATTTTTTCTTAACCAAAACTTTAGTAAGCCGTGATGGGCACCAGTTACATTATTTAAATCCTTTTTATTGTGAAGAGGAAGGAAGAAAAATAGTGAGGCCTAAAGTTTGGTTACGATGTTGCTGAATAAAGCCCAAGCCTATTGTAAAATAAATAAATTGTGAAGAGTATTTGTGTAGAGGAACTAGGAAGGTCAGTCTTGTAACTTAGTGATGAAGTTGGTATGTCAACTGCTAGAGGGACATTGTAGAAAGTAAGAAGATACATTAACATTGTTGTCAGCGCCCCTGCTGCATTCTGTTATTGACTAATAATTCTACTAGCATTGTTTGAGATATGCAACTCATGCTCTTTACATTCCCATTATTCATTAGTGTCTTATAATTTCAGGTTACCTACAGCTCATACGTGTTTCAACGTTCTTCTGCTTCCTGAGTATGAGACAAAGGAAAAGTTAAATGATAGACTTATGAAGGCAATAAAGTATTCCAAAGGATTTGGAATGTTGTAACCCACTTCGCTTTCCTCCTAAAATTTAGGAAACAAATTACTTTGAAGTTCCCATCATGTCTAAAGATTGTGGAATTTGTTAATAAACTCCTGTGAAAATGAAAATTTTTGGTGCAATTTAGCAGTGGATGAAATATGGTGCAAAATGAGCTGCTCATTAGTGTTACATAAGTGTGTAATAACAATTTATTCTATGTTACCACTCCCTCTTGCCTCTGGGCTGTTAGTCCAGTGATGAATGTAAACTGATTTGTTAAATATCAGTGACAGTTTCCTGGTGGTGTTTAGTAACAAAATTATTAACACTACTGACAGTGTCTAAATATGGAGGTATCTGCAAAATACTACTGTAATTGACTTTGTACAAAGTGCTAAGAATATTGTCATCTTCAGTGAAGCTTTTATGAACATGGGGAGGAAGAATGAGGTGTCTGTTTAGTGTGTTTGTATGAATGAAATTCACAGTGTATGATTCATTTTGTGTGTGATGACTAATTAATTTGTCTCTTGTACATTTTCCAAAATTTTGAGGCAGCTATTCTGTTTCCCTCCAGAAAAGTGCAAAAAGGAATGACTTCATATCCTTACAAATTTGCTTCATGTCTGGTGCACATACACACACACAAACTAATCTATTACCTGTCATGTTTACACATAAAGTTTCCAATTTTTGAAATGAGGATAGTGGACAATTGAATGAAATTATAAAAATAAAATATTTTTGTGCAAGAAATGCTTATTTTAAGTGTGTACATTTAAAGATGAAACTTTTTCAATATATGTACAGTGAGATGTTAAAACCTACATTTAGTGTAAACTTATTTTTAATAAACAATGTTGCCTGGTAAATACAATTTTAGAAATGAAATGACCATTTCCAAGAATTCTGATGTGGTCCTACAAAGAGACTGATAGTTTACTGCTCTCATGTTGATTTAGACAAGTCAACAACAAGAATGTTTCTGTAATAAATAATTTTTGAACTATTTATAATAAGTTTTGATACAGTAAACTAGATATTTTATTCATCATATTTAATTATTTCGAAACAGGGCTGTGCTCATTTGTAAATAATTTTTCATTTGTAATAAATAGATTTAAACTTTCATTCAAATTTTTCCAACCTACATTGTTGCAACAGGAATGTTTAAAGTTATACTATTCTCAGTTTTCCTTTTTCCTTGTGCTCAAATTTCACAAAGTGAGAATTACTGGTAGTATTTGACCTTTTTTACTATCTTTATTGGTTTGCATTCTATGAGAAATGCTATTTTATTTGGTATAGTAGTATGTTACTGTCAGTCCTAGACTGTTATTTCATTCTGTTTCTTGTATTTGTAATTTGCTTTCATTTCAGTCTTCATTGTGTAAAATAGCTGAAGCATTGTGACATCCTCAAACTACTTTCAATTTATGAATTCTAAGCTTTATGTAAAAGTTAGATTGTTAATGTACATTTGATTTGTGAGAAGCATGTAAAGCTGTTAATAAATCTTGTAGAAATGGTTTATTTATTTTTACTGATGTGTGTGTTATAAAGGAGCAATATCTTAATCAATTGGCTACACAATTTTATGCACATGACACAAGCAACTTTTATAGGTATCAGGTATCACTTACACTGGTAATTCCTGAAGCTTGGTGCATCTTAAATTACAAATAGAAATGTTGGGATATGCTCACAGGCTTATTTATATCTAGATGTGCAACAGATTAACATGATAGGATAATTGATTTCCATAATCATTTGCGGGGGGTGGGGGAGGATTACAGTTGCAAATCCTGCTGTCATAAACTGTCAAGGCACCTTTTTAATACGGAAAAATTAGAAGTGACACTATTTGGCAAGAAATTGATAACTTGAGCAAATTTGGACATCAACTCTATCAAAAACCTATGTTGCTCTCTTCATCCTGCACCTTTTGAATCATGGAGTGATGTAATCCACTTCAATGTAATCCACTTCAAAGGGGAAATCCCTTGTGTGCATGTACCATCTGCCATTTCATATTGTTTGAAAAACACTTTTTCATATTAATGCCAGATGCCTTAACAGTTTGCATTTGGTTCTGTTTGACTCATCACACATTATCTACTAACAGAATACAATCCAGAAATTAAGGCAATGTTCTGTGAGGACAGGTTTAGCAAATGTGGGGCCCTGAACAGGGGCTAATAACTGATATCATCCAATTAATACTCTGCAAAACATTTTGACAATATGGTATACATCTCATTCTACAACATTTTTTAAAGTTTCTTGCCACTCCATTTGCACATACAGCACAGAATATCTCTATAAATGACTGTGCATGTGATGTCTCTTATTGTTTTTGCAGTCACTATGGGAATGATATGTCAGGAGCTGTAGGATAAATCCTAAATTCCTCGTTCAATAATGGTAATTGAAATTTTATAAGTAGCCCTTTCCCGAATAGTTGGTGTCTTTCTTCTAGTTTCTACCAGTTACAAATTTTTAACGTTTCTGTGATAATTCGTGTGCCCCTTCTTTGTGTGAATTCAGTGTCCCTTGTTAGTCCTATTTGATTGTAGTCCCACTTCTTTCACAGCTGGGTGCCTGAATCCTGACTCTGACCATCTGATACCAGAAATCACAGGGATCTTGCTTTTTATGACAGTGCAAGAGTTAAACTGTGGCAGTACTCTTGGATTTTCCTAAGAAACATTATAAAACAGTTCAGTATTTCTGATTTTGCTTTGCTACCTTCAGTTTCAGTTCCTGTGAGATCCAGGGTGGTCCGGACACTTAAGTTTGATGCCACTGATAGCCCTTACATACGACGAGAATTTCTTTTAGGTTTTTTGAGAGATCTTTTGATAAGATTCAGCTATGGTAGTCATTACAGGCTTCATGCCTTGTGTTTTTGACGACCAAACATGTTTCATTTATCTTTGTACTTGTTTTATTTCTCCTTCAGATTATGCTGCTACTTCCTCTTTATCTAACTTGTTTAACAAACAAAATTATTTAATTGGATGGTAAAAACTCTACTTACCAAGTGGCGATAGAACACACACATAAAAGACAGTTGTAATTGGCAAGCTTTCGGAGCCAGTGTCTCCTCCTTCAAGCAGAAGGGTCGAAGGAGAAGGAAGAGGGTTGAAGGAAAAGGACTGGAGAGGTCTAGGAAAAGGGGTAGATTTCAGGACGGTCACCCAGAACTGCAGGTCAGGGGAGACTTAACATACAGGTTGGGGACTGCGTTGGACAAGATTTGGAAACCTGCGAGCTTAAAGGTGGAAGACAGGATAATATGCAGAAAGAGATTATTGCTTAAACATCGTGCATGAGTTAATAAGAGTGAAAAGCTAAGTGCATTTTACGTAAAAAGGTGGGAAGGCGGCGGGGGGGGGGGGGGGGGGGGGGGATAGAAGGGAAAGAAAACAAAAGATGTAGAAAAATAAAACAGAGTGAAGCAAAATGTAGTTACAGTTAAGAAATTAACATAAAATAAGGCCAGGTGGGTGACGAGAATCAAGGACATGTTGTTGTGCTAGTTCCCACCTGTGTAGTTCTGAGAAGCTGGTGTCTGGGGGAAGAATCCAGATGGTGCCTGTGGTGAAACTAGTACTGAGATCATGAATGTCATGTTGTAGAGCATGCTCTGCAACAGGAGACTGTAAGTTGCCAATACACCCTCTGCCTATGCCCATTCATCGTAATTGTTAATTTGGTGATAGTCGACGTAGAAGGCCAAACAGTGTTTACATAATAGCTGGTATATGATGCATCGTTTCACAGGTGACTCCCTTTGATAATATAAGTTTTGCCAGCTACAGGGCTTTTATAGCTGGTGGTAGGAGTGTGCATAGGACAAGTCCTGCAGCAGTAATGGTCACAGGGGTAGGAGCCATAGGATAGGGAGATGGGTGCAGAAGGAGCACAGGGTCTGACAAGAATATTGCGGAGATGGGGGGGACGACAGAAAGCTATTCTAGATGTGGTGGGCAAAATTTCCCACAGAATGGATCTGATTTAAGGTCATGGTTTTAGGAAGTCGTGGCCCTGTCAAAGTAGCTGATAACATATTCCAGACCAGGATAATACTGAGTCACCAGTGGTATGCTCCAAAGTTATTTTTTGGAGGGATCAGCAGTACCAGGATTGTATGTGATGGCCTGGGAAATCTGCTTTTTAACTAGGCTGGTAGGGTAATTATGTACAGTGAAGGCTGAGGTGAGAATGGTTGTGCATTGCTGTAAAGAGTCTGCATTTGAAGAAATATGTTTGCCTCAAATGCAAAGGCTGTATGTGAGGGAATGTTTGACATGGAAAGGATGGCAACTGGCAAAAGGTAAGTAGTGTTGTTTGTTAGTAGGTTTAATGTGGGCAGAAGGGTGTAGTTGGCCTTCAGTGAGGATGAGATCAACATCAAGGAAAGTGGGGGATGCGGAATAGGACCATGTGAAATTTAATTGGGAGAAGGTATTCAGAGATTCCAGGAATTTTAGTAGGTCAGCTTCACCATGAGCCCATATGGTAAAAATGTCATCAATATGTCTGAACCAAACCAGGGGCTGAAGACTTGAGGATCCCAGGAAAGCCCCCTCCAAGTGATCCATGAAAAGGTTGGCATCGGAAGGAGCCATCCTGGTTTCCATGGCTGTGCCCCTGATGTGTTTGTATGTCTAACCCTCAAAGGTGAAGTAGTAGCTGATAAGTATAAAGTTGATTAATGTGAGTAGGAAGGATGTCATAGGTTTGGAACCAGGTGGGCACTTACTGAGGAAATTTTCGGCAGCAGACAGACAATGTACATGGAAGATGTTGGTACAGAGGGAGGTGGCATCAGTGGTGACAAGCAAGGTGAATGGTGGGAGTGGGATGGGCACAGATTTCAGACGATCCAGGAAATGGTTGCTATCTTTGATATAGGAAGGGAATCTTTGTACTATGGGTTGCAGATATTAAGAGCAACTAGGACGAATATATGTTCAGTGGGTGCTCTGAAGCCAGCAACTAAAAGACAGCCGGGATGATTGGGTTTGTGGATCTTAGGAAGAAGGTAAAAGATGGGGGTGTGTGAATTGGGTGAACATACAAATCTTGTACTTGTTTTAGTTGCCCTTATCACTTTGGTAATTATTGTTCCTTGTCTGCCTCTGTAGCCAAATGGTTAACATCGCTGCCTTCTGTGCAGAAAAAACTGCGGTTTGATTCCCAATACCTCTTCAGGTTTTTCTGAGGTAGAGAGGTCTGGTATTGGGTCCACTCAGCCCCTGTGAGGCTAAATGAGGAGCTGCTTGAATAAAGAAGTAGTGGCATCATCAAAATTCATCTACTGACAGTAAGGGCTGAAGGGATTGGCTACGTGTTGATCACGTGTCCCATGATCCTAGATTGTTCCTTGGTGGTAGCATTGACCAGTCAGAACATGCCTAAGGCCTAATCTGTGAATGGTGTTGGCAATTCCACCCTTTTACAATGGCCTCATTGTTGTTGCAGTCTTCTGTCCGAAGACTGTTTTGAATGAAGCTCCCCATGCTACTGTCCTATGCGAGCCTCATCATCTGAAAATAACTACTGCAATCCACATCTTTCTGAATCTGTTTATTGTATTCATCTCATGGTCTCCCTGTAGGGTATTTTGCTCCCACACTTCCCTCCAACACTGAATTTGTGATCCCTGATGTCTCAGAATGTGTCCTATCAACTGATTCCATCTTTTGGTCAAGTTGTGACACAAATTTCTTGCCTCCCCAATCTATTCAGTACCTCCTCATTAGTTACATGATCAATCCATCTAATTTTCAGCATTCTTCGGTAGTACCATATTTTGAAAGCTTCTATTCTCTTTTTTTACCATGGCTACACTCAAGACAACTTCAGAAAACTTAAATCGGTATTTAACGGTAACAAATTTCTCTTCTTCAGAAATGCTTTCCTTGCCATTGCCAGAGGACATTCTGTATCCTTCTACCTACAAACAGTACTCTACATCATTGGCCCCTTACTTAGTTTGCATTTATCGTGAATCTCTTGACCAGCGCAAAGTGCCAAGCGACTGGAAAAAAGTGCAGGTGACTCGCGTATAAGAAGGGTAAAAGAATGGACTTGCAAAATTACTGATCAATATCCTTAACATCGGTTTGCTGCAGAATTCTAGAGCACATTCTGAGTTCGAATATAATAAATTTTCAAGAGACCGAAAAGCTCACATCCACGAATCACCAAGGCTTTAGAAAGCATTGCACGTACGAAACCCAGCTCGCTCTTTTTTCACAAGATATACTGCAAACTATGGGTGAAGGGCAACAGATTCGATATTTTAGATTTCTGAAAAAGCATTCAACACAGTACCCCATTGCAAACTATTAACGAAGGTACGTGCATACAGAGTAGGCTCCCAGATAAGTGACTGGCTTGAAGACTTGTTAAGTAATAGAATCCAGTATGTTGTCCTTGAAGGCGAGTGATCATCAGAGATGGGTAACATCAGGAGTGCCCCAGGGAAGTGTGATAGGACCACTGCTATTTTCTATATACATAAATGATTTGGCAGACAGGATGGGCAACAGTCTGCAGCTGTTTGCTGATGATGCTGTGGTATACAGGAAGGTATCCAAGATAAATGATTGTAGGTTGAAACAAGATGACCCAAAAAAAATTTCTAGTTGGTGTGGTTCTTAATGTAGAAAAACATATGTTTATGTGGATGAGTAGAAAAACAAATCCATAATGTTTGGATACAACATTAGAAAAGTCCTGCTTGATACAGTTGTGTCGTTTAAATATCTGGGCTAACATTGTGAAGCGATATGAAATGAAACAAGCATGTGGTAGGGAAGGCGAATGGTTGACTTTGGTTTTTTGAGAGGTGTGTTTCTTCTGTGAAGGAGACCAGCACTAGTGTGACCTATTCTTGAGTACCGTTCAAGTGTTTGGGATCTGCACCAGGTCAATTGAAAGGAGACACTGAAACAATTTAGAGGGTGAGCTGCTAGATTTGTTACTGGTAGATTCGATCAGCATGCAAGTGTTATGGATACACGGGAGCTCATGCAGGAATTGCTGGAGGGAAGAAGATATTCATTTTGAAGAACACTACTGAGAAAGTTTAGAGAACCAGCATTTGAAGCTGTCTTGAAAACAATCCTTGTGCCGCCAATATACATTTCGCAAAGAGACCACAAACGTAAGATACGAGAAATTAAGGCTCCTACAGAGGCATATAGATAGCCATTTTTGCCTCACTCGTAACTGCAATTGGAACTGGAACAGAAAAGGAAAAAACTAGTTGTGTTAAAGAATGCCCTCCACCACACACTGTACGTACGTTTGCAGAGAATGTATGTAGATGTACGTCATCAGTTATTTTACTTTCCAAATAGCAAAACTCATCTTCTGCTTTTAGAGTCTCATTTCCTAATTTCATTCACTTAGCATCATCTGATTTAATTTGACTACAGTCCATTGTCTTTGTTTTGCATTTGTTGATGTTCACCTTGTGTCTTCCTTTGAAGATGCTGTCCATTCCATTCAACTGCTCTTCCAAGTGCTTAGCTGTCTCCGACAGAATTACAATGTCATAAGCAAACCTTAAAGTTTTTATTTATTCTCCCTGAACTTTAATTACTACTACAAATTTTCTTTGGCTCCCTTTACTGCTTGCTCAATGTAAAAATGGAATAACATCACAGACAGACTATGACTCTGAATCACTGCTTCCTTTTCAGGCCCTCAACTATTCCAATTGCTGTCTGGTTTCTGTACAAACTGTAAATAGCCTTTCGCTCCCTGCATTTTACCCCTGCTACATTCAGAATTGCAGAGAGGGTTTTCCAGTCAACATTGCCAAAAACGTTCTGTAAGTCTTCAAATGCTATAAATGTAGGTTTGCCTTTCCTTAAACTGTCTTCCAAGATAAGATGTGGGGTCAATTTCACCTTGCATGTTCCTACATTTCCCCAGAATCCAAACTAGCCCTGCGCCTGCTATACGGACTTCTGAGTCACAGCTCTCGTACAAGATAAGTAATTTAAGTAGTAATAAACTGTTTTTAACACTTTAAACTAATTTATTACATTAATTATAGTGCTCTTCAAGCATACCATTAAAGGTTTTTGTCTTACTCGCGTATTTTCACAGTAATCACGTAAAGTTCATTTTGTTTACATATCGAGGCCACGTCGAACTTTTGAGCTTTCAGATTAAACTTCATACCGCAATTTTAAGTGCATTTACTGATAGTTTAGTGTGCTAAATACGTTTGCTGCCCCTTTATATCTGTAGAGTATCGTCATCTCTTAAGTAATTTCCAGTAATAAACTTCTGAACCACTGTTTACATTGTCGCGAGTAGGCCTAATTTTTCGTACACCTATTTTCATTGTTTTCTGGTAACTTAATTGTCTTTCTGTCACTAAAATCGATTTGTACCATGAGTGTAAAGTGCCTGACGTGCCGTAGAATCATTAGCTCCGGGCTCTGGTGTGATGGATGTAGTAACTTTTTTCATTGGGGGGATTGTAGTGGCGTGGGAATTGGAAAAATGAGCGAGACTCATCAGTGGTTCTGTAGGCTATGCAGTAGAGATAGAAAGATTGTGGAACAGGAGAGGAAAATTGCTGCCCTTCAGGCTAAGTTAGATGAGGCTAGGCGAGAACTGGGTAGATTAAGGGGGGAGAAGGGTAAACAGGGGTGGGAAGTGGCAACAGGCATAAGGAACAGGCCAAGAAATTCTTCTGACAGCTTTGTTATTAATGTAAAAAATAGGTTTGACCTGTTGTCTCAGTCAGAAACTGATGAGCCTCTCACAGAAGTAGATGTAGACAGGGCTCCTCAAGCTTTCAGAAGCAAATTGAATAAGAATGTAGGGAAGTCTGCAAAGAGAAAGAAAGTCTTGTTGCTAGGTAGTTCGCATGCTAGGGGTGTGGGCCAAGTTCTGCAGGATGAATTAGGGCCAGAATACCAGGTCACAAGTTTTTTCAAACCTAGTGCTGGACTGGGGCAGGTTACAGAGGATTTAGGTTCACTATGTATAGGCTTTACTAAGGAAGATACCGTGGTTATTGTGGGTGGGCCGGGCAACAGTATTGACAGAGATCCGGGATACAGCATAGAGTGTGACCTGGCAAAGATTGAATCAACATCGAGTCATACCAGTGTTGGGTTTGTGTCAGTTCTGGAGCGCCACGACCGACCTCATTTGAGCTCTTCTGTCAGGAGAGTTAATTTGGAGTTGGAACGGCTACTTGGATCTGGTGCAGGGTCACACATTGGTGTGGTTCCTGTTGATTCACTCTGTAGGTGGGACTATACTAGGCATGGCCTACACCTCAACAAGAAAGGGAAGGGTAAACTGGCTGGGCTGATAGCAGGATATTTAAAGGGGGGAGGAACTACATCTCATGGTGGAAACACTTTTTTAGTGTAAGATCAGTGTCCAGTGGGAAACTCAGCCAGGCAAGTACTAAAGATGTTAAAAAAGTTCAAGATACTCACAAAAGTAAAGTGAAAAATAATGTTAGTATATTTCATCAAAATATTGGGGGATTGAAGAATAAAATTGATGAGCTTCTGCTTTGTTTAGAAGATATAGAAACTGAGAATGTAATAGATGTACTATGCCTGTCTGAGCATCACATTGTCACTGATATGCAAAAGGTTAGCATCAATGGGTACAAATTAGCTGCACATGTAAGTAGAGATAATATGATGAGAGGAGCAGTTGCCATATGTGTCAAAAGCTTCCACAGTGTAAAAAATTTAGAAACTAAAAAATTTTGTGTAGAGCAACAAATGGAAGCATGTGCCACTGAACTAAAACTAAATGATGGCACTTTCATAATTGTAACAGTGTATAGGTCCCCCTCAGGGAATTTCCAGCTATTTCTAGAAAACTTGGATGCTTTGTTGTGCTATCTGTCAGACAGGGGGAAGCAAATTATCATTTGTGGGGATTTCAATGTTGATTCCCTGAAAGAGTGTAATAGGAAGAATGACCTTGCAGTATTACTCAGTTCTTTCAATTTGAGCTCCGTCATTGATTTTCCCACTCGGATAACAAAGAACAGCAGGATATTGATAGATAACTTTTTTATAGACCAAGATAAGTTTAAGGACATAAATGCTTATCCTGTTGAGAATGGTCTTTCAGATCATGGTGCACAGCTAGTTACAGTACATGACATAGCTCCATGCAGTATATCAAATCAGAATTTCAAAGCAGTGCGTTCAATTAACAATATAAATATTGCAAACTTTAGGGAAAGCCTACAGCAGCTAGACTGGGATGAAGTGTATAAGGAACCCGATGCAAACTTGAAATATAACTTATTTCACGATACATTTTTAAGGGTATTTGAAAATTGTTTTCCCAAGAAAATAGTTAAACATAATTCCAAGAAAACATATAAAAAACCTTGGCTAACTAAAGGAATAAGAATATCTTGCAACCGTAAAAGAGAACTGTATCTAACAGCAAGAGGGAGTACTGACCCCGAAATTGTTCAATATTATAAAAACTATTGTGCGGTACTAAGAAAAGTTATTAAAAAGTCCAGAAGCATGTGTATCATGTCTGAGATCAATAACTCTGATAATAAAATTAAAGCAATTTGGAATATTATTGAAAGGGAAACAGGGCAACCAAGAGCACAGGAAGACTTTAGTGCCATAAAACTGAATGACAAGTGTACTAACAAACAATCAGAAGTTGAAAATATTTTCAATAAATATTTTTTTAATGTTGTGGAGAAAATAGGATCTAGATCTTCACTAGAAGAGGCAAGGCTACTAATAGAAGAGGCCATACCTGTGCAGTTTGAAACAACTGTATTTCCACCAACCTCTCCCTCTGAAATCAGTAAAATAATAAACTCACTGAAAAGTAAAAGCTCTTATGGAATTGATGGCATTTTCAGCAAGGTACTTAAAACTTGTTCCCCACAGATAAGTAGGATTCTCAGCCACGTATGTAATAGCTCTTTGGAGCAGGGTGTTTTCCCCGATAGACTGAAATATGCCATTGTAAAACCATTGCATAAAAAGGGGGATACGTTGGATGTCAACAACTACTGCCCAATCTCTCTTCTGACAGCTCTATCAAAAATTTTTGGGAAAGTAATGTATTCAAGAGTAGCCTCCCATATTTGTAAAAATAAAGTACTAACAAAATGTCAGTTTGGTTTTCAGAAAGGCTTTTCAACAGAAAATGCTATATACGCTTTCACTGATCAAATATTAAATGCTCTGAATAACCAGACATCACCCATTGGTATTTTTTGTGATCTCTCAAGGGCCTTTGTTTGTGTAAATCATGGAATTCTTTTAGATAAGCTAAATCATTATGGTTTGAGGGGGGCAGTGCACAATACTTAACTGGAAGAATGCAGAAAGTTGAAATAAGTGGTTCATGTAATGTTAAAACAACAGCTGATTCCTCAAACTGGGGGGGGGGGGGGGGTATCAGATACGGGGTCCCACAGGGTTCGGTCTTAGGTACTTTACTGTTCTTGATATACATTAATGACTTACCATTCCACATTGATGAAGATGCAAAGTTAGTTCTTTTTGCTGATGATACAAGTATAGTAATAACATCCAAAAACCAAGAACTAAGTGATGTAATTGTAAATGATGTTTTTCACAAAATTATTAAGTGGTTCTCAGCAAACGGACTCTCTTTAAATTTTGATAAAACACAGTATATACAGTTCCGTACAGTAAATGGCACAACTCCAGTAATAAATATAGCCTTTGAACAGAAGTCTGTAGCTAAGGTAGAATTTTCAAAAATTTTAGGTGTGTCCATTGATGAGAGGTTAAACTGGAAGCAACACGTTGGTGGTCTGCTGAAACGTCTGAGTTCAGCTATGTATGCTATTAGGGTTATTGCAAATTTTAGTGATAAGAATCTCAGTAAATTAGCTTACTGTGCCTATTTTCATTCACTGCTTTCGTATGGCATCATATTCTGGGGTAATTCGTCGTTGAGTAGAGAAGTATTCAGTGCTCAAAAACGTGTAATCAGAATAATCGCTGGTGCCCACCCACGGTCATCCTGCAGACATCTATTTAAGGATCTAGGGATCCTCACAGTATATATATTCACTTATGAAATTTGTTGTTAATAATCCAACCCAGTTCAAAAGTAATAGCAGTGTGCATAGCTATAACACCAGGAGAAAGGATGATCTTCACTATGCAGGGTTAAATCTGACTTTGGCACAGAAAGGGGTAAATTATGCTGCCACAAAAGTCTTTGGTCACCTACCAAACAGCATCAAAAGCCTGACAGATAGCCAACCAACATTTAAAAATAAATTAAAAGAATTTCTAGATGACAACTCCTTCTACTCATTGGCTGAATTTTTGATATAAATTAAGGGAGGGGAAAAAAAAACAACTTAAACATTAGTGTCATGCAATATTTTGTGTAATGTAATATCTTGTACAGACATCTTTTATTAACCTGACACATTCCACATCATTACGAAGTGTCGTATTCATGATCTATGGAACAAGTATTAATCTAATCTAATCTCTGAGGTCTGCTTCTACCAGTCTTTCCATTCTCCTATCAAGAATTCATGTTAGTATTTTGAAACCATGAGTTATCAAACTGATAGTTCGATAATTTTCACACCTGTAACCATTTGCTTTCTTTGGAATTGGAATTACTACATTCTTCTTGAAGTTTGAGGGTATTTCACTTGTCTCATACAGCTTGCACACCAGATGGAAGAGTTTTGTCATGGCTGGCTCTCCCAGGGTTATCATTAGTTCTGATGGAATATTGTCTACTCCCAGGGCCTCATTTCAAACTATGTCTGTCAGAGCTTTGTCAAATTCTTCTCGCACTGTCGTATCTCTTTTCATCAACGACTTTCCTTTCTATAATACTGCTTTCAAGTACATCTCCCTTGTATAGACCCTCTATTTACTCCTTCCACCTGTCCTTTCTTTGCTTATGGCTAGTTTACCATCTGAGCTCTTGATATTCATACAGTTGCTTCTCTTTTCCCCAAAGGCCTCTTTAATTTTCCTGTAGGTGGTGTCTATCTTTCCCTTGTGAATTATTATTCTAAATTCTTACATTTGTCCTCTAGCCATTGCTGCTTAGCAACTTTGCACTTCCTGTCAGTCTCATTTTTTAAGTGTTTGCATTCCCTCTCACTTGCTTCATTTGCTGCATTTTTAACCCCTTACTTCATGACTTTTTTTATTGTTGTAAAAAAATGCCATGTTAATTTCAGTGTCCTGATGTCTGCAAAAATGCTTAACAAATTATATCTCTTATGTGTGGTCCATTAGTTTTGATTTAAGGGTATGCGCCATATATGGGACAGTACATGTGACACTAGTTTCAGGCTGGACGAGAAAACACTTCGAAAATATACAAGAAGATATAAACATACATTAGTAGAACTATGTGCATTTTTTTAAATAATTACAATTTCTGTTCATTAATTTACATGTTTATCAGAAATCAAACAAAATTATTTATCATTTAATCTATTATTATGAAATTTCATGAAACAGTTTCTCTCCTTATTCAAACATAAAGACACACTGCACTTCAGACATGCTATGTAGGATTTTCCATTGCAATCTGGATACTTGCATCGACCACAGTTTTCGAACCAGACTGGCATGTGATCTGTGCCATTCTGTCATACCTGACGCTGTGTAAGATCTGCCACAGGACCTTTCTTCTTCTTACTGTCCAGCTGTTTTCGGACTTCGTTGCTTGGTCTACCTCATTTCTTGGGTAATGTTTTGCCCTTTTTACAGAGGGCATCTGCGACTGCTACCTTGAAATCCACTAGGGGCATGTAAGCTGTATTTCTCCTTCTCTACAGTAGCCAGCTATTAACACAAGCTAGATCAATTAGATGAAAGAATATCTTCACATACCATTTTTTTTATCTGATTTGAATTCTGCAATATCCAACCACAGAATCTAACAGATCGACACCACCCATGTAGTCACTGTAGTGGACAAGGTATCATTTTGTATTTTTTTTTTTTTTTTTTTTTTTTTTTTTTTTTTTTTTTTTTTTTTTTTTTTTTTTTTTTCTGAAAAGCCTCCTATTTTCGCCTTCTGGCTTGGATCCAACATATTTGGACAAAGTGTTGACTACTCTGTTGTCAAACCAGGATACTACTAACAATTGTACACCATCTACTGTTGCTACCTTTTTCTTCGTGCTACCCTCGGCCACTCTTCTTCATTTCTGCCTCTTTAGGAAAATTGCAACCTGGTACACGATTGGCATGGACTGTTCCAAGTGACTGTATTCCTTCCTTATGCAATTACACTTCCAAAGGTATATTAGTGAACCAACTGTCAAAAAACAGCTTGTGTTTCACATGTCGTGGGACTGTTTGCGTAAGATGCACAACATTGCTGCTAACTCCTAGTTCCATAGCACCAGGTATTATAACATTATTCTGAGCTCCAGCAAAAATTTCATAATCGTAGCTGAATCCTGACACCCCACTTAGAACAAAAGCTTTGAACCCCCATCTGGTGTACTAGGATTGTATTGTTTTAGTGAAGATCTGCACTTTGTTGGAATAATCTGTTCATCCACAGCAAAAAATTCCTCATTTGGTACTCACAATAGTGTTTCATGCAACTGGTCTGGCAGTGGGTGAATTTTTAAAAGTTTGTCATGGTTGGGGTCACTAGTGGGGACTAGATTACTGTTATATCAGAAGCATTTCAGTTACAGCTCATTATTTCACTTGCAGCAGGGTGGCCCAGATGTTGATATTAATAATGCCTTGTTGCTGGGAGTTGAATAATGGACATAAGCATGGTCGTACCAATAAATTGTTCCATTTCTTCTACAATAAAATTTACACTTTTAGTGGGGTTGGCATTGTACAGAATACAAATTAGTTTGTTTGGTTATGTACTGCACTACGTCCTCAGTAAAGAAATACTGAAAATATTCCATAGGAGTGTCAAGATCCAATATTTCCTCAGGAATATTAGTATTACTGGTGAATTTTATCTCTTCATCTTTTATAATCAAATGTCCTACTTTCCAGTGTATTGTAGGTTTCTCCATCTTAATAGGATTCATTGCTTTGCTCTAACCCTATCTGCAACAAAATTATCATCAAGGTTACAATGAGCAGTAAGCCTCATCTCACTGTCATCTTCTGACTCTGATTCCATTTCTGGCATCATCACAGTTATTTTCTTTGTTATATTATAGCTCTTAGGCCTGATATCATCTTCAACATCTGACTGAAGGAAGCACATCTTCATTTTGAAAATATTGTTCTGCAAAAAATGTTTTGTCATCTGACATATCTGGCTCTTCACTAACTAAGAGCTGTAAAACTTTGTTACATTTATTGCACTAACACAGCTGAAAAGAAAAGATATATTTTACTGTGAAAGTTAGGTTATGATAGATGTTTACTCTATGCTACCAATAATGCATGTTGTGCCATATGTGTCACAAACCAATTTTTCATTATATGTATTCTAATTGACAAATATAAATTTAGATCTTTACATCCACAGATGTCCTTTCACCCCTAGAAATTATATAAACTCCGAACTCAAATATTTACTGTGTCAAATACAACTTTTCATATGACCAAACTTGAGGTAAACAGCTTGGAGCACACAGCAAAGGTTCTTACTACATAGCTCCTTACTCTCTCTACAGATGGCATTCATTGTTTCCAGAGATATTCTTAACGGGGTACCATATCTGCCCCAACATACGTTTATGAAATATATTTTCAAATATGAGCTCCAGAATGATGAAAATGGTATATGCCATATCTGACCCAGTATGCAGTAAGGAGACAAATTTTCTCCTTTCATCAGTTTAATTCAATATCTCCTGTGTTATCCAAGGATTTCTACTAGGCCTTGTCATTTTACCTATTTAATCCTCAACTGTCTTAACTATTTCATCTCTTGAAGCTACTCATTCATCTACTGTATTCCTGTCCCCTGTTCTAGTCAACCGTTGCCTAATAATCCCTCTGAAGCTCTCAGCAACCACTGGTTCTTTCAACTTAACTGGGTCCCATCTCCTTAATTTCCTACCTTTTCCAATTTCTTCAGTTTTCATCTACTGTTCACAATCAATACGTTGTGGTCAGAGTACACAGCTGCCTCGCAGCCACTGATATCAGTTTCAATGTGGATGTTCTCAAAGAGTTCAGGTCTTTCTCTTGCCATTAGAGCTTGTGTATCTCCATCATGACTGGGTTGTAGTTATGTGTTCTAATGTGTTTTCAGAGAAATCATTTAGTATTGTTGTGCAGAATGTCTTGTCACACCTGCCACTTATAAAACTCTGATTATCCCAATGGATACTTCATGGATGGTTGAAGTTTTCTTCAGTGATGACATTATGTTTGAGGAATAAGTGTTCAGCTGAGCTGAGGTAAAGTTTACTTTCAAGTTATTGGGTACATCAGAGGGTGTATCTGGTGGTCAGTAGAAGGATAATCACTTTTGATAAAGAGTCTGTCCAGAAGATGTCACTTCAATTTCTGTCGCAGTGGATGTAAGTTTCTTATCTACTACGGTGAATATACCACTTCCATTTCATAGTTTCTGGTCCAGCTGCCCAATATCTGTACTGTGCTTGCTTAAGGACAAGGGTTTCTGTCAAGGCAAACGGTGTAGATCCAAACTATATGCAAGCCTCATAAAAAGACCTTTGGGCTCGGGCTCACCTCCATGGTGAATGTTGCTCCTGTTATTGGCTGTTAAAATCTTTGACCAAATCAGTTGAATGTGGTTATATTTAAAAAATTGTCACACGTTACATACAATATATGAAAATGTATTTGTGATAGGATGTTATTCTGGAAGTTGACGTCCTTTACTCTAAAGTAGAATTGTATGCAACAGTTGAATTGTACACATAGATAAGAACCCGTTATGAACAGCAGCTGCAAGCATAATTGAAAATATTATATTAGCGTTATTTAAAAGAATAGAGAGAAATAAGAATGGATAATATCACAACATGAAAATGAAAGGATGAAAATGTAAATCTGTAATTATGGTCACGGTGTACTGGTGGGCTTGCTGGAATTGGTACTGATTAATGCTTTAAAAACATGCTGGCAAAGAATATGAAAAAGGAATTGCCAACATCCTCCTTCACATTTACCCTTCCTCAGACCTGCTACCCCCAGAAATATATACATTTTTTGTTAGTTATTCCTTACTTTGATCCTTGTGACTTCTCGCCATTTTCAGTGAGTTTTCGCCTTTCGCTATCGTTGACTCCCTCAGATTTCAACTTGTTCCCCCCTTTTGCATCCATTTAATCCTTTTCGTGAATTTTCACGTGTATTTGGGTGTATTTTTGCGAAATGTTTTGGACATAATTCTACTTTATTTACATAATTTTTCCACCACCATGGATCCTTGCTCCTTCCATCTGCATCAATACAGAAAAGTTTCCTTATCCATAGCCAGATCCCAGTTCCACATACTGTTCTGCATTTTTGCTTGGGTTATGGAATCCCTCCTAGTGGCCTTACCATCAGATTATCCTTCTCTGGCTGCCACCTCTCCACATGTTCAGATTCTGCCAATCCTTAGCCCTCACCAACATAGTCTAGCAAAACCATATCAACCAATTCCAGACCTCCTCACAGTACCTTCTCTCCATCTGCAAAATTCTCCTACTATGCAATCCCAAATTCCTGGAGTCCATAACACGTAATGAAACTCTTGCCCTGTAGGAACTTGAGGAACATGCACACCACCACCTCAAAAAGCTCTCCATCCTGCTCACTTCCTACTCCCACCTTGGAGTACCACTGTCCACAACCTCTACAACAATCTCCTCCACGTCCCCTCATAGCTGACAAGCCCTGTCTCGCAGGCCTATTACACTTCCACACCCTCCAAAACTCCCTACCACCACCACAGAGAATCCAGAACCTAAACAGGCCCGCAACACAGTTATGAACCTTTCCTCCAGAAGCCTTAGCCCCATAGAAATAGAAATATCAGTCCTTTCCAAAGCCCTCATCTTTTGCTCCACTACCAAATTCACTCATGCAGGACTTGATAAAAACCTTCTGTCCTTCTCCCGGTCCCTACAGTGGGAACACTTTTTCGCCGCCAACCCTACCAATCAGACTCAACCACAGACCAATATTGAACCTTGCCTAACTCAGTTCACTCCTCCATTCAACCGTGATCCACCCCCACTGCCCCCATACCACCCCCTGTTAACTTTCCAGAATTTCTTAACCTTGAATCTTGCCTCACCATCATTCACCAAATTCCTCGACATGCAAACTAACCTTACATTCACAGAAAAAACTGCAGTGCATCATCTATAACTGATCCTGATCTTATAATCCTACCTGCAGACAAAGGCTCCACCACTCTTGTTTTGAACCACAAGGATTACCTGTTAGAAGGACTCTGCCAGCTGTCAGATACTTCCACCTACAAACCTTACCACAGTGACCCTATTCCAGTAATCCAGCAGGATCTCCAGTCACTGCTCAAATCCTTAGGCCCATCCCAGAACCTCATCCAGAGTCCATCTCTCTGCTCAACTCTACCACTCCCCACACTCCTACCTTCTACATGCTTCCTAAAGTCCATAAATCTAATCATCCAGGTTGCCACATTGTGGCCAATTACTGTGCCCCCACTGAGAGAATCTCTGCTCTCTAAGACCAACGCTTTCAACCTATTACCTGGAACCTACCCTCCTGAAGTTCGGTGGCAGGAGGGACAAGACTTCTGGTCAGGTGATTACAGGGTTATAAATACAAAATCAAATAGGGGTAATGCAGGGGTAGGTTTAGTAATGAATAAAAAATAGGAGTGCGGGTTAGCTACTACAAACAGCACAGTGAACGCATTATTGTGGCCAAGATAGACACAAAGCCCATGCCTACTACAGTAGTACAAGTTTATAAGCCAACTAGCTCTGCAGATGATGAAGAAATTGATGAAATGTATGACGAGATAAAAGAAATTATTCAGGTAGTGAAGGGAGACGAAAATTTAATAGTCATGGGTGACTGGAATTCGTCAGTAGGAAAAGGGAGAGAAGGAAACATAGTAGGTGAATATGGATTGGGGGGAAGAAATGCAAGAGGAAGCCGCCTGGTAGAATTTTGCACAGAGCATAACTTAATCATAGCTAACACGTGGTTCAAGAATCATACAAGCAATATTTTACATTTGTTTACAATCAGGGTCAGCTGCCAGATCCATTGATCCTCTGCACATATTTCACTACAGTCTTCTGGAACTAAATCTCACTACCAACAATGGCATGGTCCACAAACAGCCTCATGAAGCTCCCAACTTTACCAGTTAGATCATTTGTGTATATTGTAAACAACAGTTGCCCAATAACTCTCTTGAAATTATCTCTACAGCTCTTAATTTTGACCCCTCAAGAATAACATGTTGAATTATACCTGCTAAGAAGTCCTGAATCCAGTAATAAAGTTGGTTGAATATTCAGTATACTTGTATTTTCTTCACTACATTACAGTGCACAACAATACTGAATGCCCTTTGGAAGTCAGGGAAGCATAAAACATGTCCCGTAATTCAGTAACTAATTAATGCCAGCAATGTAAGTCTATTACTACATGCATCTGTCAAACTTCTTGTAAACAGGCATGGGAGGTCAATTTTTCCAGTTGCTGTGTACCTCTCATTGGTGCAATGATCGACGAAAATCTGCTACTAAAACAGGAGCAAGTTCTTTTACATGATCTTTGTAGAATATTATGGGTATCCAGTAAAAATGCTTTCCCACTGTTGAACAATTTTAATCACTTATCTCACAATCTAACCATTTCAGCACTCCTGCGATGATAGAAAAGACTGGCAAGTGTCAATGGGGAAACAATTTCAGAAGATGGAATTCACTTTGTCAGCTTTCATTCTGTCATCTCGCATTTTGGTTCCAGTATAGTGACTAAGCAACTACCAGGCAGTACACTAGCTTGTGAGACAGAAAGATGAGCCACACTTGAGATTGAAGCTGTTCAGTGTATTAACTACTATGTCTTTTGAACCAGCTATCCTCAGTGTGGCTTTCAGGCAAATGCTTGGCTAGCCTCCAATTTCTGCCCCATAAAATATGATACACAAACAGTTAACAATTTACACGATTTACAGACAAGTGGCACACATGAGCTCCCTCACTTAGGTATATAATGACAGCAGCAACAGGAAGGACATACAACCACAAATTTAAGTAATATAAATCTGGCAAAACTTGAATACAGCAAAACATGTACTAAAAGCAGGATTAATGCTAAGTATAAGAATAAGAAGATGGTGACTAGATGATTTCAATCCACTTATTGACTTTAGGTGAAACCAAAACATTCCAGGATTTTTTTCTGATTAAGTGGCAATTTTACTTTTGAATTCATTGATAGCTTTGTGCATTGTGCTCCTTATGCTAATTTTGGCTTAACTCAGCTGTTTTTGTCAACAAGGTTTTGCCTCAACTTAAATCTGTGATAAACCTCTCTTTGCTTTCTAGCATGGCATTTGAACCACGGCAGGTCCTTCCTGTTCCTCACTACTTTGCTTGGCTCATAGAGGTCTTAGGTGGATTGTACAACTATTTTGAATTTTACCCATTCGTGCTCCTGATCTTAATCCCCAGAACTGAATGTCTGATGTCGACTGTTCAGATATTCTGCAACTAGTTTCCTCTCATTCTTACCAAGCAAAACTATTTTCCTAGGTTTATTAATATTCCTTGTAACACCTTTAGTCACTGATGCTATAACAGCCTTAAGCTCACCAATTCCCTCCTCTACATTAACTGTTTCTGCCACATACAGCAGCAAAATGCATAAAAAAAGACAAATAGATAATGAAATATAACTGCAAATGGGATCAGCAAGCATTATCAACCATCTCTTATAAAAAAAGCCAAGAAAGACAAACCAGGAAATAGCTATCAGAGGTAGAGTCCAGGTGGTGTTCTAGAGGGCTTTCCCTCACATGTAAGGTGAATGCCAGCATTGCGATTTACAATCTCAAATCCAAATAACAAAAAGAAAAACAGGCAATACACTCAAAACTGTCCTTTCTCCTCCCTGTAAAAAAAAAATAAAAAGACACAAATCACAAGATCCCAATGTCGCTGCTGCTTACGGCAGCCTGAAGCCTGTTGACTGTGGCCAAACCAGTGCCTAGATTTCCAAACAGCAGCTAATTCAGCTTGCACCGGCACATGACAAGCACAGTTCATATCTGTCTCCTATTATGTCAAACTCCATATAATCATCAAGGAACTGTCTTAACCCAGAACAGTCATAAACTGAGGAATTACAGCAGAAGGCAACAACAGATCAAACTACTCAACTGTGATATTGTCGGTGACATTCATTTGTACAACCAAAATTATAACACACACAAAATATAAACAAGTACAACAACAACTAGCTCTACTGCCTTTTAGTACTAAATATTTTGACACAAATAATAAGTTTAAGCTGCTACATGAGCACCAACTCACTGAATACAGATACAGAGAGATGTGGAAAGTGTTGTTATTACTATCCTGACATAGTATTAGTCCACTTTACATAACTATTAAGGCTTGGAAAATCATGACATTGGAACAGCTCAACAAAAAGCACGCTGGTGCCGTAAGTCAGGGAGACTATCCTGTCTGGGTCACCAACTACTGTATGTCCAAATTGTTCCCACCATATCTGCTATTACTACCTCATCCTCAGCCCTGAAATCGATATAAAAATGCTTATGATGAGGTAATACATGCCTAGCATTTCCTGCAACTCAGGGCCTATACCTCTCCCACTGCTACTACCACACAGCTGAACTTTGCTCTTTTTAAAATTTTTTACACCACAACTTGGATCTGTTGTCTTACTAGATCCTCAGCAGTTCTCTCATAGCTGCCTCCAACTGTTTCCCTTCCCACTCATTAATCAAAACATACCTAGACCAGACCCTGCTACTCCTGAAAAGGGCTTCTCTGGTTTTTTAAAGTTTTCCAAAATTTTGAAGCTTTTTTTGAAAATTTCAACTCCAAACTCGGAAATTTTGCCAGCTTATCGACTTTAATTTTCTTATTAAAGAATAATTATTTATTATTCAACATCAAATACTCTCATACGATGATTGAAACAATACAATTTCAGTACACTGCACTGATTATGCTTTGAAATTAGTTAGCTATTAACATTAAAGTTTGAATTAGCAAATACAATTTACATAAATGAATAAAATAGCTTTGGAGTTTCAAACATTTTATGTGTAACAGTTTATCATTTTTAAATCATTTTGAATTTATGCTACAAAATGGAAGGTATTATGAATTTAATAATTATTTGTTCATCAATTGTACAGACATTGCCATTAATTTTGTATAGAAGCATATAAGTCTTTTTGTGAATATAATTGATTATGAGTCAAAATGTGTTTAATGTTCTTTCTTAATTTGGTAGTAAGAAGGGCAGCAATAAATCTGGAGAGGATATTTGCTTGCTTCAGTCCAGTATGTAATCCATCTCTTCATATTATGCTGTTCTCTGACTATCAGGTTGTATTTTTATTTGATTGTAGGAACTCCTACTACAAAAGATCATTCATAAATTCCAATTCTATTAAACTTAAAGGCCACCCATTCTTCTTGCCTATCTAAAAATTGGCAGTCAGTTCTTTGGTGAGTCGAACTTTTACCCTATGATAGCGACTTTTCAAAGCTGTTTGTGTGTGTGCTAGTGAAGGCCACTGTTTAAATCTTGTTGGACTGTTTTAGCAAACAATAAAAATTGTAGGAAATGACTGAAATCAGAGGAAAAGCACTACAAAAGGAATGTACAAAAGTATATTCAGAATGTCTGCAGAGGGAGTTTATTCCCAGTGTTGTAACTGTTCTACATCACAAGGTGTGAGACACACAAGATTACAAAATATAACCAATCATCCTCTTGTCCACAAGGTACAAAATATTCACTACAATTATGACAAACTGCATAGTACAACATGTGGAACAAGTGGCTTCAGAAGTGAATATAACATAGTGGACCAGTTGCAACTAGAGAATAAAATCATTGAATGAAACAATTAGCAGAGAATTCAGAATTAAAGGGAAGTCAAACAAGGAGACTCAAATCACCATGGTATTCTCAGCAGCCCTAGAGGAAGTTAACGGATCCTTAAAATGGGGAAAGTTGGAAGAAATACGAGATAATGTAACATACCTGAACCACCTTTGTTTTGCTTTTTATATTTTATTATTTGCCTTTAGTGTAGATTACCTTAAATAGGCCTTAAAATCAATTACAATTATATGAAGGCAATGCGCAAAAGACACACTGGAAATATATATAGTACATATTAATAAAGAAGTCTCAAAACCAGTTGATGAGGTCCTATATTTAAGACTGTTTAGCACAACTGGATGACAAGAAAATAATAGGCCTAAGAGTAAAAATGTCCTGGACAGTTTTGGTAAAATTTTTTGTTTATTTATTTACACGTCAAGCTCTGTAGGACCAAATTGAGGAGCAAATCTCCAAGGTCATGGAACATGTAAGTACATGAAATTACAACATAAAAGTAATAACAGATAAAAATAAATGTTTATGAACCCAAAAAAAGTCAGTCCATAAGTTTAAGTAAACACAATCAACAATGCAATAAGAATCAGCTTAATCTTTCAAGGAACTCCTTGACAGAATAGATGTGCAGTGTTTTCAGAACAGAATCTCCAATGTGTTTTTAATGAAAAGTTTACAAGTAATGCATGTTATCAAATTTTATTTATGACAGTGAGACAATAACTTTTATCACAGAATCATTCAAAAGCCGAGAGTTGTTCATTGAAGAATGTAGAAGTTAAGTTTAGTTGTACAGTACAGTACGGAGACAGAAGAATAAGTAAATGGACCAGGGAACAAATTGGAGTGCAAAATGATAACTGTGATTAAATGAAGGCAGGTGGGACTCGTATCAAGGCAAATGCTTGGCGGATGGACCAAGGAAGTACTTAGCTGGATACCAAGAGAGAAAAAAAGACTGACCATTATGTAATGGAAGATGGACAGATGATACTAAGAAACATGCAGGAGCAACATTAACGCATATACCCGAAGATCATAATATGCAGTAGAGTCAAGAGGTGGTTTTTATCCAGCAGTTGATACTAAATGAGTGATGGAAATGAAACATGAGGCAGTAAGCATATCCAACTCGGAACAAGTTATGACATGAATTCACAGGTATGGCACCGCACAATATTCCTTGCATAGATGGAGTCTTATCTTAGTGATAAAAAATAAAGGACAACATTACCAAATCATACCACAAGAATAAGACTAAATTTGGAGACGTGAAACATTGAAGATGGTGCTCCACAATGTTCAGTGTTTTGGCTACTCCTGTTTTTGCCAATCAAGGATGCTTGAAAACTGTGATGTTTGTTGATGGCACAAGTTTTCTGACACAGGGAGCAAACATATCCATACCGCACAAAACCGGGACAATAAAGGAACACATTTACACATATTCACAGCAAACAGTGTAACTATTAAACTTACAAACACTCACATTATGCAGTTCCAAACAAATAAAAATGACTTAGAGGTACCAGAAATATATGTCACTGGGTACAACCTGGATGACGGGCCATGTGTGAATTTCCTGGGTATCCAGATGGATAATGATCTGAAGTGGCAGGTGGCAGCAGCATAAGGATAAGCACCTCATTTCCACCTGCTTTGCACTTAGAAATCTCTGGTATTTTATATACCTGCAGATGAGAGTGCAAGCAAACTTTTACTCAGTACTGTTGTATGACACAATAATCTGGGTTATAAAAGTATTTATTTTACAGAAACATGAAGTAAGAGTATCATGCAAAATTGATAATCAACAATCTCGTAGAAGCCTCTTAGGATGAACGGTGCAATTCACACCCACAATACTGGAAGTAAAAATAATTTCCAAATAGACAACACATTCCAATGTATATTCATGGTGGAGTTTTATATTCTGGTGCAAAAATTTATAAGATTGCTGCTAGACAAGAAGCAAGACATTGAAAATACTTAGATATTAAAAAAAAGTAAAAGAGTATGTTACTGGTTATTACCCCACAATTTTTCAGATTATTGTTGCCATAGGGATGTAAACTGTAATTAACTTTGATTATTTCTATTCAGCAGACTTTGTTAGTTTGAAGACAGCTGATGGAGATCTGTGGAAAGTTGTATAAAAGTTTTGTTTGAAGAATTATACACTCCTGGAAATTGAAATAAGAACACCGTGAATTCATTGTCCCAGGAAGGGGAAACTTTATGACACATTCCTGGGGTCAGATACATGACATGATCACACTGACAGAACCACAGGCACATAGACACAGGCAACAGAGCATGCACAATGTCGGCACTAGTACAGTGTATATCCACCTTTCGCAGCAATGCAGGCTGCTATTTTCCCATGGAGACGATCGTAGAGATGCTGGATGTAGTCCTGTGGAATGGCTTGCCATGCCATTTCCGCCTGGCGCCTCAGTTGGACCAGCGTTCGTGCTGGACGTGCAGACCGCGTGAGACGACGCTTCATCCAGGCCCAAACATGCTCAATGGGGGACAGATCCGGAGATCTTGCTGGCCAGGGTAGTTGACTTACACCTTCTAGAGCACGTTGGGTGGCACGGGATACATGCAGACGTGCATTGTCCTGTTGGAACAGCAAGTTCCCTTGCCGGTCTAGGAATGGTAGAACGATGGGTTCGATGACGGTTTGGATGTACCGTGCACTATTCAGTGTCCCCTCGACGATCACCAGTGGTGTACGGCCAGTGTAGGAGATCGCTCCCCACATCATGATGCCAGGTGTTGGCCCTGTGTGCCTCGGTCGTATGCAGTCCTGATTGTGGCGCTCACCTGCACGGCGCCAAACACGCATACGACCATCATTGGCACCAAGGCAGAAGCGACTCTCATCGCTGAAGACGACACGTCTCCATTCGTCCCTCCATTCACGCCTGTCGCGACACCACTGGAGGCGGGCTGCACGATGTTGGGGCGTGAGCGGAAGAGGGCCTAACAGTGTGCGGGACCGTAGCCCAGCTTCATGGAGACGGTTGCGAATGGTCCTCGCCAATACCCCAGGAGCAACAGTGTCCCTAATTTGCTGGGAAGTGGCGGTGCGGTCCCCTACGGCACTGCGTAGGATCCTACGGTCTTGGCGTGCATCCGTGCGTCGCTGCGGTCCGGTCCCAGGTCGACGGGCACGTGCACCTTCTGCCGACCACTGGCGACAACATCGATGTACTGTGGAGACCTCACGCCCCACGTGTTGAGCAATTCGGCGGTACATCCACCCGGCCTCCCGCATGCCCACTATACGCCCTCGCTCAAAGTCCGTCAACTGCACATACGGTTCACGTCCACGCTGTCACGGCATGCTACCAGTGTTAAAGACTGTGATGGAGCTCCGTACGCCACGGCAAACTGGCTGACACTGACGGCGGCGGTGCACAAATGCTGCGCAGCTAGCGCCATTCGACGGCCAACACCGCGGTTCCTGGTGTGTCCGCTGTGCCGTGCGTGTGATCATTGCTTGTACAGCCCTCTCGCAGTGTCCGGAGCAAGTATGGTGGGTCTGACACACCGGTGTCAATGTGTTCTTTTTTCCATTTCCAGGAGTGTATATGTGAGGACAGCAACTTGCAAAGATCGATGTAGCAACTGCAATTGGGACCACTAAAGAACATAATACAGCAGGCTGTTTTGAAACTTTCTAAGGATGCTGCTGAAGAGATTAGGCATGACATATGCCGCGTCTTGACTCAAGCTTCATCTAAGAGAACCAACTTTAACATCACTTCAACTGAAAGAAATGCTCTATGAAAAGAACAAGACATTGTCATCTTACCTGCTGACAAAGGAAATACTAATGTGCTTCTCTCACGCACAGAATATAACAGCAAGATATACAAACTGCTCGGTGATCCTGCATATAGTAAATTAAAAAGTGATCCGATGGGTAGAATCCAGAGAAAGACTGTGGAACTCATCAGGAAAAGCTCGATTCCAGCAAAAGTTGCTAAGTGTTTGTGACAGCAGGCTGCAGTTCCTCCTAGACTCTATGGTCTACCCAAGATCCATAAGAGTGGGGTCCCTCTCTGTCCCATTGTAAGTAACATACGAGCACCTACTTATTTTGTTGCCAAATACCTGTCATCACTATTGGGACCTCTCTTAGGCAAGTGCAACCATCACATTTGAAACTCTGAAGATTTCATAGGTCGCCTGAAAACTCTTAGATTGCAGTCATCAAATATGTTAGTAAGTTTTGATGTTGTCTCTTTATTTACAAAGATTTCATAGGTCGCCTGAAAACTCTTAGATTGCAGTCATCAAATATCTTAGTGAGTTTTGATGTTCTCTCTTTATTTACAAAGGTGCCCATCCAGGATTCCTTGGAGCTCATTAGCAACAAGTTTGACAAGGACATAGTAGCATTATTGAAACATGTGCTTACTTCAACTTACTTTTTACTTCATGACCAATATTTTGAACAAGTGGACAGTGTCACCATGGGAAGCCCTCTGTCTCCTGTGGTGACTAGTTATTTTGTGGAGGACTTTGAAAAAAAAAAGCACTAGAGTCAGCCACTCTCAAGCCCTCTTGTTTTCTGTGGTATGTGGATGATACATGTGGAGCGGCCACATGGACTTGATACTCTACCTACATTTCTTCAGCATCTGAATTCACTGCATCCGAATACAAACTTCACAATGGAAGTGGAAAAAGAAGGTACTTTACCTTTTCTTGATGTTTTGGTACGAAGGAAAGCAGAGGGAATCTTGGGGCACAGCATCTACCGTAAGCCAATGCATACAGATCTATATCTGCAGGCCATAAGCTGCCATAATCCTGCACAGTGTGGTAGTGCATTACATATGTTAATTCATAGAGCACATGTGGTATCTGATCCTGAAAGCCTGTCAAGTGAACTACAACATTTGAAGACAGTCTTCTGACAAAACGGTTATTCTGAGATACAGATACGTAATGCATTCAGGCCCAGGCATGTTCAATCTATGGAGCAGAACGAAGATACAAAGACACTCACCACTTTGTTCTTTTTCCTGTATTTTGGTTCCATGTCGTCAAGAATAGGAAGAGTCCTCAGAAGATATGGAATTTCAATCATCTGCAAAACTGAGAAACCTGTTGGGTTCAGTTAAGGATGACCTTAGCTTGAGGAAATGTGGTGTGTACAAGATTCCTTGTCAATGTGGGGCAACGTATACAAGCCAGACATGCTGCACAGTACAAGAACGCTATGAAGAACATCAGTGTCACACACGACTTCATCAACTGGAAAAGTCGGCAATTGCAGAACACTGTCTGAATACAGGACATCGGATGATTTATGAAAAGATGGAAGTTTTATCCCAGGCATCATTTTTCTGGGACTGCATCATTAAGGAAGCAATACATATTCATACAGCCGACAATCTCATCAACAAGAATGCGGGATTTCAACTGAGCACAGCCTGGAGCCCTGCTGGAACCCTGCATTGGCTGCTATTAAATCATGACGTGAAAATCCAGATTTTTCAATAACAGGCCCGTCATAACATTGACCTAGTATGGCCGTTGGTGAGTAACATCTGGCCACTCTGTTGGCAAATGCAGCATACAGCGCATGCACAGGAGAGCCGTTCAGTGATTTTCGGCAGAGAGAGTTTGAATATTGCACCATCTATCTGCAAATCATTGGGCTTGTGCGATTTCTGCACCTGTGCATTCTTCGCACGTGTGTTCTAAAAACGGGGCGTCAATGTGTGGATACAGTCAGTCAAACCTGGCCACCAGCAGGGCAGAACCACCTGATGATGTTGGACAGTTGCTCCAAGGAAATATTGTGGAATTTGCACAACGTGATCTGGCGGCAAACCCGTGAAGACTATTTACATTACAACATAATGTGTGTCTTGATGTCTTTCTCTTTTAGCTCTTAGGACAGTCTGTTCATGAGATCTGATTTAAACATGTGTGTTATTCTGTGTTTTGTATTTATGCAAATGAAGTGAATTGATTTCATTACAATAGTATGTGAGTGTTATTGCACCTGCTTACCTGCACAGAATTTCCCACACTAGTGAGCCATGACAAACATACCATTTCATTAGCACTTTGGAAATACACAATGCTGCATTCCCACCAAACAACCAACAGTTATACTAGACAAAGGTTGTTGGGAACTTTTGCCTGATCAAATGCTGTTTGTAGTGAATTACAAAGTGTGATGAACAATACGAAGAAGTTTATTTAAGAGGTGAACAGTGAGAGTGATTATATTTCTCCATCCACTCAAGTGGAAGACCACATGGAACAATTGCAACAAGGTAATGTGACACACTGCTCAGACCTTACTTACTTCATTATGGAGGGTATCAAAATACACCAGTCCAAACATTTGTTTCTGGCCTGAATAAAAATTTTCATGTGAAAGTGCACCATCTGACCCTCCCCGCACACTTACCATTGCCCTTCCACGCCAGAAATTGAGCAGTCAAACCTGTTCCTTCCTCCTGGAGATTGAGCAGATGAACCTGTTCCTTCCGTAGGTCACACATGAAAAATTATGGTTTATCTCCCACACTCCACACAATTACACCCCCAGATCACATTACTTGGTGCCCTATGGACGCAGTTTCTGTGATGTAGACTGGGTTAGCCATTGTAAAAACAGTCCTGTCTATCCACAACATCGTCGACATTATGGTGAAGTATTTTGCTTTGTTGTTTAACATTGGGGACTATGTATTACGCTCAGCGACACCATACTGTCATCCCTACCACTTGCAAGTTTCAAACAGCAAATACAGCTTTCCTGCAGTGGTTTTGCAAATCACAAGAGCAACGAGTTTGTCAGGAAATTTATACAGAAAAGTTAAGTAACAGGACACCTTCCCAGTTCTGGAAACATCTAAAGAAATTAGTAGACACTAATCTTATGCCTGATGACCCATTGTGGGAGATATGGACAAGCAAGTTACCCTCTCATATCCAAGTTTCTTTAATTACTAACAAAGTTGACATGCATCATAAAAAATTAGAGATTGTTGACTGTATTGTTGCGCTAGAAGACCAGCAACATTCCTACCCAGGAGCCAGCGGCAATCTACAGTAGCGGCAGCTGTATTGCACCCTGACACAGTGACAGGTAGCTGAAATGAGCCGAACATGCATAAAGAAACATAATGCATTTGGTGGATGTCAATACCAGCTGGTTGCCACGATTCCTCGCAATCACACGATGCACCACGTCCTGACTTATGTTGCTCAGTTCCAGCAACAGCTGTCAGAGTGCACACTGGTGTCGGTTTCATTTGTGGTTTGGACCAACCGCACACAAATGCACCACACAATGCTCACACTCAAATGCTGATAGCAACCTTCTGTAGGTGTCACAGGTTGCCAGAATAAGAAAGTATGCCTGGACTTTACATGCGTAAGCTGAACCACATTGCCTCATGAATTGAAGCATAGTGGCCTTTTATATATTCATGACAGAAATACAGGCCAATATCTTCTCACTGACTTGTGTTCTGAAATGAGCACAATCCTGAATACAGCTGCCTCTTCTACTGCTCTGGGCAGTGAATGATACACCTATTAAGCTGTATAGTATTATCACCTACATTGTCAACTTTGGTATGGGCACACTGTTTAGATGAAAATTCTTGGTGTCAGATGTAAATGGAGCACTGTTTGGCTCTCCCCAACTATTGATTTCTTCAAGCACCTTTTACAGGTCAGTGACTTTGATGTCAGTGAATCACCTCACCCTCTCAGTGTTACTAGTGTTTCATCCAGTGTTTCTACGAGGTTCGTTCAATAAGTAATGCCACACTTTCTTTTCTCAGAACATATTTATTGTTAAGAGTCAGAATTTGGTGGACAGTATACATCAGCATGTCTTGTCCATGTCCTATTTTTCTATGTAGTCTCCACCATGTTCTATGGCCGTATGCCGATGTTGTGGAAGAGCATGTATTCCCTGCTGGTAAAAGCTCTTGTCCTGTAGGCATAGCCATGTTTTCTCTGCACGACTGTCACTCTCGTCATCTTTAAAGTGTGTTCCCCGTAAAAAATCTTTAAGCGGCAACCCAAAGAGGTGGAAGTCCGAGGTTGCCAGGTCTGGACTGTAGGGCAATGATGTCCAACCCAATTTGGCGATGTGTTCCGAGGTTTTCAGACTTGTGTGTGGGCAGGTGATGTGTTCCCAGGTTTTCAGACTTGTGTGTGGGCGTGCATTATCATGTTGGTGCAAGATTTCTGCTGGATTCTTGCCCAATTGAACACAGCAGAAACAGTTCTTGAGTTTTCACATATGCCTCTGGATTGACGGTTGACTCTCTTGACATCACATTCACGAGTATGACGCTATCACAATCCCAGAAGATTGTCACCGTGACTTTTCTGGCAGAGGGGGTTGTCTTGAAATTCTTCTTTTGTGGTGAATGAGGATGATACAACTCCATGTCATTAGCACCTCATCAAATATCCACGAGTCTCGATCATTGCAGACTCACTTCCAATGCTGACCGACAACTGTAGAGCCAATTGTCGAGTTGTGATGTGCCATTCAGCACAAATAATGTCATCTGCACAATTCAGCATGTCTGGAGAAGTGGCTGTGACAGGACATCCTGTGCATGGCTGATCATGGAGCTCTGTTCCTGCATTTCCTGAGGCTGTAACTTTCTTTACCCACTGCCCAACTGTACTCGCATCAACTGCAGCATCGCCATACACTGAACACAACCTTTTATGGATGTTCCCCACGGTTTCATTATTTTCTTCTTCTTCTTCTTCTTCTTCTTCCATTGGCACTATATCCTGGGATGGGACTTGGCCTCCTCAATAATTTCTGCCATTCCTCTCTGGACTTCACCGTGGACGTCCACTTATGGCAACCGACTCTGGCAGAGTCCTCTCTGACCTCGTCGTTCCATCTCAACCTAGGTTGTCCTCTTGCTCTTCTTCCTCCAGGTTCACTGCAGCAGGCTTTCCTTGCAGGATCTGTCTCATTGAGTCACATTACATGTCCAGCCCATCTCAGCCTACACAGCTTTATGAACTTTACCACATCATCCTCCTTATAGCACTCATAAAGTTCACCATTTCTTCGCCTTCTCCACGCCACATTTTCATAAACAGGTCCAAAAGTCCTCCTCAACATACTTCTTTCATGTGAACGTAGTTTGTTTTCACCCTGATTCGTAATTGTCCATGTTTCTGAACCATAAGTAAGTATTGGGTGTATCAGCATTTTGTAAAGTTGGCACTTCCCTCATGGTAGAAGCTTGGATTAAAATGTTGCAACATTCCAAAGTAGCATCGGCTAGAAGCACTTATGCAAGCCATAATTTCAGTAAAGGTGATGCCATTTGCTTCTGTCTTTGAGTCCAGATAGGTGAAACGTTCCACTTTCTCAAATGTCATTCTATCAAGGGTTATTGTGGTCTGTAAGGGTCGGTTAGTGCCATTACACATATACTTCATCTTTCCTTCATTAATTCTCAGGCCGATCTTTTCTGAACTTTTTTTTAGAGCTGAGAATGCACTTTGTAGATCTCTAAGTGTTCTGCTCATTAAATCCAAGTCATCTGCATATCCCAGCAATTGTACAGACTTATAGTAGACAGTTCCTCTTGTCTGAATACCTGATTTGTGTACCACTTTTTCAAGCACCAGGTTGAAAAGTAGGCAGGAAAGACCATCTCCTTGCCATAGCCCAGATCGAGTGGGAAACTGAGGTGATAGCCTTGACTGCACTCGCACTGTACATTGGGGATACTTTAGGGTGACCTCTATTAAATGCACCAGTTTTCCAGGCACTCGAAATTCCTGCATTGCCTCATAAAGTTTGGCTCAGTTTGTTGTGTCATATGCAGATTTAAAGTCAATGAAAAGATGATGCACACAAACACTGAATTCATTGGTCTTTTCTACTATTTGTCAGAGAGTAAATATCTGGTTTACAGTTGACTTTCCTCATCTGAACCCACATTGATAGCTTCCAATAATATCTTCTGCTGTAGGTGAAAGTCTAGTGATATTTGATAGTACTTTATATATAATATTTAAAAGTGTTATGCCTCTGTAGTTGATGCATTCAAATAGATCTCCTTTCTTATGCACCAGATCACACTATCCCTTCATTCCATTCTTCTGGTAACTCTTCCTTTTCCCAGATGAGGCACACAATCTTGTAGATCCTACGATTTATCTCAATTCCACCAGCTTTCAATAGTTCAGATGTTATATTGTCAGTCCCTCGCACTTTATTGTTCTTCAATCGGGCAATTGCTTTGTTCACTTCTCCTTGGGAAGAGGGAAATACTATGGCATCATCTTCTGGTGTGACTGGGATACCATCAATAGGGGATTCTGAAGCATCCAACAGTTCACTGAAATACTCTACCCAACACTCCAATACCTCTTGATCATTGGTTAGTAGTGTCCCATTTTTACTTTTGCACAGGTTGATGCGCGGCTTAAGTGCTCTTCTTTCACTATTAATTTTCTGATAAAATTTTCTAACATCATTTGTTTTTCCAATTGTCTCCTGTTCTTCAATCTGCTTTCTTTCCCATTCCCCTTTCTTTCCCCAATGCATTTCCTTCTCTTCTTTCCTTTTATCCTGATAATTTCTTACTGCTAAACGAGTATATGATTTCTAAAGCATTTTCCTGTATGCCAGATTTTTCTCCTGGCTTATTCTCTTACATTCTTTATCAAACCAGGAATTCCTCGGTTGCTTTCCTTCTTTCCCTAGCACTATTTCTGCTGCTTTAATGACTGCATCCCTGCAAGTGTTCCATTCCTGGTCCAGGTTATCACTTACACTAGGGGTATGTAATGCAAGATTCTCAGCAACCTTCTCAGAGTACGTTTTTAACTTCGATATCACATACTTACTTTGAGGTGTTCCTCTGACTTTTCTTGCATTGGATATTCGAGCTCTTAGTTTCGCTATTACAAGGTAGTGGTCTGAATCTACATTAACTCCTCTGTAAGTTCGTACATCTAGAAAGTTTGAGAACGCCTGCCATCAATAATTACATGATCAATTTGGTTGAAGGTATGCTGATCAGGGCTACACCATGTTGCTTTATGAAACCTTTTGTGTGGGAACATAGTGCTATCTACAGCCATGTTATGGGACAGTGCAAACTGAATGGCTCTGTGGCCATTGCTATTTGTGTATTCATGGAGGCTGTGCTTTCCTCTTACTGGGAAGTAATGTTCTTCTTTACAAATCTGTGCATTGAGGTCTCCAATAACTATTTTTGTGTCATAGACAGAGAATCTGTCATAAGTTCTCTCGAGGTTCTCAGAGAAGGTGTCTTTATCCTGGTCATCTGATACTTCTGTGGATGCATGAACATTGATCAATGAGTAATTTCCTTTTCTGCACACAATAATTCATTAACAGAACGCTGCTTGTAATGTGAGTTGTATGTAGGTGCCATTTTGATGTGGTACTATGGCTCTGCCATCTGCCAGAACGGTTCGAAACTTCACTGGCGCCCAGAACAAACATCAAATGTGAAGCACCAACAAGGATGTTTGTCTACGTATATTAATGGCTTCTTAAAAAAATGTGGGCTATTACTTATTGAATGACCCTCGTACATTCCCTATTGTAATGGAACTGGTCAGAGCACCTATCTCCGTCACATATCGGAGAATACTATTCTCCCATTAAAATGATGACATGATCCAATGGAATCGAAATTGTGTTTCTGCATTTACTGTAGTTTTGATAACATAACCAAAATGATTTTTAATTTTTATAAACAGAAATAATACATGAAAAGTAATAAAAGTTTTATTTTGAGGAGTAACAAGTCATTTTATGGAAAGTGATGGGTTACACTCTTGGTCCTTCTAAACCAGGGGTCCCAACAAAATTTTCTCGAAGACCCCCTCATCGAGCATGATTGGTACCTTGTCATATCACAGTATCAAGTACCTATAAAAGCCAAATTAAGAGTCTTTTTATACATTTTCTATTTTTGGTACTTATAAAAAACATTGACATATTCATTATTGAAAAAATATTGAGATTAAAACTTTTTCAAGTTATCCATTATTTTTATTGTTAAATTTTTGATTATTGTTCAAAATCTTTGTCTTCAAATCTGGGCGTTTAGTATCACAAACTCCTTAAAAAAATAAAAATTGCGTATGAACTGAAAATGTCAGAAAAAAATTAAAACTGAGTGTATTGGTCTTTCAAGTGTACTACACTTGATATTGCATTGAGTAGACATCCATGAAAAATAAGAAAACACTAATTTCATATAAGCTATTATTTATTTGAAAAAATAGTTACTACAGAGCACTCCATCAGTATACAGTTAGTTTTAATTTTCAGTTCTTAATGAGATGAGTTCAATCTGACCTTTGGGTCCATTATTTCTGAAATATTAGGTTCCAAACTTGAAACTTTCACTCTGAAATCTGACCACTTGTTGAGTCAATTCCTGTATTTGTTTTTCATGAAACACATGTAAGAAAATGCTTGCTCATACCGATATGTGGTTGCAAATGGAAGGATGTTTTCCATTGCCTTATCTCCAATTGTCTTGTAGTCTTGCGTGCTGATGCCCAGAAGTCTGTAATTTTATCACCGATGAAAATGTTTTATCATCGTACCACAGCTGGACAGACCCACAAGTTGTTCTTGCTCTACTTCAGTGAGGCCTTGTATTTTGTCTATTTCTTCACAGCTGAAGGGATTTCGAATCCATCTGTCACCAGGGTCAGATTCAGGGAAATACTCTCTAAAAGTGGTGGCTAGGCTGCGTAGATGCTCAGCTACAATGATCTTGATCTCGTCGGGCAAACTCTACTCTGATGACTCCAAGAATTGTTTTAAAGTAGAAAAGTTAGTTAGTGACTCGTTTTCTATCCTTGATGCCCAGATCTGACGCTTGTTGACCATAGCACTAATCTTGTCCTCAACTTTGAATATGTCTACATTTTTTCCTTGTAAACTCAAGTTTAACACATTCAAGTGTTCAAATACGTCAGCTAAGTGCGCAACTGAGCAAAGCCAAGATAAGTTAGCGAGAAAATCTGCATACTTCGTGTCAAGAAGGAAGACACGAACCTTGCTCTAAATTCAAAAAATCTTCACAAGATCCTACCTCGAGAAAGCCATCTTACTTCTGTATGAATAAGAAGCTGCCCATGCTCACTGCCAATCTCTTTACACAACAAAGAAAATAATCTGGATTGCAGATGTTGAGTATTAATGCAGTTGATGATTTGAACTACTTCGTTAAGTATCTTTTGCAAAAGTTCAGGCAATCTTTTGGCGACTAAGGCTTCACGATGGATACAACAGTGAGTCCATTTCACCTCAGGGGCTACTGCTTTGATGCGAGCTAGAAGTCCTGTTTTTTTGCCAGCCATTGACTTTGCTCCATCTGTCGACAAGCCTACACATTTTTTCCAGGTGACATCATGTTCATTGAGATAATTATTTAATGCAGTAAAAATATCGTCTGCTGTTGTATGCAGTAGTTCACATGAAAAAAGAAAATCTTCGAACAATTTCTCCTCCCATAAGAATCATGCGAAAACCAACATTATAGCTTTCTTTTATACGTCTGTGCTTTCATCCAATTGTAGAGTGTACATGTCATTCATACAAAGTCTAACCAGCAATGTTTCTTTGATGTTAACTGCCACATCAGTAATTTGTCTTTGAACGGTATTATTTGAGAGCAGGACAGTTCCTATTACCTTAGCAGCTGCATCACGTAACATTCTCTTGCAAAGTATTATTGCTGATGACAGTTTAAGTTCCTCAGCAATTGTGTGGTTTTTCCCACATTTAGCAACAAGCTGAGCCACCTCGTAAAACGCAAGGGTTGCATTTTCATTTACATTTGTACCAAAGTGTTTGGTAATTGTTTTATGACATGCTTTCAACTCTCCTAATTTATTTTTGAAAAAATCTAATGACTTACTTTTGCACTCTGGGTGCTTTGTTTCAAAATGGCACCACAGTTTTGCTGGTTTCATACATTCATTCGAAAGGCTTCCATTGCAAATTACACATTGAGGTTTAGGCTGTTGCTAAGGTCCAGCAAACGTAAAACCGATTTCCAAGTAATCAGAGTTATATTTTCTAATTTTTCCAGTAAGCTTAACACTGATCTTGGAAGGGTTAGGTTCAAGGGATGCCGACGATTTAGGTTCAATGGACACTGACACCTTCGGTTCTAGAGTCACTGACTTACTTGCTTGAACATCAAATGTATTAATCTTCCTCTTCATCTGTAGGCCTTTCTCATTTTAATGAACCACTTTTTAACCAATGGTCCATTTTTAACTACGTGAACTGTAGCTTCCGCAAAAAACAACGCTTTACAAACACTACTATTTTAATACAGAATACTGAATATGTAAATAACACAGTCTGTGAAAGCACTGGCAATAAATTAACACTGGCTGATTGTTGTCTGAAATGCGAGTTTCTGTGTAAAGTGACTGTCAGTTATCAGATGCAAAGAGGCAGCACGCACAGTCTAACGGCATACAGCAGAACTATTTGCCTCTATCTAATTCTAGTTTTGCACTAGAGTGTGCTAGTGTCAGTTAGCTCTAGGAAGACGCTAGATGCAGAAGTTAGCGTTCACTAAAGCTCTGCTCATGTAGGAAGCGGCCAAAACAAAAAAATCTATTATCATACGAAATATATTTTTTATTCTAATAGAATCTTGCGGAACCCTCTGGCATAGCTTGCGGACCCCTGGGGGTCTGCGGACCACTTGTTGAGAACCACTGTTCTAAACAATGAAAGATGATTTGACTTTTAATGAAAATTCTTACTAGTAGTTAAATTTTGGACAGCATATTGTCAAAGAAATTGCTTATTATTATGTGCAGCTAATGAAAGCTGCTTGGGTGCAGCACGTCTGTGAACAGGACAAGTTTAGCATGTCCACCAGCTGTGGGCCATTTGTTCATATCCATCGCATCTTGGCCGTGGAAGAATGGCCACTCACAACAACAATAGTGATGTCACAAAAATAGGAACAAAAGATGTTTTATGTTCTTGGTCATTTGGCTTGTCGAAAAGTACTATTGTCGAACAACATATTTGTACCCAAACTTTTGTGATATTCTAATATATGTGTCTGATGAGAGTTAGTTCAATGTGTAAAGAAGCTGAACTAGACAAGTTGAAAGAAGAAATATTGCTGGTCAACATGTAAAATTGAGAAGGCTTCCAGACTGCTTCAGCCTCTAGCACTGAAGACACAGCAAACTATCAAGATCAGAAGTATGGTTACTGAGAATTTACTAGCTGATCTAGATTTTATGAAATATGTGACCATGGAGAATATATCAAATGGGGAAGAGTAAACTTAAAAATAAATAAATTACACACTTCATTTTGGTGACTGTGACAGGACACAAATATTGTGGAGCTAGAGAAGAATAATAGGAATATTTTTAAGAAATTAATCAAGAATAAAATAAAAAGCCACTGTGAATGAATAAAGAGAAAGAGTTAAGTATAGTCAATCAATTAACAATAATTTTTGACTATGACAATGGATTCCAACTCAGGAGAAGTTTGATCAGTCCAAGAGTCTGAAAACCAATGACAGCAGTTCATATGATATCTGACTGTCATGACAGCTCCACTACGATGTATCAGTAGAGGTCTCCTGTCTCATTTCCTGCTGCCATTCCAGCTTTGATGACATGTTTGAGTTAGCCAACAAGATGTGAACAGCGATGGGTTAACTTTACACCAGCAGTTCACCACAAAAGTTGCACTATATTTACTGTATGCTTGTGGTTACCTGTAGCACGAATGGCAATTTACAGGAAATATTTAAGAAATTTACTTAAGAAATGACTTTAAAACTCTAGTGATGAATTAAAAATGAATTTGCAATATGACAGAGAATAACAATACTGCAATTTCAAAATTGCAGGCTGTTATAACTATTTTAAAAGGGAAGATATGTACAGAGGTGAAGAGTTACTGTGATCTAGCACGAAATGAGGTCAATGAACAGTTTCATTAATTAAATGATGAGCTGAAACCAATGAAAGAACAGGAGTTTAACAATATTAATGAGCAAATCTCAGACACCCAGGTAAAGGTGAACGTACTAGAGCAGACTATGGATCTGAATGTAATGATTAGCCCCCAACATACATCTACTACTTTGGAGGAATTAATAAACAAATCAGTCAACACCCTATCTCATTGTGTATGCCAGTCGGAATCTAATACTTGTATTCATATTAGATCTGCATTCAAGACTTAGTCAGTGAACAGTGATGACAGGTGTCCTAGACAGTGTGCTAAAGTGTACAAATATCCTAAGTTACAATATGAAAAGTATTTAATTTATAAGGAATGTGCTCATGAAGACTTAACTGTGTGTGCCAAGGAGGAGTAATTAGGAGTAAAGATACTGAAGTACAATAGAAGCCTGATATACAGCGGTCCGATATATCGCGGATTCAGATGTAATGCGGTACAAAGTATATCTCCCACAATAAAATATCATTTCTGAATGATTTTTTCACTCTCTGTATTTTATAAACTTAAAAAAAAATCTAATTAGAATCTGCATGTAGACTTGCTGTTGCACAATTTACTGCTGTAACCCCCAAGCTCTCTAAATAATAAGCAAAATACGAGAGTTGCCCCAGAAAGTAATGCACCACAATTTTTTCCTCAGCCAAAAACAATGCTATGAAAGTGAAACTTTATGTATGTATTATTTGAAGTCTTCTGAGTGAGTGCACAAAGTTTCCGTAACTTCCAACAGATATTGTAGCTGCAGGACAGTTTCAAAATGGCATCTCCAGGTGATGTACATTACAAGAAATGTGCCATGATTGAATTTCTCACTACAGAGAAAGGAACAGTGGGGAATATTAGCAAACGCTTGTGCAAAGTCTATGGAGAATCTGCCGTCAATAGAAGCACACTTAGTCACTGGGACAAAGGGTGAGGTCATCAGAAGGTGGTTGGGTGGAGCTCCACGATTTGCAGCTGTCGGGAAGACCATCCATGGCTGTCACATCTGACATGATGCAGTGAGTTGCTGATGTCATTTACGAGGGGCCATTAAAGGATGCCATTCATGGAAGACATTTTGAAGATGTTAAGGAGGTGATTCACAAAGTGAAGCACTGGCTTCGCTACCAGGACAAGAATTGGTACTGACAGGGCATACATGCCCTTGTTTTGCACTGAGGGAAGGCCATAGAACAGAATGGCAATTACGTAGAAAAATAGGTTGAGTAGATAAAACACTATTCTCTTGTGAAATTCTCATTATGTTCAATAAAGAATTGTTGAAAAAAAATGTGCTGCATTACTTTCTGGGCAACCCTCATACATGGATGTAATTAAACTCAACCTTTGGTCTGTCTTACCAGCGTATCAGGATCATTGCTGGACAGAAGCTTTGAATATGCATCTCACAGTTAACACTGTGATACAGTCAACAAAGTGACTATGCATAAGTGCTTGCAGTAATCAAAATGAGGATCATGTGGATCATACATTATTCATTCATTGTCTAGATTTTTGTGTGCTTGCAATGATGTCATGAAAATGAAAACTGTGTTCTGTGAGTGATAAACTAAAAATTATTGCTTGTGTGAAGAAGGGTGAAACTAAAGCAAGTTTATTACATGAGTGTGGTGTGCCCAAAGAGGCTATAAGGGGATGGATGGAAGAAGAAAATAAACTTAGAAGTTTTGTAAACACAGTTAAATGTGGCATGGAAATGGACAGAAAAAGGATTAAATTATGAAAAGATAGTGAGCTTGATGAATGCTTTATTGGTGGAGTCTAATAAGGAGAAGTGAAGGTGTGCTGCTTTCCGGCCCAGTTATTAAAGCCCAAGCTTAAAATTTTCACTTTGATCTAAATGACAACAAAGATTTTATAGCTTCTGACAGATAGTTTTCAAGATGGAAACATTGCCATGGAAGTCACCAAATGATATTTGAAGGAGAAGCAAGGTCTAACGACAGTGAATCTGCTTCACAGTTCCTGAATACTACACAAAGTAATGGCAGATGAAAAAATGATATCAAGAGTATAATGGTGATGAAATGACACTTTACTATTGATTTGTTCCATCCAGAACTCTAAAAACAAAACAAAAAGCAGGAAATAAGGCGGGTATGAAAATGACTGAAGATGGAATAACTTTTCTCTTTGGCACAAATAAATCAGGTGGCCGTAAGCTGACGCCTCTTTGTACAGATAAAAGTAAAAACCCAAGATGTTTCAAGCATGTAAACAAATCATCATTACAATTCATTTACAGGTATTCAAAGAATGCTTTGATAACATATGACATTCTCACCAATCAGTTTCAAGAAGAGTTTGTTTTGTCACTGACAAAACACCTACGGTCACTTAAACTGAAAGAAGCAGCTCTGCCAAGACTTGGTCACTGACCAGTTCATTGACCTGCTGATGTGTTCCAATCAGAAGACAGAAAAATAAAAACTCTGTTTTTGCCAAAAAAACACAACAGCATTAATTCAGTTGTTGGATCCGGGCATCACACGAGCATTTAAGTAAGGTTCGTTATCACCATGGACTGCTCACTTCAATAGTAAATTCAGATGAGGAAATGGAAATGTTCTTCATATCTGTTGCACATTCAGTAGGCCGGGTGTGGCAAAGCATTGGTCTGACTATTATTAGGAATTGCTGGAAAAAGTGTTCCACAGAAGAAAATGCAACAGATAAACATTGTCATGATACAGATTTCAACAGTAGTGACATCCAGTAAGTGATGTTCTACAGCACAGTATTGATCTCTAACACTTGAACCGTTGAGTAGTCATCAACAATGAAAAATCGTTTTCAGAGATCATAGATGACAAGGACATTTTGATACTGCCCAAAATAAGAGCAGTGAAGCAGTCACAGATGAGGATGATGACACTGAAGAAGAAAGTATAGATGATGTTCCCTGTACCAGTACATGTAAAATAATTGATAATGTAAACAAAGTGATTATATGGGTGGAGTGACAAAGTGAACCAAATCAAACTGAGTTGTTGCACCTGATGAGCGTAAACAACAATACACATTATAGAAATGTGTGAAATGACCTGCCAAATAAAGACAACTGACTCCTTTAAAGTAAATAGAATAAAGACGTACTGTAGTTTGCAAGCAGTGTTGTAAATTATCATACCAGATTTGATTATGTAATGTGAGCAGATAGATAAAAAAAATCTACTGTATGTGTGTATTCTCCTGAACACACACATACAGAAAGGTTTAACTTATGCAAGCTTTCGGAGCCAGTGGCTCCTTCTTCTGGCAGATGAGTTGAAGGGGAAAGAAGGGGGATGAAGGAAAAGGACCCCTCTTCCTTCCCCCTCCAACTCTTCTGTCGGAAGAAGGAGCCTCTGGCTCCAAAAGCTTGCCTAAGTTAAACATTTGTGCGTGTGTATTTTCCTGCCACCACTTGGTGAGAAGATTTTTTTATCTATACAGCCACATTGTATTGTCAAAAATAATTATTTTCATTGTTGCATTTGCTAGCGTACTTCATTGAAACATGTGTTATTGTTTGGTCAACATTTGAGTGAAGTTTGTCTAATTGCTGTGCCCTATTTGGTAAGTTTCTGGAATGTTTTATTTCTAATGCTCTTCAAATTTAAATACAGTATGCATAATACTGTTTTGTTTGTGCTTACTAATTTTGCATGCATAATTTGTCACCACACAGCTCACTCTTGATATACTGTAGGTACACTATGACGTGGAGTAAAGTATGCCGCCTCACAACTACATTATATCAGTGTTCTACCGTATATAGTAATTTTAAGTTTTATGATGAGTGTGTGAACATTCATGGATGTGTGGGGGTGTTATATAAAGGTAATGCATTGGCGAATAAGAAGTGTCTGGTTTTTTTGCAGTGATTGGAGGTAAAGATTTAAGACATATCTATTGTCCAAACCCAGGTGTTGGTTATATTATTTTTTGCTGAGGGCACATATAATCATTTCTGATGCGATGTTCTTCACTCAGATAGCCACTGGCAGAACTGGAAAGACTTATACTTAGTTCAAGAGCTGATAAGTAAGATTTATAGATTTATTATTTTATTTTTCTTACCTTATTACAGTTTTATCTCTTTACTGTCAAACTTGGAAATCAATAAGTTCTCCCCACATAAAAATGACTATATAAAATAGTTGACACTCCCCATCCTAAAGCTTTATTTCTTGTAGATCCCAGGACTGATCAAGAGAAAGGGTTATGTAATATTGATAGGGTGAAGAAATTTAAACACTCAGAGGACTACAATCTTTGCAGATTTTGTAGCTCGACAACCACCAGGTTTCTTTCAGCCCTTCACATCTAGTTTTCCCTATAACACTTTCTTGCACTCTTACCTTTTCTATTGTCTATGAATGTACTTTCCTTCTACTATCCTATCCTATCCTAGTAACTAGGATTAGAATCTCAAAAGTGATTATTCTGTCAAAGACTGATATGTGAACTACCACAAAAGTAAAAGCCTGTTAATTAGTGAGTACATAATACTTACAGTGAAACTTCCTGGCAGATTAAAACTGTGCGCTGGACCGAGACTCGAACTCGGGAACTTTGCCTTTTATGGGCAAGTGCTCTACCATCTAAGCTACCGAAGCACGACTCACGCCCCGTCCTCACAGATTTACTTCTGCCAGTACCTCATCTCCTACCTTCCAAACTTCACAGAAGCTCTCCTGCGAAACTTGCCGTTCTAACACTCCTGGAAGAATGGATATTGCGGAGACATGGCTTTGCCACAGCCTGGGGGATGTTTTCAGAATGAAATTTCACAGATTTGCAGGAGCGCTTCTGTGAAGTTTGGAAGGTAGGAGATGCGGTACTGGCGGAAGTAAATCTGTGAGGATGGGGCATGAATCATGCTTGGGTAGCTCAGATAGTAGAGCACTTGCCCGCGAAAGGCAAAGGTCCCGAGTTCGAGTCTCAGTCCAGCACACAGTTTTAATCTGCCAGGAAGTTTCATATCAGTGCACACTCCACTGCAGAGTGAAAATTTCATTCTGAATACTGAAATTTACTATCTTTGATTATAGGTACCTAGTTTTTTATTGATTTTTACAATTTGATAAATTGATCCACACTGGATCATCAAGTGGAGCATCGAAGTCATTATTATAATGAGCAATAAAATTACTTTTGCATAGTTAAATACTATGCAATGGATCCGTAAATATAAAATGCTGAAAATCATTTTCTGAGTTTGTATGCACAATTCTGGGATTCTCATGAATATTGTAGGAAATCATATCAGTGTAGTTTGCTGCATGTTGGCAACATCACGTTGACACGAGAAAAGGAAGGAAATTGCACTCATTAGTTATAATGTGCTAATTCCTGACAAAATGGTTGCAATTTGCCTAGGGGTACAATGCAAGTGTGACAGCAAACCAGGCAATTAACATACGACAGTACTGCTATCCACATAGAACATTAACTGAGGAGCATAGGTGGGAGCTTTCCTAGTGCAAAGGAGGGCACTGCCATTTGTACATAGATGTAATAGATCAGTGAAGTCATGCCTACAATGGGAAATTTCTTCAAAGTAGGTAAATACAGAAAGAGAAGGGTGTACCTCATATAAATTGTACGTGGGAGGAAAAGGGAAGGGAGGGCCTCCTATATCGAGGTTAGTTGTATCCATAGAAGGGATGACCTGTACAGAGGTTAGGTGGACCCATAGAAGTGATGGCCTATACCAAGTTATGGAGACAGATTTTTAAGAAGAACACTAGCACCGTAGGGATTGTAAATGGTTGAAAAGTATCCTTCTACAAAAGGTGTTTTAAACAGTTCTTAAGAAGTAAGGAATGGTAGTGAGCTTTGTTTCCCAATTCTGAAGAGTTCTTCAAACTAGTAAAGTATAGGGAGACTTACCTTGATTGTGCACATTAGTGGAACAGACATGTCCATATATACATGGACATAAAAAGCAGATGCTGGTGCTATGCTTTTGATGATATGGGCTTGATAATACCACACAGCAAGCACCTCCTTGGATATGATGGAGTAAGGTTCACTTAAGAGAAACACAAATGGCTGATGTATAAGCTAGGGTAAATCACAGCAACAAGTAAGTGATTACTGTAATAAACATAAATATGCAACATAGATATTTGAGGTGGAAAACTAAAAAGGCTTTTTTTTTTTTTTTTTTTTTAATTTCTCTCGTGTGTATTCTATTGTATTGCAACAGTACTGGTGAAGTAAATAGTTAACCAAGCTGAAATGATACTCACTGATTTGTTTAAATACATAAAGATGAATAATTCAGCTAAGTGTAAGTTGTAAAGTAAAGTGGAGATTTCCAGCACATAAATAATAATATATGACAAATATAAATAAAATAAAACAAGCAAAACTTATAAAAGTAACACCAAAATTAATAGAGGTTAACATAAGGTTAACCACATACATTGTGCTCTGTAGAGCCAATCATCAAACTGGAGAGAGGAACAGAGATCAGCAGGAGTTGTTAACTGAAAGGAGAAATCTCCTGTTTCTTTTTTCAATATTGTAACGAAAGTTTTTTCTTTCGGTTGAAAGTATGTTAGAATTATTAGAAAAAAAGTGGTAACATTTACTTGTTATGGTAAACAGCATGAAAAGAATTATAAGTTCTTATCAGTTATTTACAGACAGTAACTTTCATGGTGCAGGGAGGGGGTGGGGGGGAAGAAGATTGGTGTCTAACAACATTTTAGGGAAAATGATGGGTTATGCTCTTGGTCCTTCTAAATGATAAAAGTGATTGTGACATTAACGAATGTTTGTATTGGTAGTTTTGGACAACATATCTGCAAGATGGAATGACAAGTTTAGAATTTCCTCCTTATGTTGGCCGCTTGTTCCTAGGCACTGTGGCTTGGAGGTGTGTTGCGTCTATAGAAGATCGGTGCTCACAATAGCAATAATGATGTCATAGAAGCAAGAACTGAATAAGTTTTAAAACTAGCATTCTGTCTCACATTCTAGGTCATTTGGCTTGTCAAAAAGTACTTTTGTTGAACAAGATATTTGAATACAAACATTTGGTATATGATTCTAATATATATCTGGTGACAATTACCTCAATATATAAATAAGCAGAGATTTGGCATTGAAAGAAGAAATATTGTTGGCCAATATGTAAAATCAAGAAGAGTTCCTGCCTCCTTTCAGCCTCTAGCACTAAAGACACTACAAAGGAGGAGAAGTCCACTAGCAACAGATGAAGCACAATTATCCAGAATTTACTAGCTGGTCTGGGTTCTAGTTAATTTTATGAAATAGGCAACCTCAGAGAATATATCACACAATGAAATGGAGTGAACACAAAATAAACAAACTACACTCCATTTTGGTTCAGTTCCAGGACAGGTCTGAGTAAACAAAAACAAAGAAATTTATAATCCACTTTTCAGAAAACATAATTTTTTTCATAACTCAAGTTTCATTTGAAATAATCAATGTGACTTTATAATCTGTCCTGTATAATAATTTGACATTGTTTTCAAAAGAAATAATTATTTGTGTATTAATGTTTCTGGGTGTAAAATCATTATTATTTAACATGCTATACTGCAACTTCTTGTATTCTGGTACTTCATGTCTAGTAAGTAGTAGTTGGCTGCGCTGTTATGGTGCAAGTAGTGTTTGTTATGGAATTGGCATGAGTAAATTTTATTGACAGGGCTCTCAGTCACCTGCTATTCTGCTTCTCGTACCTAGACGATATACTGATTCTTATTTCCTCTTCGCCCGAACAATACAATGAGCACCTTCAGTTGGTCTTTGTGGAATAGTGTTAAACAAGGACAAATGCCAGTTATTCCAGAAGGATGTAGTAAAATATGTCACAATTAACTGTGGTCAAATGGATTTCATAATTAAACCTAATGTTTTGTCCCCATCTGCAAAGAATATTTTCAAGGAGGACTGTAGCTTATTAGAGTGTTAGTGACGTGAGACGGAATCATACTAATACAAGACCCTATCGAACTCAGACAAGACACCACGCCCAACCACATTCCATGAACTTTGAAGACTTCTGGGAATGGTTAATTTTTATAGGCATCACATCTGCCATGCTGCAATGATTCAGGCCTCCTTAACTAATGCTTTGGTGGCTAAAAACACTTGTGGTAAACAGCTTCTGCAATCTACCTTGGAGATGCAACATGCATTTGACACTATCAAAACATACCTTCACGATGCCATCACTTCAATACATCCTTCAACTTCAGTGCAATTGTCCATAATGGCAGATGCCACAGAAACTGAAATCATGGCAGTTTTGCAAGGTTGGAAACAGCCAACAGCAATGACTAAACTTCGTTTTGCAAAAGGTTACCAAGTCACAACAACTATGGTTGACTTACGACTAGGAGCTTTTGCCCATGTATGAAGCCATTTCTGGAAGGATACTGAGGGTCGTCCACTTACAACTAGCGACCACTAGTACAAGCAACACACAACCCCAGTAAGAACTGCACTCCTCACTGTTTCCATTATCTGGATTACATTGTGTAATTCACTACTGACATATCCCACATCAACGGGGCGAAAAACCTGTCAAACATTAGTGCACTTAGGGCCTGGATGGCATTTAGTGAAATGGCAAAGGGACAGAGGAAGGACTAACCAATAACCACACTGTTGGTGGATAGAGCCACCAGATCAAAGGTGAAACATGTAACACATACTGATCCCTGGCATGACCTTGCACTTGTGGTGTGATACTTCACAAGACAAATTACACTCACTTCTCCTACTTACAGTCAGCAGAGCTAATTTTGACAAACTACACACTGCAATCCACCCTACCACAAAGTTAGTACCGGAACATTTTATGTGGCTCAGTGTTAAGGTCGACTGCAGGAAGTCGACGCCTGCTTGCCTTGACTGGCAGATTATGTTTTCCCAGAACAAGCAAAATTTGACCTTCCAAAAGGGAGACTCAGTATGCCCACTTGGATCTGGTGGGACCACTGAAAGAACTGCTCTGTTTCCCCTATATATTATCAGCCACTGTGAGAGTTGTAAACTGGGTAGAAGAAATTCCACAGACAGGCACAACAGCAAATCGTCCACTCTTGCCTTCACACACACATGGATTGCATGTTTTGACTGACAAGGGCCAACTGTTTGAGTCCCATCTGTTCAAAGAGTTATGCAGTCTATGAGAGCTTCCAATGTTTTCAAACTACAGCATATTACCCACAACGTAATACACTGGTCGAATATTGGCGTCATACTCTGATGTGCCATTCCTTGCGATGGACTGAAATGCTGCCCTGCGTATTGTTGGGCATACATACTGCCTACAATATTTGTGGCTGCCATTAGCGGAAATTTTGTATGCCAAATGCCCGGCACTTCCCACTGACTTTCTGTTTCAGCCTCCATCTCTGGTGACTGAGTTACCAGTTTCAGTTACTAGGGTGAAACAACATATTGCTCTCATTCGCACACCCCCTCCTCAGGCACATGGCGCACAGTGGGTGTTTATCCGCATGGCACAGACAATCCAAAGAGCCCTATAAAAACCACATTCCAGACCTCAAACTGCTACAGTATCGCAATCAAACATTCACTTTTCACTGAACACCAAGGCCTAAAATGTGTGTGTTCAACAGCTTACACCAGCATGAGTACTCCAGGATCAAGAAAGGGACGAAGGACTAGTTCATCACCAAGAGAATCTTATATCTACCTCTGATACACCTAATGATTGTCTTCAGCCCAATCCCCCTCCACCAGAAGACGAAAATGATGCACTAACATCATGACTATTTTAGGACAACTCCAACACTCCTCCCCACTAACGCTGGCTCCTACAGACCGCACCCTTCCTACACGAGTACATTCGGGAATAATGGCGTCTCCAGCCCCACATGCACTTTATGTTAATATAAAGGGAGGTGGCATCTATACTGATGAGCAGGGCACCAAGTGGTAAAGGGACAGTAAGTGTGGAGAGTCAGTGGAGGAAATGGTTGGTATCTTCTATATATAGGAGAGTAGGTTGGGGGGTAATAGGCTGTAGGTGTTGGTCTATGAGAGCACACATTCTCTCAGTGGGGTCACAGCAACCAGCCACAATGGGGTGTCCCGAGTGGTTGGATTTATAGACTTTAGGAAGCGTGTAGAAGGTATGAGTGCAGAGAACGGTGGATGAATACGACAGGTAGCAAAATCCTTCTACAATATAATCCTTGCTGTGTTTTGCTCACAGTCTGGCCTTGGCAGCCAGATACAGTTGTTATGTGTGCGCAAGTGAGTGTGCGAGTTGCCTAATTCAGAAGTCTTTTGGCTGAAACCTTACTTATTTGACAGTCCTCCTTATGCCTATGTGCGATTCAGCATCTCTTCTGTACGTTAAGTAGCAATCTATCCTTTTCATATCAATGTCATTAATCACAAAATTATTTAATTCAAGCTATAATTTTTGTCTGGAAAGATCTCTATTTCACAAAAGTTTCAAAATTTGTAGGATACAAATTTAAGATAAATTACCACTTTAAATAGTTTTTTTTCTTTTTCATTATCTCTTTGGTAATTTAATTTCAGCTATGGCCAAATAGTTGTCTGTTTGTGCTTCTATTCTCCTATAACATCTTATGTTTAATACTCACTGGTTGTCAATAAAGGTGAAGCACCCAGAAGACATGGCCAGATGCAGCTATTGGGTCACGTATAATAAAGCCTCTAAAACCAAGATAACTTATTGCAATGATGAAAGTCCCTGCATACAAATGCATACCCCTGGACAATAGTAAGAGAGCTGCATGACACGAACAAGGGAGCAGAATCCAAAGTACTGTTCACATACATGATTCTTCTAACTCCTTAACATAAAACCTCGAGTTATCTTGTTTTTATATCTCCCGAGAAACTTCTGGTACTACATTTGTAGCCTGGGTGTCAATTTCTGGTTGAGGAGGTTGCCACTAGATATTGTCTTTACCTGGTGAGGCTTTGCATACTCTACAACGAAACACATGTTTTTAGATGCTCTGCTACAATGCCGTTTAGACAATGCTTAAAAAAGTATTACTAAAGTGATCCTTTGTCCGACATTGAATTTAGCAGCAGTAAAGATGAAGGTGATTTTCTTCAAGAAAAAGTGACAATTCATCAGTTAAACAACAAGTGTTTACCAGAGGTACGTAATACAGCCACTGTGCCCCAACCAGCTCTTTCAAGACTTGTATTCACAGGAAATCTTTGTGAAATACAAGATTAGACTTCATAGCTACACAAAGTAAAAAATGATTTCCAGTTTCAGGATTTTTGGTGAAAATCCAGTGCACAAGTGTTCTCTGGATTTTATTGCTGATTTTCAAAATTTTGCAACTCATTAATCTAAACTTTAAAAGCTGTCTTTATATGTCTACATGTAATTTCATTCATTAAAGGATTTTCATAAATAAAAGAACCTATTATTTTTTGCAATATAATTTGAAAAAGTTAACAGGTTAGAACAGTGGTGTGTGTCTTCTTTACAGTCATTTAAACTGTACAATGTCTATTCTGTGTGTCCTAATGCTTCAGATGTCAGTGCATATTGTGGTAACAGAGTAAAAACAGTACCACAAATAGCAACAAGACTATACCTGCAATCAGAAGTACAGTAAAATTCCACTTTTACACTTTTCAATGTCTTCTTATTGGAAATGTTATTTTACAGTGTCAAATTTTCTCTCTACTGAAACCAAATTGGGCAAAAACTGAGTAATTGTGTATTCTTAATTTTGGCCAGAACATTACTCACAAAACATATCAAGATTTGTCACAGTTATGTCAAGATAATTTTTTTGGCAACACGTTCAAGATAAAGAGAAAATGTACACTCTGCATTTGATAAACAGCAGACATAGATAATTGCTGTCTATAGTATACAGCATTAATTACAATAATGTTAGGCAGAGGCAGATTCTTGCCGAAATCCATACATATGGTTTTCCTTTCCAAACCCTTTTGGCTTTCCTCCTCAGCTTTTTTCTTCCTTTCACAAAATGTGTTTGCAATTGGTAGAAATGATTTAAAGTTTGCAAATTCTTCACTTTAGTCTCAATACTTCTAATTTCTGTTGGTTCTGTTAATTTTCATTTTTCCATTTCCAAGTATTCCATTTTACCTGTATATTCAGGTGTTACATGTATCTGTGCAGTGATACCCAAAGGAAATATTGAAGTCTGTATTAAATTTGTGTATTTTCATAATATGCCATAAGTTTTGGGTAAGCCTCCTTGAAAAAAACAAAATTTTACTTGCATCTAGTTCCTCAGAGGAATATTATAGTTTCATCTTCTTAACCCATAATGACTATTTCTACTCAAAAGAAGCAATACACTGGTGGATGCTATTAACTGTTTCATCACTCACTTTCCAGTGCTGTTCTCATGTTTCTCCTACCAGTAGTTCAAAGAACAGACATTACATATTAATTATGGCGGTGATTAATAATAATAATAAAGTAAGATCTATAGTGCCCTTACTAAATTGTAATGACAAGTGTGGAAGAATGTCATTAAATCTTACATCTTTATACACTGTGCACTGCCATTAATGCTCATCTGTCCTAACCTTCTACACTATATTGAAAGAACAGAAAGGAGACTACATAAATAAGCATTCTGCATATCCAGCACTAACAAAATAGCACTTACCTAAAATTTCCATCAGGTTATTTCTCAAATCCACTAAACTGTATTACTGATGTAAGTACAAAGCCTTATGTAATGAAGCTTTCCATGCTAGTTTACAGATTTTAATAACGTATAGTGTGTCCCTCCTAAAAGGTGCCAGGTGCATTTTTTCTGGTGTTTCAGCAGAGAATTGTAGCAATTTTGTCTTTGCAATGTGTAGTTGGAGTGACACCCTGTGTCAAGGGAAAGCATCAGTTTGTATTTTTAAAGAAGAATCTCACATGTCCTTTAGATAGAGTGGTACCAAACGTGCCTTACAACTCATATGAAGGAAACCTGGTATACAATGTTGTTGTTTTTTAATATTTTATATTGGGGATCAATTTTTAATGGCCTATTTGTTGTCTTGTCAGTCCGTACACAATGAAGAAAAATGACAAACTCTTCATTAAATATTATCAGTAAATTATCCGGTTCAAAGAAAAGAAGACTGCAGAATACGAAGTACCTACCGTAGCAACCAAATATTTTTCTGCAGCAGTGCAATGGCAAAATTACATTAAAAACTGGTCACTCCCATCTCCTCCATATACTGCAGTTCCACTTAAACATATTAAAAATGCTGAGCTACATTTTACAACATTTTAAAAGCTGTTTCTCAGCAGACAGTTCATTTGCAAGGTGGAAAAAGAAACAAACACTACATTCACTCTTTATTACTGAAGTTTACAATACAAGTAGTAAAGAAATTATATTGAAAATAAGCCAGACTATATGAAAAAAAATTGTAGGAGTAAGGAATGGGGGACCCAGTACGGAAACTTAACTCATCACAAAATTCTCTCTGCTTAGCATAATTAGCATTGCTTCTTAATGTGCCTTATGTGCTAAGGGATTTCACTAGTATAATCTGTTCATCACTACTACAGATGACATACTTTTTATGTTCAAAAATTAAACAAAATCAGTAACTTCATTAATAATTTCCTATTGTAGGAGACTTAAGTTACACAACTTATCTGTCAATCTTTTAGGCCAGTACAGATTAAATATTTGCTAACTACATTCTGTTCATGGTGTAACTGATACACATTTCCTCAAAAGTTTCAAATGCCAATCTCTGCATGGCACTAATATGATCACCCAGTTACAGTCAAAACATGATGACTATTACTCTGTGCATTTGTCAGATCCAATAAAGTTATTTTAGCTGCAAAATTTGATCAGACAGTTCATAAAGAATTTAAGTGACCACTATAATATGGAGATTCAAAATTACTTGTCAAGATCAATTTGTAATGCATCAAGGTAATGAAACTGTCACGAACACTTTCTGACCTTTTACAAAATCAATTTACTCGACATTTGAATACGAATAAAATATTGGCATGATGGTAAGGATTTGCCAATCCACATCTGCATAGTGTAGCTTAAGACTATTCAGTACAAACATAAATGGTCAACAGACATTAACAAAGAATTCAAATTCAAGCTTGAAGATGTCTTACTGTATATTAAGTTTATGTTTTTATTTAGGCTACATGACTAAACTTAAGTAGAACAGAATAATTCTCCAGGAAAGTGAGGGAAGGAATTGTGCTAATTATTTAATCAAATGGAGCAAAAGTCATAACGAACTGTATTTATTAAGTTCACTGGCACAGAATCCTACTAGAATACAGTTTACAGACTGAATGAGATAAAAAGTTAATGTTAACCTAAAAAATTACTAAGATCAGTTCCATTGTTACACTGCAATTATAAGCTGACTGCTGGTTTACAGTTGACTTCGCCTATCCCAAGACCTTATCATATCTCCGTCCAGTAGTCACATACACACTGGACAGGAGAATGACAAGGGCACGGAGTAGGCCAGTTACTTGCTGCATACACTTACTTATCTGAAAAAATATAAATGGTGCTGTCATTTAAGAAAAGTATACTACAATACACTCAATTACTTTTTAATCAAAAGGTAAATAATTTCTTACAGGTTTCAGAAAACTTGATTACTGGGAAATATGAGCAGACACTGCAGGCCACAATGGGTCACATTTACTTATCTAATGAAGCCAAACTTCTATGAAGTGACCGCTTACTGTTAGGTGTAACAGCCACTAAGACAACATGCAACATATACCTTGCTTCATGCCACAAAATTTTAATAGCTACTTTGCAATTTACTACACCACATCAAAAATGATATTCTCTAAAAACATACAGTGAAATCAACACCACCAACAGGCATTTCACAGAATGCTGCTTTCCTCTTTTTTCCAGTTGAATTCCTAATCTAAAGACGGAAGTTTTCACAAGGAAATTGTTAATATGTGACAGTTATGCAGTATAGAAAGCTACCAATTAATTAGTACCACAAGAGATTTATCAAGCAAATAAATTTTAACTATACATCCAGCAATAATTCAACCAAGTTGGAAAGTTAAACCAATACTCATGTTACTCATCTACCTCTATCAGTTAAAAGAAACCATTAAAAACAACTGTTTTTAATTTCTCATAAAAGTAAAAATGTTAGAGTGGTCACTAGAGGGTCAACCTACATCAACTTACTGACGAAATTATCAATTCTATAAATTTCAGCCTGACTGTATTTTACAGCAAGTTTTATACAATGAATGCAATAAAACTTCACTAACTACACAAGTGTCTTCTAAAGATGATACAGTTTCACAAAACTATGAACATTAATTTCATGAAACTTTCCAAAATGTTATTTCATTACAAAAAAAACTGTGCACTCAATACGGTAAACACACTCACTAAAAAAAAGTAATTATGCGTCCTCTGAACCAGGGTGTTTCTTTGTCTGCTAAATGAAAGGCAATAGTCAGAAAAAAGTACATTATGTAGTTATCTCAAAAACCACAGAGGGCCAACAAAACAGAAGGAAAAATAATAAAACACTTAACAGATGGATTCTATCTGTTAGAGAAGGCAGCTGATAAATCAGGAATAATGACTAGACTGACTACTGAAGCTTCTATCACAATGTTTATTACAAATTTCATTTTCACATTGGATCTTTGACAACTTCATATGTTTTTACTGTTAAGTTTTCTCTCTTTTTTCATCTTTCATTGTACCCTGTTATCTCTCAAGCTGGGGCCATGAGACACTTTCCTGTTACCTTTTCCCCTGTTGCCAGACACTGTACATTGTGTGCCGTCCTGTGGGAGCCAGTTTTTTCTATCTGTAGCTGTATTAGTTCCATTATTGTAACATTTTACTTCTCTTATTTACCAAAATTGTATGTTAAATGATAACACCGCCTACGTTAGAATTGTGAGAAACCTTTCACTCCCTCCAAATGATAAGACCTATCATTCAGGAATGGACAATTCACCAATTTCATACTGAACAAACTATTAGTTTCTGGACTGGAGTATTTTGAGTTTATAATCATAGATATCATCAACCACATATACAATGCAAATGAGCAAACCGTTGCAGACCCTTCCCTACATGGGAAAACTCAAAAAGTTGTGTACCATGATGAGTGCACATAATTCCACATTCTTCTGATCAGGAAAGTTTCATCCTTTATTACTTTGTCGCCACGAAGTGAAAATTTATATTTCAGTATACTTTCTGCTACACTCATTAGAAACAAATTTTCCTTTCACTGCATACAATATTAAATTTGCTGATTTGACTCCAATGGAGATTACAGGAAGTACATAACACCAATACTTGCTTGTGACCAGCACATGAATCATGCATTTAAATATTTGAACAGGAAGTGTTTTTGAATGGGACCCAATTTTGAACTTTAAAAATGTCAGTGGTTACAAAATATCACTGTAAACTTTGATCTAAATATCTGCACAAAATTTATTTAGTTTCAAAAGAAAGCTACCAAAAACAAAACACAGACCACAACAAAACACTTTCATCAGAATGGAAGATAGTTTTATAACTGCCATGTCAATTTTCAAATATAAAAATGTGACCATATGAAATACTAAGCAATGGGCAACTGCTGGCAACCTCAAAAAAAATTTTTTTTTTTTAATTTACATTATACAACAGAAAACTTTTCTTATCTGAATGGCAAGAAGCACCTTTCAAAACACTTTGCCCTCAGTGTTTCAGTATAAATAATGATAGAGAAGAAATGTATCACCAAACAGTTCTGGATATAAATTATTATCTGCAACAAAAACAGAAAACTCTGTAAGTTACAGGCCTTCAATCATTATAGCATATACAAAGCTACCTTACACATACTGTTGTCCCCACTCTAAAAAAAAAAAAAAAAAAAAAAAAAAAAATCACCACATATCCCTTTAACGCTAACTTTATTCCATCATACTGCTCCAGAATTTTACCTCTGTATTTCATACTACTTGTCTTCTTGTACCACTCACATTTCAACATATCAGAATGTAATGTGTTACCTGCTAAAAAGATGGACTGATTATGCAGATGTAATGTAATATTAAGTTCTACTTAACAGATTGCAGAACGCAGGCACAAAAGTGAGCCAAATACTACCCTCAAAAAGCAGACCTATTTCATCTAACAAAAATACCTGTGTATCCTACCCCTTTCAAGACACTAAATTTTTTTAGTTCTTGAGAAACGTACTTTTTACTCAAGTCACTAAAGTGGTGGGCAGCTGTAAAGATAGGTGTATTGTGCATTCTGCAAAGAGAGGAAATTGCTCCAATATTCTTCTGTTAGTTTAGGCATCGTGACAGCTGACTCTGTGCTATACACATTGTTCCACAATGAACAGAATTATTAGAAATGTGAACACATGCGCAGCATCCACAGAGATTTAATATATTTAAAGCATTTATTTTAGAATTAAGAATGTGTGGCTAAGGATATCAAAAATAATTGTTTAATGGATTTCATTGTGCAACCTGCTACAGCATTATGACATATGTATTTAATTGAATGAAATATATTTTTTGAAGGAAACTGCATTATTATGAAACCAAAAATGAATACTTTAGCTATTAATTTTTAATGCAGTTGCAGGGACAGTCATACAAAAGTCATATGCAGCAGTAATTAATTCTTACATACTTCACAGTAAGAAATCCACACCATAGTCTTTGCTGTCTGAGATAGATGTCAGACTTTCAGCAAGATTTATAACGAAATGTTCCATAATAACATTCCTGCTCATTTCTCTGCGGTAATCTTCACCCTGCAGTTTTCTGCTCGTCTTATGCGAGCTGCCCATGCAAATGTTAAGGTGCTGCGTATTCCTCATTGTTGTTTTCCACAATGTATGTTATTACCTGAGCCCATACCAGCTAGACTGGGTTGTAATGGCAACGGTATGGGGGTAATCTAACAGTGCCATTTCAATGCTGCTCTACAATTTCACATGTCTGAAACACTGCATGCAGACTTGTTGCACTGACACGAACCAGCAATTCTGCACTGGTATGCGACTAACTATAAGGTATTGCATTAGATGACAACCATGCAATAGTATCTGCCTTTTGGAATTCGTAGTTGGAGCTTTGTTCACTTTCATGTGTGGATGCATTATCCTCGAGAATAACTGAATGCACAGGGATATTTTTCTTTACACCACCATTTGAAGACACTGTCCAATTCTGAATGGTTTTCTTCAGAGTTCTTAACCTTTGACACCTTAAAATTCAGGGTGAAAAAATCAGTTTCTGCTGATCAGACATGAAGCACTGTAATTAAATTAACCTTACCAACAGGAACTTTTAATCCACCATGTACTTATCACTCATCTTCTGGCACATATCCCTTGCACGTGTGACATGATTTTGACATACATGCCAAATACTATGCACTACAATTTTTTTCAGAATCATCTGGGTCACTTAATTCTTTTTTGTGGTTGAGTTGCTTGCCTGGTGACAAAGACAGCTGAGTTGCAGGATTGCATAGACATCTTACTTCACTAGATATTCTCTGAATGGTTCTAAAACCAATACCATACACTTCAGCTCTCTGCTGTCACTGGTGTGACATCTTGTGCCGGTGTGGATTCAACAGAAGACTGTCAAAGTACTGATACACATGAAACACTGTTCCTCTTCACTTGTTTGTGCAGCACTGAGTGATCGCTCATAATGAATGCTGTGAGCGCAAAATAATCACTCAGCACATAACATTATGACTGAACAGTAAGTTTTACAAATACAGCATGAACAAAGACAAAAATGTCACTGATGTGCGATCAGATATCACTCATGTGGTACACTTCCACATGATTCTGTGCAGCCAACACTGACTGGCTTTCCAGTGCTCTTCACTTTAGCAGCTCTGAAATCTTGTGCACACCACCTCTATGCCTGTGGCAGCTGCCATCTGCTAAGTAGAATTTCTGCAATCTATAGTTATTTCTTGTTTAATTTGCAGATGATATGTATTACAGTTTATTAACAGTCAAATATTAGACATTCACAAATACATGAAACAAACATGTAGACCATAATACTAAATTTTTCATTATGGCAAAACCTACATATATTTAAAGGTGGAGCTTGTTATTTTTGTTTTTAAATTGGTTTCCTTTTTCTCTGCTCTCATTCCAAATCAAAACAACAGCATCACACACTCTCAATAGGGGTTTGAATCATTACATAATGTAATTTAATGACAAAAAACACACTTTGAACCTAAATCTCTGAACACAACAAAGGTACATTGAAAACAAATTCACAAAAGGATTCATACAACACTGCACTTGAAAATTTTAAGTATTTTAAGAATGACAATGCAATAAAGGACAAAGAAAAGCTTACTTTTATCTACACTAAACAATAATGGCCAGAACATTCTCACCCAGAAATTATGAGAAGATACCTACACAATATCTAGCCTGGATGCTCAATCTCTTCATATTCTAACTTTTCAATTACTAAGTATCATCTTCAGATCAACCCTCCTGTAATATGTCTCTTCTTTACATGTGAGCAAGTCTCAACACAATCTCCATGCAACCAAAAATGCCTCTAATTTTATGCTCACACTGTCTACGAGCCGATTTTCCATCTCACTACAGGACTGCAATTTTTGGGAATTATTTACATCACACAAACTTTTCAACACTGACATAACATACATGACCAATACCGGACTATGAAAACACTAATTTTTTATTTCTGTGAAAGGGTTTCAATGCTTCATCATATCCTAACTACCAGCAACAATTACTGAATATTAACCTCTACAGAACAAAATAATCCAGTGTACTTATTTACATTAATATAATTTTTTATTCAACCTCATTGTGTAGGCATCATCAAAATATTGATCTCTACTTAAAAAAAAACCAACTAGGGGACCACATAAGGTAACAACTAACAACGTTAAGAAAATGACACACACCAACCATCAGTTTTATTATTAATTTTTTTTTTAAGGTTACACTGGCAATTTGTCAGCTGCAAAACCCATACAGTTGGTAGGACAGTTTAGACAATGATCAGAGAAAGGGATTCCAACTGTTTTCAGCCTATCTTAATTGGAAAAGATGAGAAATTGTGAAAAATTTCAATTTGACAGCTTGTATTTTATTGCAGCCCACGATCAACTAACAGTATTTTACCTCGCTAATGTATATTTCTCAGTAGCTGTTCAATACTAACCACTGTATTTGAGATACATTTCACACACACGTACTACGAGTTCCTGGGTTAGAATATTCACACCATATTTATGGTGGAGCATAACTTATTACCACCAGCCGCACTACTATAAAGCACTCAAACATAGAACCTTCCAGAAAACTCCACGATCTGCAATGAATATGTTATGTTTAATTCATATACAGGAATAAACGTGATTTGTCTCAGGATGAAACGTTTCCTTTTTGATCACTGTAACTGGGAAAGTAAGAGCAGCAGCACACTAATTTTTAGTGCCAAAATTATTTAATTTCCTCCAATGTCTTGATTTCTAAACAGTCAGAAGATAAACCTATGGGCAGATGTTACTTCAGGTGTGCCTAAGTTGAACATCAAGATACCAGATGTGTGTTGTCTCCATGGGTAGAACTTAACTGCTTTTGACACAGGGGGTTTGGGGTAAGTAAATGCACTACAAAAGTCAGAATATGTAATAATCAAGTTCAAGAAGAATGTTTACTTATTAAGGAAAAACATTGCTTGCAGAAGTCTTAAGTGATCATTGTAATTTATATACAGATGAACTGCCACAAGTAATTTTATTTACTATTATTTTTGCTCGTCAGACATTGGCATCTTCAGGTATTCATTGCCCTGTTGGCAACACACAAAGTTTAAAGCTCTTCTAAGCACCACTGTCAACACAACTGCACTAAGCAAAAGTGTACACTAATGTGTTACCATTTGAGTAATAAATATTTAAAGGTGCTAATGTCAGATGAGCAAAACTAGTAATAAATAAATCACTGCTGTCATTTTATCTGCGCATTAAAAAGGTTTACATAACTATAAGCACGTCTCATGTTGCCTTACAGAACAGATCAGACACACAAATTTAAAATATGTATATATTACATTTAATGCAGTAGAGAACGTACCAAACCCAGCATTTTCTATCACAAGAAGCCAACACACATACTACTGTTCTCCTGATTAATGCAGCAGTAAAATTATCGTGCCCTGTCATTTTCTGACTTATGTCATGTACATACAGAATCTGGCCTCCAAATTTCATTTGCCAGCTACCTCTCATATCAATTTTTGGTTTCCTTTTTTGTGTTCCCTTTCTGAAATATCTTCCCTTCCTTTTGTATTTTTTGTACTTCCTTTCATGGGACCAAAAGCAATATTTACTTAGCTGTGGAAGAGCAGGAGTTTGTGAAGTCCCAGTTATTCTATTGCAGACATGAACATCTACACAGTGAAAAATTTAATTTGTGCCCAGCTTTTTAAATACGAAAACAGATCTAAATGGCTCCAAGAACTAATGTGTTAGATATCTATAGTCTCTTTCAGCTTCACACATGGCAATTTTCATATTACATGTTTTTGACATGCAAGACAAAAAATTAAGCAAGAATGGGTAAAAAAATTTGAAATGAATGAAACATTATGTTCACATCTAAAGCTTCAGCATAATAAATCAGTTATCAGAAATAAGGGAACTTCCATTACAAAACACCCATTATCCGTAAATGGAGAAACAGAACGGAAAGTAGGGCACAACATGTGCTGCCCCGCACAGATATAACACAGAGGCATGTTTCACGAGCAACAGCCAAAAGAGAAACTTTTTTTAATTATTTTCACAATCTATGAACTACTTGTACCTACTTGTCCCCAACAATGATGAGCATGACCAGTAAAGGTTGAATTTTGCATCTGCTGTGTTCTATGAATATAGTTTTACAAACCAAGTATGGCTATTCAAGAGCTTTAAAATAAAATATCTAATATGGAACATGTTATGGTACAAAAGATGTCTACATGCTACAGGTGCCCAACGAAAAAAAATTAAAAAGGCAAGGTAACAAATATTCGTCTTAGAGGAGTAAAATTTAACAAAACAATTTTAACAGATATTTATTCAAAGTTATTACATGTGGAATTAAAAGTGTCTGAGGCTAGCCCAAACGAGTAAAAACAAGACTGTAAAAGTTTTTGGAACAATTAGCTATAGTGTTTACGTATAATAGTCCATTTGTATATTACCAAACAAATATGTATTTTACACATTTCACATTATTCAGTTGTATTTCATATTTACATACAAGCAAAAAGCTTAAATTGTTACAAAAATATGATTTTTTTTTTCAAAAACTGTTACTATCACAGATAAGCTGTGGGCTCTATCAATCTGTTTGTTCTTTGTAAAATTGTCACTTTAATTTCTTTTTTTTTAAAAAAAAAGTATTTCTAACTACTTGTAGCTTAACAATTCAGCTACAAAACAATGTTTCCTCATGCTGAGGAAATGTGTTCTCAAAACGAGAGAGGTAAATGAGAAAGGAGTGATGGAATCAAACTTCTGCGAGATGCCACATAAATAAAAATTAAATATAAGTTACAAACCAAATTCTGCTACGAACTTCACAACAGTCCAGCACACAAAACATTCAGCACTCACAAATAACAGATACCAGTGTCCAAAAAAACAGGCACAATATTAAAACACCTCTTCAGCACAATATTTAACTAGTTCAACATTGATAGCGATTACATCAGGAATTGTGCATATAACATACCTTCAAATGCATCATATGAATCAGACATGTCACTATCATATTCATCAATACCACTACCGAAGTCATACTCGTTGTCAGAGTCGATGAAATCATCATCACTGTAGTCTTCAAACATAGGGAGAAGATAATCGTCTACAAAATCAGGCCTAAGGTGGTCTGTGCAGTTGTTGTGGAAACTCAAGGCCACGGAGCCTGGAGGCTGGAGTGAGCCTTCTGATACAGAAGTTCCTACAAAACAGCAATGAAATACAATTTGATTTCTTAAGTAAGCAACAAAATTAACCTAACTTTCAATAACAACGACAAAACCAGGCTTTGGTACACATATTAAGAGCACATTTAGTATCAAATTTGCAATTCATTTTTCCCCAACATAAAATCAACACATTTTATTGAACTTTATTACATTTTGAATTATATGTACATATATTACGCAAAGTCTCTCTTTTCACATAAAAGCTGACAATGTGTGGCGCCTCTGAAGACAGGCAACACTGAAAAATATCTGGTCACATGCCACAATGTGCTGAAGACAATCACCAATCAAAGCAATGACCACACACTGAAAACGCCCTCATAAAATATTATAAAAATTCTACCTGGTCCGAAGAGGTCTGCTAAGGGTATTACACAAGAAGTGACAGCATTCAATAGGATTGTTAGTGCAGATATGATTGTTTCACTTGTGGAATGCACCAATCTGCATATCAGAAACTTAGTATCACAGAACATCTATTCTAGAGGGGGAAACATGAAGGAAACTTCTAGGGAAGAGAGACATGCCCTCATTGGAATCCTTATATTGACTGGCTTGAAGGGTGGAAATAAAACAGATGTTTAGGAACTTTGGAGTAAAGATGGTACTGGTATGAAGATCATTAGAGCTTGCATGTCATACAGACTGTTCTTATTTCTCCTCAGAAGCACGAGATTTGACGACAAATTGATGAACACAAAAACACGAGACAGACAAATTAGCAGCAATCAGGTCATACATAGATAAATTTGCCACCGACTGTAAGGAAAGCTACGGTTTGGGAGAGTTTGTGACCGTAGAATAGATACTGATACCTTTCAGAGGGAGATGTTCATTTGTTCAGTACCTACCGAACAAACCAACAAAGTACGCAAGGTGTCAAGTAAACCGTTCCATATTGTGCATCGTCCAGCAGAACCGCTGCTGTGATCAAATCAGGATATTACTTTTGATAATTGGTATACCAGTTATCTACTGGCAGTCTCACTTTTGCACAGAAACTTCACATGCAGTGGAACTCTGAAGAAAAATAAAACTGAAATCCCTTCAGAATTCCTGCCTCTGAAATCCAGGAACATTTGGTCTTCACTGTTTGGCTACCACGAAGATGTCACACTGGTTGTTCTGCTTAGCACCATGCACAGTGAAGGCACAGTTGATGAAAATACCAATAAACCACACATTATCACGGACTACAACATGACGAAAGGAGGGGTTTACACAGTTGACCAAATGTGCAGTAAATATTCTGTTGCACGAGTAACAAGGAGGCGGATGATGGCTTTATTGTTCGCTTTACTAAACAACGCTGGTATCAATACCCAAATACTGTTTCACTGCAACGCTGAAAACCCAAAAAACCAAGGAGGCTATTTTTGGAACAGTTGTCCCAACTTATAAGCATTCCGCCCGCGCGCGCGAGCGAGCGAGTGTGTGTGTGTGTGTGTGTGTGTGTGTGTGTGTGTGTGTGTGTGTGTGTGTGTGTGTGTCGCACTGTGGATGAGGTAAAGGAACAGGATGAGTAAACACTTTATGTAGAAACAATATAGCCATGTTTAATAAAGAGAGTATAATCCAATAAAGGCTGTATGAGTAACATGTGCTGTATAATAAATGCAGGTCAAATGTGATTTAACTTTTATCCCATGTGTTAGGAATGTATTGTTAAATGAAAAACTAGGATTCTTTAATTAGAATTTGTAACTGTATCTTTAGAAATAATGAAGGTCAACTATTAAAATTTATATTTCTATTAATTAAAAAACCAATTTTTTTCAGTAGCAAGCATAATATGGTAGAACTTTTCACATCCTGAATGAGAACAACCATGCGACCACTTGTGTTACAAAAATTGATGCAACCACTGGAGGGTTAAGAGCTCTGCCCGTGATGTTGCAATTTTTTGTACCTTTTCATATAGCAATGTAATTTGCGATGCCCAATCTCCTCCGCTCATCTGCTGCTAGTAATATCTGTTCACACCTTCAAGACTAAGGGCATGTGTTTCAGAGCACTTAATGCACTTAAGTTAACGGATAAGTTTCCTGTACACAAATACAACAAATTGTTTCCAGAAAAACGAAGGCAAAATGATAAGTGCATGACTACTTTATACTGATAAAAATAACTGTCTTGGAAATAGACAATTCACTGTTCAATTCACTCAACATGTGCTGTGTTTTCATTTTCTGATTTACATTCAAAATATATTCTTTAGCACATGGTGTAAGTACAAGTGTTGACGCATTAATTCATTGAGAGAGACAGCTCAAAATAAAGTGTACAAATACTGTTTATATGAATAAATGAGCACTGAAAGTCGTTTTGCTATTTGGGGAGCAAAATAACTGATGATGGTTGAAGTAGAGAGGATATAAAATGTAGACTGGCAATCGCAAGGAAAGCGTTTCTGAAGAAGAGAAATTTGTTAACATTGAGTTTAGATTTAAATGTCAGGAAGTCATTTCTGAAAGTATTTGTATGAAATGTAGCCATGTATGGAAGTGAAACATGGACGATAAATAGTTTGGACAAGAAGAGAATAGCTTTTGAAATGTGGTGTTACAGATGAATGCTGAAGATTAGATGGGTAGATCACATAACTAATGAGGAGGTATTGAATAGAATTGGGGAAAAGAGGAGTTGGTGGCACAACGTGATTAGAATAAGGTATCGGTTGGTAGGACATGTTCTGTGGCATCAAGGGATCACCAATTTAGTATTGGAGGGCAGCTTGGGGGGTAAAAATTGTAGAGGGAGACAGATGAATACGCTAAGCTGATTCAGAAGGATGTTGGTTGCAGTAGGTACTGGGAGATGAAGAGGCTTGCACAGGATAGAGTAGCATGGAGAGTTGCATCAAACCAGTCTCAGGACTGAAGACCACAACAACAACAACAACAACAACATGAATAAATGTCTCTCTTTGTAAAGGGTTTCAAACTGGCAAAGGTGAAGTCAGAAGCTTAATTGGGTTTTGTTTCATATATTTTCCTTTACAATTTTCTAATATTGCTTATGCTGTGCATTTGGCGTTAGTAAGCAAATTTCTTCCATGTGGTAAGTCATGAATCTGGGTACAAAAGATAATGGAAGGCTGTGTATTTCATCATCCTATTTAAAAGCTTATCAAAGGCTATCTTAAATTTTTAATATTTCCTGGTGCACCAAAATTACAGAACTGGCTGTAACAGTTACTACATAGTATCTGGTCTCTTAGAAACAGGTTTCAAGCAAACAGTTCGATAGGAGGCGAGGTACTGGCAGAAGTAAAGCTGTGAGAACAGGGCACGAGTCGTGATAGGGTAGCTGAGATGGTAGAGCAATTGCCTGAGAAAGGCAAAAGTCCCGAGTTAGAGACTCCGTCTAGCACACAGTTTTAATCTGCCATGAAGTTTCAGTTCACCTATGCATTAAGCTTTCAAGTGCTTCCTTCCTGTAACATGTGAAAAAATGTATCCCAGTAAGTCAAAATTAGAGTCTGCTTTTGACAACTTTTCCCCATATGTTGAATATGTATCTAGAAGTGCTTTGAGCACAAAACTTGACAGCCCTCAAGCTCAGCCTTATCTTGGGCTCAACTCTACCATAATCTAGATTTGTTCAACAAATTGCATTTCTTGCCTCACAATACCAATCAAGTATTTTTCTGCTAAATAAGCTATGTGTCTACAACATTTGTTGTGTCTAAAACATTTGTTACGACACTATGATCAATGCTATCATGCAAAGGTGAGCAAACATACGTCAAGAGGAATACTAATAATGTCTTCAGCAAACATAATTTCAATGAGTACATCAGACTCTTTAGCACAATTTATCATTTTTGCTTTCAACAACTTTCACTTTTAAAGTTCTACAATCTCAACAGTAGTAAGAATGTTTGCCATGGTGAAATATATGGCAATCAAAGCTTAAATAAGATTACATCTGGAAGATGTAATAGCCATCTCACATGGGGACCACAAGATGACCTGGTTTTCGTAATTTTTATATTTATTGTACATTAAGTTCAGAACTCTTACACCTCTCTCTAAGCAGTTTGATGCAACACACACACACACACACACACACACACACACACACACACAAATAATAATATTCAAAAAATTTACTTTTAAGTTTTCCAACCATGTTTAATATGTTAAAATGAGGTTCATGTTTTCAATGAGTAGTGTGGTTTTGTGGTGGAGTGCTCACTTGCTTCCTTACTCACTGTGTGTGGAGCGTGGGTTTGATTCCAAGTGGAATCAAATTTTTAAACAAACATGCATGTTCTACGAGCATTTTCACAAAGACCAGAATACATAAAGCGGATGAGACTGGTCATTACTAGATTAGTCTCATTTTGATCATTTTACTTTTTTCCAGTTGTTACAACATTTAAACATAAAATTCATCTTTTATATGCTAATTAGCACATCTAATTGTCTTTTTATGAAAATGGACACATTATAACTTTAAAGTCAATTTTCTCTAGTATTTTTTGGGAGTTGCATCAAACTGCTTTGGGAGAGGTATTTGAGTTGTGAACTTCATATATTTAAAAATTCCATATGGTCCCATTGTCAGCTGATCATTTTGTTTACTACAGATATATCAAATGATAATCCTGAAACAATCCATACGATTATGCTGCACAAAAAGACTACTCAAGCATAACTAGTTGTCTCTCTCTTCTGTCATTTCAAAATTGAGTTCATATATATTACATTGTGAGCAGTGGTGAATATGTAGCAGTGCTCATTGACAACCAAAGATTTGATTTGGCAGGACTTCACACTGAATCTACATATCAGGACATTCTGCCCACCATAAGTAATGACAGGTTTACACCACAAGAACACAGTGTCATGATGCTAGAAACCATCGAATATGGTGTACAACAGCCATCTATAATTCATCTAACGAGCGGAAGGTCCCACACAGCCAATCAATTTTGCTCATATGGCAGAACACTTGTATACAACCTAAAATGAAAGAGACTGGGCATTTTTCATCATCATCATCATCATCATCATCTATGGGGTCTGGCAACGCATGTTATCCTAGAAATCTAGGGTCCTTCTTACCTTTCTATTCCTTCCAACTTTGGTATAGAAAAAAAAATGTATATGAAAGACTGTAGAATACATTTTGAAACTAAGGACAGGTTCTCTGCTGCCCAGCCATAAGCCTTCATCGCTACACCAGTGGCACTTTTGTTGAACACAGTTTACCTTATGGGTACACAAGTGGCCGTCTTTACCGTTTCCTTCCTAGATTTCTAGGAAAATATTCATTTGTGGACCCTATACGTATGATGATCCCTCCATGTTGAGTCTACTACACATTATTTTCAAGAAGGTTAGGGGTAGATTTCTAAAAGACCAGAAGAGGGTGTTTGAGCCAAAATATCTTAATCTTTCATTCAATGTTGTACACAACGAACTTGCCAAAAATGAAGTGAATCGGTTGACTATCTGCGGCCTTCTCTTGTAAAAATGCACAGGAAGTAACACTGGAATGTCTTTCTATTGCCTCTCTGGAGATCAGACAAAATACACCACACTGACCATCTGCTATGTGAGAGCTGTAACATTGAGACTGGCAGGTCAGTGCTTTGATGCAGCAGTTATCAGCGTTAATTTAAAATCTTTGTTAACATGACTCCAAAAATGCCATAAAAACATTGCCATCCTTGAGAATTTATCAACCCAGTTTTATTAAAAGGAAATTTCACTGAAGGAAACTAATAACTATGGTATAAAGGCTAGCCATTACTTGCTCTCACAAGACTAAATTTTAGTACTGCAAATAGACAATTAGAAAAAATAAACTATCCAGGCTATGTGAACTGTGTGTTTCATCTTTGGGGAGGAGCGAGGAATAGACAGGAGAATGTTACAAAGGAAGGGAATGTCACACTGTAGCATAAGTCAAGGAGAACTAATGACTCATGTGCCTCACAAAATTTATTAAATCAAGAACAACAATTACTGTGGGCCATAATCTAAGGAAACATAATAATTAATAAAATTCTGCTATTTTCTGTGAATAAAGATGCAATCATTTTCAATTATACACAATTTAAAATAAGACTGATGGGCCTTGCATGTATGATTACTGTGACAAAATGCATGAATGGTTGTCATCAAGCAGCTCGTTTTATAAAAAGTGGCATAACTGTATGAACTTGTAGGCTGTAAGTAAATGCCCATTCAGGATGCAATTACCCATTGAAATAATTCGTTCAGTTGATTTCTAGGCTACCATAATCATGACAGCTAACAAGGCATCAAACTGCTTTCATATACAAGGTGAGCACAAAGTCTTACCCTAATTATAACAATTTATTACAGAATAACCATTTGACATAATAATTTACATTTGATGCTGTTACACAGGTTAGTGTTACTAGGTTTTTAAGACCTTTTACGTTAGTAAACCTCAATGTGTCCTCCCTTGGTAGCTCTGGGAATGTCGAGGCAGTATTCCAGTTCCACCAGGATATTCGTAACGTGTTAGGATATTCGTAACGTGTTCTGCCACAGTAGCTTGTATTGATACCACTTCCCTATACACAAATATCCCGCACGTCCAGAGCCTCGCTGCAATCGAGCACTTCCTTTCACACCGACCACCTGCCACCCTACCTAACACCTCTTCCCCCATTACCTTAGCCAGCTTCATCCTAACTCACAACTACTTCACTTTTGAAGACCCGACATACCAACAATAAAAGGGAACAGCCATGGGCACCAGGATGACCCCCTCGTACACCAACCTATTTATGGGTCGCTTAGCGGAAGCCTTCTTTGTCACCCAAGCCTGCCAACCCAAAGTTTGGTACAGATTTATTGATGACATCTTGATCACCTGGACTCACAGTGAAGAAGAACTCCAGAATTTCCTCTCCAACCTCAACTCCTTTGGTTCCATCAGATTCACCTGGTCCTACTCCAAATCCCACACCACTTTCCTCGACGTTGACCTCCATCTGTCCAATGGCCAGCTTCACACATCCGTCCACATCAAACCCACCAAGAAGCAACAGTACCTCCATTATGACAGCTGCCACCCATTCCATATCAAACGGTCCATTCCCTACAGCTTAGGTCTTCGTGGCAAAGGCATCTGCTCCAGTCCTGAATCCCTGAACCATTACACCAACAACCTGAAAACAGCTTTCACATCCCGCAACTACCCTCCCGACCTGGTACAGAAGCAAATAACCAGAGCCACTTCCTCATCACCTCAAACCCAGAACCTCCCACAGAATCACCCCGAAAGTGCCCCACTTGTGACAGGATACTTTCTGGGACTGGATCAGACTCTGAATGTGGCTCTCCAGCAGGGATACGACTTCCTCAAATCCTGCCCTGAAATGAGATCAATCCTTCATGAAATCCTCCCCACTCCACCAAGAGTGTCTTTCCGCCGTCCACCTAACCTTCGTAACCTCCTGCTTCATCCCTATGAAATCCCCAAACCACCTTCCCTACCCTCTGGCTCCTACCCTTGTAACCGCCCCCAGTGTAAAACCTGTCCCATGCACCCTCCCACCACCATCTACTCCAGTCCTGCAACCCGGAAGGTGTACACAATCAAAGGCAGAGCCACGTGTGAAAGCACCCACATGATTTACCAACTGACCTGCCTACACTGTGAAGCCTTCTATGTGGGAATGACCAGCAACAAACTGCCCATTCAAATGAATGGACACAGGCAGGCAGTGTTTGTTGGTAATGAGGATCACCCTGTGGCTAAACATGCCTTGGTGCACGGCCAGCACATCTTGGCACAGTGTTACACCGTCCGGGTGATTTGGATACTTCCCACTAACACCAACCTATCAGAACTCCGGAGATGGGAACTTGCCCTTCAATAGATCCTCTCTTCCCGTTACCCACCAGGCCTCAACCTCCGCTAATTTGAAATTGCCGCCCCTCGTACATCACTTGTCACTCAACAACATCTTTGCCTCTGTACTTCCGCCTTGACTAACATCTCTGCCCAAACTCTTTGCCCTTACATGTGTGTGTGTGTGTGTGTGTGTGTGTGTGTGTGTGTGTGTGTGTGTGTGTGTGTGCGCGCGCGCGTGCGCGTGTGCGTGCGCGCACGCGGGCGGGCGCGAGTGTATACCTGTCCCTTTTTCCTCAAGATAAGTCCTTCCACTCCCGGGATTGGAATGACTCCTTACCCTCTCCCTTAAAACCCACATCCTTTCGTCTTTCCCTCTTTCCTGATGAAGCAACCGTGGGTTGCAAAAGCTTGAAATTTTGTGTGTTTTTATATTGTGTCTATCTACCAGCACTTTCCTGTTTGGTAAGTCATAGAATCTTTGTTTTTAATATGTTTTTCCCATGTGGAATGTTTCTTTCCATTTTATTTATATATTAAAAATAAATAAATAAATAAATAAATAAATAAAAACTTCTCTAAACAGTGATGATGGCTCGACGAAGTTTTTTACTTCTATTTTCAACTGCTTTTAAATAAATGCACGGTCTTAACATTCAAAGGGAAAATTTAACAATCATTCTGATAAAATAAACTTGACAGATGAATACAGATGACAGTACACTCAGATTCAAATAACCTAAACAGTTAGCCCAGAAAATTGTTTTTACAGCTATATTTAGGGGAAGAAGGTGCAGTAACATGGGTCAAAGTTCATCTTATGCCTTGCATTTGGTGCCCTATCTGCAAGTTACACAAATTTTTTGTTGGATAAAAAGTGAACAAAATTTGAAGACCACTTTAATCATGTCCTTTACCAATACCTATATGAGTAGGAATTTTCTATTAATAGAGGGCACTATAAACGTTAACAGCCTCTGAATAAAAACAAAATAAGCTTAATTACTCTAAGAAAATTTATGTAGTGTATAAAACTAAATGGAAACCACACGATATTATGGCACAAAAGAGTCTCAACAACTGACTGAAATTAACTAGGGACAGTGAAAAAAATATGAAATTATTTCCACTTTGAAAGCTTTAGCTCAACTTACTATTATGCAATATTTGAGTTTCTTCAAAGTGCCGTGGCAAGAAATGTGACTCATGTTATATTTCTATTATTGTAAGTACTTCTAAATACTTGAGATTACATATACTATCCAAATGCAATAGCAGTTTCATATGGATATGAAACTGACACACACACACACACACACACACACACACACACACACACACCACACACCACACACCACACTGGAACACAGGAAATACTAGTTAATATCTATTCCAAGTTAACACTCAAATTATTTTAACCCTTTCACTGCTCTGGACGTGTTAACGCGCGTGCCTTTGTACCTGTCCCCATGTGCTCTGAACGTATTTACGCGTGCCATCAGTCCTTCTACCTAGTACTCTGAATGTGTTTAAGCGTTGACATGTTCACAGTACAAGGTAGAAAGACTGGTGGCGTGCAGAAACACGTTCAGAGCACACAGGGACAGGTACGAAGGCGCACGCGTTAACACGTCCTGAGCAGTTAAAGGCTTAACCATCATTTTTAGAAAACCTACATCATAAGCTCAGAGGTAGTCTAAATTCATAAAATAACACATAAGCAGCAAAAGCTGATGTACTGTCTATATTTGATCTGTCTCACCTCCTACAATAATCTGAAGCGGAACTGAACTTTTACGTTGTGCCAGTGCACAACTAAGGCCTTTAGTGGTGACACACTGACAGCCACTTATATCAAGACACTCAAGTTTGCAACAAAGAGACAGTATACAAGCGGTGCCAATGTCTCCAAGGTAAGGGCTGCCACGCATCTGTAAAAAGAAGATTACCAAAACAAGTCAGTCAGTATTCTGACTATATGTTACCCAAAGACTAACCATTTTTAACGGACACATGCATTTCTTCAATAAAACTACAAAATTCAAACAGCACCAACCACAGTGAAATCAATTACCTTATGGATGAAAGAAATTAGCACAAAAATGCACATCACCCCAATCACCACTTACACATTCACTTAACAGAAAGTCTAAAGGGCATAAAATGAGTATTCTGAACATGCAACTTGGGTAACATCTATTGTGTTATAAATATGAACTACTCCTTAGATGCACAAGAATCGGGGAATGAAACATAAGAGTAGGCTCCAAAGGGGAGAAAATATATTTGAGGATCCTGTCCTGGTACTGCACAGCCCTCAAATTGCCTTAAACTGTTATGAGAGTCATGGTTTGGGTGGATATATATCATATTCGGGTGTCAGATGCCTAAGACATGAATTGGTAAGTGACCACCAGGACACACTTCTGTGACAGTTATCCCATGTCAAATCTTGCATTTATCCAGAAAGAGAACCTATGTCACTCTAGTTTCAATTCCAGGTGACTTCTTGCCCATCTTCACAGACCACCATAATGGAAAGGGTTCTGCTTTTAACACACACCAAGAAATAATTGTGTGCAGCTAGCTGCATATTACCTGGGTCCACAGTCCTCCCTTTTGCCTCCAGAAAGACAGCATGCAGTACTGTTCATTCTCCTTGGTGTATCAACAGGCCTTAATTTATAGATAATGGTTGGCAGACAATGTTAATTGGGTAGTCATTATGAGGCATACTAATTTGTAGGGCTATTTCCCATGCTGACAACCTTGTAACTATAAAGTTATGTGCACACAGTCTAAGCTCGAAATGACCGTTTTAAGAATACTGAACAGTGTACAAAATTTAATACATCAATTTTTGTTATTATTTCTGTAAATTAACGATGAACCATGAGCACTTGATATACATGTAATTGACTGCTTCAGAATGACGTTTGCCCATCAACAAATTTACAAGTGATAAAAGTTGGATCTGATATAACAAGGTACATTTTCAGCCACAACAATGCCTGAAGCTATCAGTCTCTTCATCTCAGTCTCTTTACTCATATATGCTTTGTCAGCTTTCTTGATGTGATTTAAGTTTCCATGTGTGATTATCATCATCATCATCATCATCATCATCATTCCAGCATTACAAACATTTATTGGAAATCTGAAGCACATGTTATTTGCAGCGACAAGTGATTTTTTTGGAGGATAGCTCCCATGAACTAATTATGCAAACTGGTTAACTCAAACTGCCTCTGAAAAAAATTCTGAAACAATTTACATATCAAGGTATGTACAAGGTCTAAATACCTCGATACAGGTGGACACAGGTGTGAGTGCATTTGTACTCTAGCTCAAAGCATGAACTCTAAAAACTGTGTGCCTGTTGATTTCTGCTTTTCGGTCTGCAGTCTCCTTTACTCCCTTATTTATTTACATTCTAACGTAACAATCCTACTAAAATAAAATGTGATTCAGAAAACGAATTTCACTGACTCCCTAAGACAGGCATCACAAACCATCATGACTAGGAAGCCACCTTAGCTGAAAGAGTGTTTAGGCCAGTTACTAGCAGAATGACAGGAGCAATTTGAAAATCCGATTGAGGTGGGGTGGAGGTGGGTAGGCACGGAGGCAGCTTGCATTTAACACAAAAAATTGAACAAGCCTCATATCCTCATTCACAGTATACACTACTGAACTACACTGAGAATGCACCTTTTCTTTTACTTCCTATTACAGAGGTGGCTGAGCACAGCAATTTCCAGTACTTAGAGTATCGAGAAACATTAGAAATCTAAAAAATTAAATTTGAGAGATGCAACCGATGAGGATGCTATGGAATAGAAATTTTAATTATATATTCTGAAAATGTGTAACCCTACATGCAAATACGGTTCACAGTCTTAATATTTTAAGAAATCATTAACAATATGCACACACCTCCAACTTCTTGAGTGCTGGAAAACCTTCCTCTCTAAACTGCAGCATACATGAATCCGATTTCCCTGGCAGATAGCTCATGATCAAGATCTCCAGATTCTTCAGTGCCGAAAGGCATTCCATAATCAAAGCAATGTTGTTCAATGCGCAGCAACCTATTTAAACATAGAAATGTTTTACTGGAGACACAAAAAGTAATCTAGCGCACAAGTTTACATTTATATGTATCACATTTTACATTAACTGCACCTGATTTTGCTAAGGAATACCAACAAGAACAGCATTACAACATAATGGAACTGGCTATCAGAACCCATGTCTAAACGCAGTTGATTCAGAACCAAGGAAAATAATTATAACAAAGCTGGCACCTGGTAATATGAAATAAAAGCACGTATATGGAATTATTTATTCAAGTTAACATCTTCACTAAGGGTCTAAAGTCTAAAAGTGTTACGGAAAGAAAAAAAATAAAACTAATATGACAAACTGCCCTCTATATTATTCATACTTGGGCCAAGTTAATATGTCTGAGGCACACAAAATTTACATGTCAAGGAGAAAAGCAAGTGAGAGTGGGGTGAACAGGTGATAGGAGATATTGCAATGAAAGGGATCGCAGCACATGCCAAATGATTGCTTTCATATATGCAAGAATACTTCTCACACGAAAGTTCTGAATGTGTGCTGTTTCACTGGATATTTGACATTTAAGTCTGTGCCATTTTTAAGAGTTACTGCACAGGTATATCTGAAGGCTGTCTAAAACGAAATTTTTTGTATGCCTCTCAAAAATAACTTCACATACAATGTAGGGATTGTGATTCTGAGGTGTGGTTTTTTTTTTTTTATCAAGGTACATGTGCATGCACATGCGTGTGTTTCTGTGGGGGAGTTGCTTACCGAACTTTTTACATGATGAAACCTGAGTCCCTTGCAAAGAGAAGTGGAAATCAAAGGATAAGCTAGAATATCAACACAAGACTGCAAGGCCACCCTTAGCTGACCATAATAGAAGTTTAGACAAAGAATGAGTTTCCAAATGGCACTTGTGCGTACTACCTAGAGGTAATTTAACATTCATATGTAAGTTTGAGAATAAGGCTCTAAAAACAATAACATGTCCTACAAATCCAACAGTGCACTAACTCAGGAATATTTTTGAAATTCAAATGGCCACAAAGGGCACTAAAATCCCCATTCTACTTACCTCACTTGGAACGCAGCATTTTATTTTTTTAACTCTTAATATAAAAAAACAGCACACTTTTTAGATGTTTAATAAGTCATGTTATAAGTTTTCTGTGATAGCATAATTTTGAGTTTGCTTTGGAAGCTAATAAAAGTAAATGGAGAATTAAAAAAGCTCGGGGAAAATGGTTTTGAGTTTACAATGGATTTTTCCAATAAGAGATTTTTTACAATACTAGGGTGTTAAATTTGCCATATAATTGCAAATGTCAGTTTACTGCACATTCTCATCTTCAATCATGTGCCTAAATAAGTTTCTATGAAGGCAACTTCATTGAGATCAATGGGACAAAAATGGAAATCTATTTCAAGTTGTAATTAGTTGTTTCATAAAGGCTACACACAATGATAGTTACATGCAGCTATTGGGTCACGTATAATAAAGCCTCTAAAACCAAGATAACTTATTGCAATGATGAAAGTCCCTGCATACAAATGCATACCCCTGGACAATAGTAAGAGCTGCATGACACGAACAAGGGAGCAGAATCCGAAGTACTGTTCACACACATGATTCTTCTAACTCCTTAACATAAAACCTCAAGTTATCTTGTTTTTATATCTTCCGAGAAACTTCTGGTACTACATTTGTAGCCTGGGTGTCAATTTCTGGTTGAGGAGGTTGCCACTAGATATCGTCTTTACCTGGTGCAGCTTTGCATACTCTACAACGAAACACACGTTTTTAGATGCTCTGCTACAATGCCGTTTAGACAATGCTTAAAAAAGTATTACAACAGTGATCCTTTGTCCGACATTGAATTTAGCAGCAGTAAAGATGAAGGTGATTTTCTTCAAGAAAAAGTGACAATTCATCATTTAAACAACAAGCGTTTAACCGGAGGTACGTAATACAGCCACTGTGCCCCAACCAGCTCTTTCAAGACTTGTATTCACAGGAAATCTTTGTGAAATACAAGATTAGACTTCATAGCTACACAAAGTAAAAAATGATTTCCAGTTTCAGGATTTTTGGTGAAAATCCAGTGCACAAGTGTTCTCTGGATTTTATTGCTGATTTTCAAAATTTTGCAACTCATTAATCTAAACTTTAAAAGCTGTCTTTATATGTCTACATGTAATTTCATTCATTAAAGGATTTTCATAAATAAAAGAACCTATTATTTTTTGCAATATAATTTGAAAAAGTTAACAGGTTAGAACAGTGGTGTGTGTCTTCTTTACAGTCATTTAAACTGTACAATGTCTATTCTGTGTGTCCTAATGCTTCAGATGTCAGTGCATATTGTGGTAACAGAGTAAAAACAGTACCACAAATAGCAACAAGACTATACCTGCAATCAGAAGTACAGTAAAATTCCACTTCTACACTTTTCAATGGATTTTTTTTTTTTTTTTTTGGGGGGGGGGGGGGGGGGGGTGTAAAATGTAGGAAATGACTAAGTTTTACAGATTATGTACAGAGGGGCCCCTTTCATTTTTGTAGTTATGTATGATTTATGCCACTAACAGATAACAAAATACTCATCAGGGATTGTTTATTATTTAATAAAGATTATCTGAATTTAGTGCCATGTTTAGCAGCTGAAAACATTTAGTGACACTTTAGCACAACAAGTCACACTAAAAAAAACCCTAACCAAGCAGCCACCATGTTGATTGACGTGCCTGCAAAGCTAAGGTGATGTAACTGGCAGTTTTAGTATTTATACTTAAAGCAAATGAAAAGCGCAGATCAAGTATACACTCCATTTTAGATTTCTCTAACTTTCCTGCAAAAGTGAAGTCAGCAGATGTACACAGTATCAGCCACTTATCTAACGGTTTTAGAGTATGTGAATACATGTATGTGAAACATTTTAGAGTGCATTAAACATGGTTTTACACTACAGATCAGTCAATCACTGCAGCCTTCATTTGACATTCACCAGCTTCGTCAGCTTGCAGCCAAATTTTCACCTTCAAATCAACAGACTGAGGTTATGCTGTATCCACAGCCAAGATTACAGGGAAGGATACAGTACGACAAGCATTTTAAGCACACATTCATAAAATATTAATAAACCATTGTTTTTATTATACTGACATTTAATTTGGATGGTCTATATGCGATGTGAACAAATGGGTTCAGTAGTTACTACTTTTTAGCAAAAAATCCAGAACTGTGGGTTGATTAATTTTTATGTGGTTTTCCAGTTCATAAACACAACTGAAAACTTTGCCATCAACATCTGCAGCTGAAATATATTTTTCACTGCTGCATTTACAACTCCAATTGAGGGAATCTTACTGTCCCCATCACTATCACTGTCACTGTCAGCACTTTCTTGTGTGTGAAAGTCTGTGTGTATGAAACCTTGAACCAGATGCTGCCACTTTTCCATAATGAAGCAAGCAGTTTCTCAGCGACAACATTAGCACTTCGTACTGGTGTGCAATCCACGTCCATCATCTTCCCTGGCCTTGATCAAAGTTAATGCTTTCTGCACAATCTCCTTCCAGTAGGATGTTTTTAAGACTGGGATAATACCCAAATCCAAAGTTTAATTTGTGCAGTTTGGTGTCAAACTGATTGCACATTACATAAACTTATATTTTTGGGATGTGCAGTTTAACAATCCACTAATGGGAGAATTATTCTGTTGGGAGTGCCTAGTCTTGCATCAACGCAATGTAACTGCTTCTCGAATAATTCTGACATCATCCGCCCTTCATTGTTGGCATTGTAGTTTGTTGGCAATGTTTTTATATTTTTAAAACAAGGTGGTTTTTTTTCGATTTGCCAATCAAGAACAGTTTAAAGTTTTTTGGAACCATCCGAGTTTGTGCTTAACATTACTGTCACACAAACTTTACTGTATTTAACTACATGGCAATTTTTGCCTTTGAAGGCAAGCGTTTTGTTGGACAGTATGCTGAAAGAGAGCCATTTCATCAATGCTGAATATATCCTTCAGTTTATATTGTTTCATAAGTTCCTGTAACCTACCACTGCCATTCTGTGAACAGATTTTGTATCTACATCGTTTTCTTCACCACATTCAGTTTTATACACTGCACTGTACTGCTTCTTAAATCCACCCACTACATGCTATAAAGTTCTCGAACCCAAGAACACTGAATTTTCAGCACTCTGTCGCACATCAGACAGTTTACTGGGATGTTCGATGCACGTGCTGGCTGAAACCATTTGTTCTTAATTTCTTCTAAGCTCCACACATTCTGAATAACTGGCATATTTCATTTTTTGGAATTTGGCACACTGCTGCTTGCACTTTCCAAAATAGGTTCTCTCTCTTTTTCATGACAAGTGTTCAGTGTAGACACAGGTATTCCTATACTCTGTGCCAATGCAACCAGTGTTCCATGGTGAGCAACTTTTCCCGGAGTTTTTACCTTTTATTCCACAGAACAAGTTTTTCTGTCTCTCTTGGCAATACTGGCTTTTTCAGTATTAAAATTGTGACAGAAAACAACATGAAAGAAAGAACTAATGACATTTCAATCACTTAAAACAAAATTACAAACATTACACACAAACCCTTGGCAAGCCAGTTGTCTGGAGTAGCCTTGTCGATTGAAATTGACTCACTTTGGGTTTAGGAAGAGGCTTATCAGCGTTGTCAATCTTAGCTAGCAAATGACACTATGTTGTTGTTGTGTTCATCAGTCCTGAGACTGGTTTGATGCAGCTCTCCATGCTACTCTATCCTGTGCAAGCTCCTTCATCTCCCAGTACCTACTCAACCTACATCCTTCTGATTCTGCTTAGTGCATTCATCTCTTGGTCTCCCTCTACGATTTTTACCCTCCACGGTGCCCTCCAATTCCAAATTTGTGATCCCTTGATGCCTCAAAACATGTCCTACCAACCGATCCCTTCTTCTAGTCAAATTGTGCCACAAACTCCTCCCCAATTCTATTCAATACCTCCTCAGTAGTTATGTGATCTACCCATCTAATCTTCAGCATTCTTCTGTAGCACCACATTTCGAAAGTTTCTATTCCCTTCTTGTCCAAACTAGTTATCATCCATGTTTCACTTCCATACATGGCTACACTCCATACAAATACTTTCAGAAACGACTTCCTGACATTTAAATCTATACTCGATGTTAACAAATTTTTCTTCTTCAGAAACGCTTTCCTTGCCATTGCCAGTCTACATTTTATATCCTCTCTACTTCGACCATCATCAGTTATTTTGCTCCCCAAATAGCAAAACTCCTTTACTACTTTAAGTGCCTCATTTCCTAATCTAATTCCCTCAGCATCACCCGACTTAATTAGACTACATTCCATTATACTTGTTTTGCTTTTGTTGATGTTCATCTTATATCCTCCTTTCAAGACACTGTCCATTCCATTCAACTGCTCTTCCAAGTCCTTTGCTGTCTCTGACAGAATTACAATGTCATCGGCGAACCTCAAAGTTTTTATTTCTTCTCCATGAATTTTAATACCTACTCCGAATTTTTCTTTTGTTTCCTTTACTGCTTGCTCAATATACAGATTGAATAACATCGGGAAGAGGCTACAACCCTGTCTCACTCCCTTCCCAACCACTGCTTCCCTTTCATGCCCCTCGACTCTTATAACTGCCATCTGGTTTCTGTACAAATTGTAAATAGCCTTTCGCTCCCTGTATTTTACCCCTGCCACCTTTAGAATTTGAGAGAGAGTATTCCAGTCAACATTGTCAAAAGCTTTCTCTAAGTCTACAAATGCTAGAAACGTAGGTTTGCCTTTTCTTAATCTTTCTTCTAAGATAAGCCTTAAGGTTAGTATTGCCTCACGTGTTCCAACATTGCTACGGAATCCAAACTGATCTTCCCCGAGGTCCGCTTCTACCAGTTTTTCCATTCGTCTGTAAAGAATGACACTATGTACAGAGCATATACAAACTATAAAGGAAATTACTGCATATGATCAAGTTACAAATGTGGGGAAGTGGATGTCCTCTGCATATGATCATTATCACAGGGAGAAGTTAATGCCAAAACAACGTTGCTACAATAATATAAGGATCCTATTTATTATAGCACACAGTACTGAAAGAAAATTGGTATCAACACGAAACAAATTAATGTTCCTCTGAAGTCCGTACTTTCTTCCAACTTCTATTGGAACAGTTACTCCCCTCAGTCACTGCAGCTGAGTTTAGATTGGCAGTGGCAGACAGGATACAAATCGCGAATTGTTCTGACTTTTACCGATTCAGAACTGCTGAGTAGAGTGCCTTTGTGTCCAGAAAGTTGACACTGAAGCATTTGCACACACTACTTTAAGGCTAACAGTGCCTCCATCATTGTGTGCCAATCATGCCAGTTTTCCTCCACAAACATTGTTTCATAAAATGTATATCATGGGGAAATTACTGATATGTTAACGTAAAAATGGGTTAACATTGTTAACATACGTAATTTGAAAAGAGCAATAAAAAATGTCAAATGGTGGGAAAGCATTAATTCTAGGAATGTGAAAGTGGGGGTTGTACTTGAACTGCTTTGATTGATGTTGCCTACGGTACGATTTTAACTGACTGGCTTGAATGTAGCAGCACAATTACTGATGGCTACAATACAAACATACAAGTAACGTGATAAGGGAGTTCATATCAAATTGAACGGAAGTCATGTCCAAAAGAACAGATATCACACATTCATATAACTGATCTGCCTAGATGGAAAATGGATCCACGAGTACATCTGACGTCCTGCACGAATCTCAGTAAAAAAAAAGCATGGAGGAAACGGACAAAGACTGCAGACAGGTGACACACTGTGGGAGTGTGGGTCGGTTGTGAGTGTGCCAAGATAGTTCGTGCAGTTGTTACACTGTCCTGGGTGGGGCAATGGTTAACACAACTGCCTAGTAAGAACAAGATCCTTGGTCCGGCACACATTTTCACATGTCACCACTGGTTTTGCACACAGTCCTGATGCAGCTAATATAAAGAATTCCTTCCCTTTCTCCCCCTCGAATTAAATTGTATATTTATTCTTCTGAAAGGATACATCTAAAATTAATTACTAATCAGGAGAATAACACTGCAGTGACAGTTTACTAGAGTTCCATTTCTTAAACTGCTTCTCCCTATTAATTTAAAGAAAATTTTAGAATATATGAATTCAAAACCTCAGACTTAAAATCCTGTCACACTGGTTTTACACTTTCCACATCAATTTCACTACCATGTGAATGAACTGCACGTGCTTAAGATTCATTTAAATTAATTTCATTTGCTGTGTAACAATGGACTGCTTGTAAGTGTGTGAAATCAGACCTATTTGTTAGTAACTAACATGGAAGTTCCATCATGAAGTGTGTCGACAAAAATCAGTATTTCATAAAACAAGATGTGTGTGTGTGCACACACTTTAGGCATTTCATAATGTACAGTATGCATCTGACCAGCTCTACAGCATGGTGTACTATTCAGAATAACTTTTTACAGCACAACATACTTCTACATCACTGGCATGCATTTCTGCCAGACACGGCACAGATCAAACATTTAAGAATTATTATTACTTGGGAACTGGAAGACAGACTGCACTGGCTGTTCATAATGAAGCTAAATTTAGTCCATGAGCATATTTCCAAGCCATTACAGACAATGTCTGTGTGTTTCCGAAAACAATAACAGTCACCCAGATTCATTACTAATTTAACCACAGCAGAAGTAACTATCTGATTAAGAAAATAATATAGAATTATAATTATGTATTAATACTGTAAAATGTCACTTACCTTCTACATTCAATTCTTTCATATTGATACAACTATTTACAATAGAAATTAACAGCTCATCAGTTAAAGATGCATTAAATTTTAGATCTAGAAGTGTGAGCTGCTCGCCCTTGGCAGCAATGGCAGAGAATGCCCTCCCATTAAGAAGAGGAAATAATTGTGCCATTGTAAGCTCTTCCAAATTTTTGGCACTATCCAGTATGTGTTTAACATCTATATCACCCAAGCTGCAATTTGCACTCAAATCCAGCTTTGTTATAGTTTTAACCGCACGTGCAACCTGGAAGATATATCAATTGTTAATTACAAGTTTTTTTTCTTTGTGTTTTCACATAATTTACTTAGCTATCTATGGCATGTGCAATTTGTTATTGCTGTCAGTATGTTAAATAATTTACTCAAAGCAAAGACTAACAAAATTCATTACTTTAATAAATCCATTTTGGCAAAACAATGTCTACAAGCTGAGCCTGTACAATATTTAGAGGGCACATTGGTTACCAAGATTCTTAAATGTCACGGGGGAAGCAACAGATTGAAATAAGGGTGAAATGGAGAAAAGCTACACTGTACATTAGGAAGCTAAACTATGTCTATAGTATTAAACATGAATTAAACTGCAAAGTACAAATTAAGCAAAATACATGAACATGTAGCAAATTTAGACAGAATCCCCTCATTAAAGCAAGATTCTAACCACACAGATCGAACAAACAAAAAATTTTACTGAATAGGCTTGAAGGCAGCAGCAAAAATGTTTTACTTAAATTTCTTATATTTACTTTACAGTCACAAGGCCTTGGTCCCAGGTATAATTATCTGCCTAAAGTTCCATCTTTCAATGCTGGAAGCATTTGAACCTGTAACAACTCAAAAAGCAATTAGAGTCTTAAACAAGCTCAGCAAGCCAAATTGTTTATACTTATATACACCATGTACGTTCCTGACAGACTGCTACCTAAGATCACAGTCACATCAGTGTGCGTTTTGGAGCTTGTGTGGGGAAAAATTGGCAGTGCTTGTTTTGTTTAGCACTAAAGACCAGAACTTGTGTAATTTCAGACCACCTCTTCTTCTGTTGAAGTAGTTGTGTTTTTGAAGTTCTACGGCCCCTGTACAGCCTAGCAAAGTAATGATTAGTTTTTAATAAAACGACAGTGTCAAAGGAAAATTTGGCGATTCCCTAGTCCCAGTGCCTCATCTGCTACTGCTGATTTATTCATTTTGCCCAGGCAACAATTGCTCGTTTCTATAAGTTGTGCGTTAATGCTTCTTTTTGTACTTCGTAAGTGCACTTGACAAATGTGAGGTATTTTATATACTCCTGCAGTGGCAACCAGTGCACATAGATCCTCTGCTGTGTTCAAATATTCACGCACCTTTCTAGTTGGTTTAAACACTGTATAATACCAGGTTTTCTCGGTACGCTGCTGATACGATATGTGACAGTTTTTACAAATGGAAAACTTCCCGTTTAGCTGGTTCTTTCTGATCAGAATGTCTTACTTTTTGGAGTGTAGTGTCCTGCTTACCTCCATAAGAGCAGGTAATTATTTTGATGGAAGTTCTTAAATGATCTAGCTCATCCTTGAGACTGAATGTTGTGTGAAGGTATTTATACGTGTTAACGGGCTTTCTGTAGAGTTTAAGGTATGTAGTTCCATAGTGCTTTTGAAGTACTTATACATCAAAAACTGAAACTACTTTCTTTTTTTCATAGTGAACTTTATATCAAAATATTATTTAGAAAATTATGAAATTCCGAGGATTGTGTGGATGCATATAAAAAGTTTGGCACACTGAACTTATTTAAGACTAACTGCTTTCTGAGTAAAAGCCTCTGATGATGTTTCCAGCACAGAGAAGACTAATCATTATGCAGAGATATTAAGCCTTGGACCACAGACTGATGCCCATACAAGGAATATCAGCAAAAATGCAAATACCAGCTGGGAAAGTGAATTATAAGGTTTTAACTAAAGAGAATGTTATAACAATCATTCAAATTAATTGTGCAATCATCCAAGCTTCACCCCCCCTCCCCCCTCTTACAATGTGTTCCTAAAATTTAAGTTCAGAATGTGTACCAACTTAATATTCTTGAACTTAATTATTTGTTAGCACACACCTGTTTGCCATCAAGCCCTGTGCACCCATCTAATGTGAGGTGGCGGAGTGAGTTGCTGACACGTCCCAGACCCCAGCCACTGAGACGGAACCATCCTGCAACTGACAGTCTCTCCAACACAGGGCACTTCACTAATAAGTGAGATAAATCCCGATCTGATATTCCACAGCAGCCTGTTAAATCCAGGACACGCAGTTGTGGTCCATTGAGAGGCCGCAATGTAGAACCATTAAGCCGAGAATGTGTTATGCGCAGTTCTTCCAGCTCCCTACAATAACGCCCTGCAACAGTCAGTCTATAAGGTCTTGCAAAAACTTTTACACCCTATTGCTTCAGTGGTGCATGCGCGCGCGCGCACACACACACACACACACACACACACACACACACACACACACACACACACACACACAGAGAGAGAGAGAGAGAGAGAGAGAGAGAGAGAGAGAGAGAGAGAGAGAGAGAGAGAGAGAGAGAGAGAGAGAGAGAGAGAGGGGGGGGGGGGGGGGTTATACATCATCTGATCAAAAGTACCCAGACACCCATAAGCAATGCGGAACTGGTCAGCAGATGTCCTGATAGACTCACTAGTATAAAGAGGTGGGAGGGCTGTGTTGTTGGCACAGAAGCAGAGACAGCAGAATGGCTCAGCCAGGAGAGATAAGCATCTTTAAACATTGACTAGTCATTGGCTGTTGTCTGAATAACAAATCTATCAGACATTTCAATCCTTCTAATGGTGCCCAAGGCAACTGTTGGTGATGTGAGTGGAGTGGAAACACGAAGGAACAATCCCTGCTAAACATTATATACATACAGTCCAGCTGAATGTAGGGAGCTTGTACAAATGGGATACAATGCACAAGCAGCTCCTCATAAGATACACATTTCTGGAGTCCATGTCAAATAACACTTTATGTGGTGTAAAGAGCGATACCACTGGACAGTGGAGGACTGGAATGAGTCAACTGGAGTGATGAATAAGCCTGTGGTAAACCAAAGAAAGGGTTTGAGTTTGCCCTATGTCTGGAAAATGTTACCTGCCACTGTGCATAGTGCCAACAGCAAAGTAGAGAGGTGGTGGTATTACTATAAGTGGGTGTTTGTGATCAGTGTGAGATCCCTTAGATGTGGAAGGATAAGAATGCATTTTACAGTGCTGTGCACTGCACACAGAGGAACGGTTTGAAGACTATGAGATCAGTGCGACAATAAATTTTGTAAAAGCAGCACCTGGGAGGCAATGGTTTGTGAACAGTAACATTCTTGGAATGGTATGGCTGCCCAGAGTAAAAACCTGAATCCAGTGGAACACCTCTGGGACAAATCAGGGTGTCTACTTCACACTGACCTTCCCTGATTTTGGCTTTAGAAGACTGGCCAGCCACTCATCCACAGATATTCAAACACCTCATTGAAAGTGTCCCCAAGAGGCCAAGTCATGGAAGGAGAAGGGGGTAAAAAAAGACTCATACTAATTTAACACACAAAGGTATTGTGATAGCAATTATCCACAACTAGTTGTCATGGTAATATTACTATTTGCTCTAGAACCCAACATCTAACCACACTGATTGAAATTACTGTCATGAGTTTCATATTAAAAGCAGACCTTGTTCTATTTAACATATGTAGAAATGACACTATTAAAATCTTTCCTGGAGTTGTTGAAATTAGTATATAATTTAACTTTATGCATATCATGGAAACCCCACATATAAGTTGGTAATGCTTACAATGAAAGCAGTATGTGAATCATTTAAAGTTTTGTACTTACCAACACAAACAACTGTCTCTCTGCTTATTGTCTGTGTATCATGTGACAGGTCTAGTTTCTTTAGACTGCTACCACAGCGCTGTATAATGGCTGGCAAACTCTTATGTATATTCCGCAATTTCTTTGCACAGAGTTCACGAGTTGATTTCCACATCATTTGGCTGATGGACTGCCATCTTTTGCACACTAACAATAAAAGAATGTTATAAAGCACTGCAGGGTTCAACAATCAGGAAGAGACGTCTCTCAGAAAATTTACTGGTACAATTATGCACATAAAATACTTGTTGTATAAAATAGACCAGTGAGAACTAAGAAAGATAACACTTAAGAGAAGCTGAGTAGCCACTTACTAACAGTCTATCTTGTCCATCAACTTCAGGCTATATTTTTAGCAAGTCTTACACTGTATCTTTTATTTCCCTTCATCATTATCTTCTACTGCCATTTATTACAAGTTCTACATACAGCCTACCATTTTTAAAATTTTCAATTAACATTAATGTAAGACTATATTGTTGCCCCACCATTTTTTAGTAACTGTCAACATGAATGTATTCCAGTTAAATAACAGGGAGGCCAAAATAAAACACCCCTGGAAAATTTAAGTGGCTTGCATAAAAACCAATGGTGGGATTTTATAGAACTGCTTCAGAAAACAACATGCAATACAGACTGTAAATAGTATCTAAAAATCGCAATGAGTCAGCTGCTCATGTAAAAATACATAAATATCATCCAAGACAGTTTCATTCTGGCCACCCTGTGGCATACAGCTACTTTAAACTGACCACTTTTCTCAATATGCGAATGTGGCGAACTTAAATGGCAATACTTGTGAGATAAACACTCTTACAAATGAAAGATTTATAAATTTAGAACATTATATGAGGATGGTTTGACAAAAAATAGAGAGAGAGAGAGAGAGAGAGAGAGAGAGAGAGAGAGAGAGAGAGAATGTTAGTTTTGTAAACAACTCTCCTTACTTTTCAATATAGTCTCCTTTGACGGAGATACACTTGGTCCACAGCAATACTCCAGCTTTTTCATTCTATCGTAAATGTAGGTTCCATCAAACTCTGCAAAATACTCATTGACTGTTACTGTCAGTTCCTCATTTGATGAAAATTTCTTCCCAGCAAATTGAAGCTCAAGTTAGGGAGCAGGAAGAAGTCACTTCAGCTGAAGTTCGGTGCATAGGGTGGATGAGAAACAATTCAAAGCGCAATTCATTCACTTTCGCCATTATCATAATTTATGTCCGTGATGGTGCTTTATCCTGGGGAAAGAGCACTTTCCTGAGTGCCAACCTTGGTCTTTTTCAGCTAATTCAAGTATCAAATAGTCCAACAATGAAGCAAAACACGAGTCCAGTTAAGACTGATTTTTTCCAAGTAATAGATGATGACTATTCCTTGGGAATCCCAAAACACATTGGCCATCACCTTACCAGCTGACAAAATGATCTTTGCCTTCTTTGGTGCACTTTCACCAGCTTCTTTTCATTGTTTTGACTGCAGAATCATGATGGATCCAAGTTTCATCAGCACACAAGTCTTTTAGATTCTGATTAAACATCGCCACACACTGTGTTGAAATGTTGTGCCAAATGCGCATTTGTTTGACTGACCAATTGTGGCACCCACCTCGCACACAGCTTATTCATAGCCAATTCACAGTGCAGGATACTATGTACTCACTCGGTTGAGATGCCTACAGTCTCAGCAATCTCTCAATATTTTATTTAGTGGTCTTGCATTACCATATCACGAATTTTGTCAATGGTATCCTGTGCGGTGACAACTGGACAGCCAGAACACACTGCCTTTGGTAATCGTCCAATCACATTTAAATTCACTGATCCAAAAGTAAATCCTCTTCAACGATGGTGCAGAGGCCATGTAAACTTCATCTAACTCTGATTTGTGTGATAGTCCAACCCTTCAAATGAAGATGTTTATTAACAGCAGAAAAAACTGTTTTCTCCACTTTCAATCACAGCTGACATGACCAATTCAGACAGTGTCAACAAACTACACTGTACATTGTTGAAATTCTTTATACAGTCCTTGAAATAATCAAGCTCACCAAAATTGAAGGCACAACAAAAATGTTCCTTTCTTTCATGGAAATTTACCAGACTTGTCAAACCACCCTGATACTGGTGTTCATAGGATTGAAACAAGGCACGAACTGCAGAGATGCTATGACAATTGACTTGCTGTCACTCACTACAGGAAGTAAGCTGCAACATACATTTACCTTACATAATATTGCCCCATAATAACATTAACACCTTATTTGTCCCTTTTCATAATTCAGCCAAGGTTGTCCCACGTCCCAGGCACACACTATACCAACAGACAAGAATCATTCGCCAAACTTTACTTCCCGTTGGAAGTAAACACTATTCCCAAATCATCTCACGGGGCAACAGTGCATTCACCTCATCACGCAGTGCCTTTGTAAGAAGGGAAGGTGCAGGACAGGTCACTCAGCAGCTCCTCTATTATGGGAAACATTGTGACTGATATTTAACTCTAAAGGCCAGTACAAGGTTTTTTTTTTTTTTGGGCGCAAAACTGCTATGGTCATTAGCGCCCCGGACTGTGACTTAGGAAACGGTAAAAAACGAAGATGGAAAGCAGCAGCAATGGGAACGAAACTCCAACAATTCAAGAAACAAAGCAGAAGGAAAGCTTAAAAATCCACTACAGAAAGGGGTTGGTTGTCCCCAAAAAGAGCTTCAAATGACTGGCACTAATAAACTCGAGAACACGATCGGCCGAGCGCGTGTCATCTGCTAAAATGGACGATATCTCAGGCGACAGCTGTAGATAGGCGCGTAACTGAGAAATAGGGGCACTCAATTAAAAGGTGTCTTACCGTCCACAGCTGAGAGCAGTGGGGACAGAGTGGGGGAGGATCGCCGCTTAAAAGATGTCGATGGCTAAAAAGACAGTGCCCTATCCGGATTCTAGTTAAAATTACTTCCTCCTGACGACTCGTTCAGGAGGAAGAGGTCCAAGCACAGGGAAGAGCTTTCATGTCCCGCAATTTATTATGGGGAAGTGTCGACCAATGTGCGTGCCATAAAAGAACAACACAACGACATAAAATGTTCCGTAGATCAGTGAAGGGAATCGATCGAATAGCTGGCCGAAGAAGAGAGACTGCAGCCTTGGCCGCTATATCAGCTGCCTCATTGCCACAGATACCAACATGTCCTGGGAGCCAGAGGAACGCCACAGAGACACCCCCAAAATGGAGCAAGCACAGGCAGTCCTGAATCCAGTGGACCAGAGGGTGGACAGGGTAGATAGCTTGGAGACTGAGGAGAGAGCTGAGAGAATCTGAACAGATAACATACTGTATCCGCTGATGGCGGCGGATGTATTGGACAGCCTGGAGAACAGCAGAAAGCACCGCAGTATAAACCGAACACTGGTCGGGAAGCCGAAATCTATTTGGGGTGTCGCCTACAATATAGGCACTCCCTACACCTAACGATGTTTTCAAGCCATCCGTGTAAATAAATGTGGCTCCCTTCATTTGTGCACATAGAGCAGAAAATGACCGACGATAAACAAGTGAAGGTGTACCATCTTTGGGAAACTGACAAAGGTCACGGAGCAGGCAGATCCGGGGACGGAGCCAAGGCGGTGCTGTACCAAGTTGTCAAGAAGGTTTTAGGAAAGCGGAAGGAAATAGAGTGAAGCAGTTGACAGAAGCAGACTCCCGGTGGTGGTAGGGAGGAAGGGCGGCCTGCGTACCCTACATCCAAGGACGCGTCGAAAAAAATGTCATGGGCCGGATTAGCAGGCATGGAAGACAGATGGCTAGCATAACGACTCAGAAGGACAGCTCGCCGATTGGACAGCGGAGGTTCAGCAGTCTCAGCATAAAGGCTTTCCACAGGGCTGGTGTAAAAAGCTCCAGACACTAAACGTAATCCACGGTGGTGGATAGAGTCGAAACGCCGAAGAATAGGCGGCCGAGCAGAGGAGTAAACTATGCTTCCATAGTCCAATTTCGAGTGCACTAAGGCACGCTAGAGGTGAAGAAGGACCACTCGGTCTGCTCCCCAGGAGGTACCATTCAGGACTCTGAGGGTGTTGAGGGATCGCAGACAGTGAGCCAAAAGATAGGAAACGTGGGAGGACCAGCACAGTTTTCTGTCAAACATAAGACCCAAGAATTTAGCGAAGTCCGAAAATGGAAGGTTGACAGGTCCTAGATGTAAGGAGGGTGGAAGAAACTCCTTACGTCGCCAAAAATTAACACAAACGGTCTTACTGGGAGAAAAACGGAAGCCAGTTTCGATGCTCCAAGAGTGGAGGCGATCGAGACATCCCTGAAGACACCGTTCAAGAAGGCTGGTCCGTTGAGAGCTGTAGTAGATCGCAAAATCGTCCACAAAGAGGGAGCCTGAGACATCAGGAAGAAGACAATCCATAATCGGATTTATGACAATGGCAAACAGTACAACGCTCAGCACGGAGCCCTGGGGTACCCCGTTTTCTTGGGAGAAAGTACTGGAGAGAGTGGTGTTCACCCACACTCTAAATGTGCGCTCTGCCATAAATTCGTGAAGAAAAAGGGGCAGCCGACCTCGAAAGCCCCAAGAGAACAGTGTGCGGAGGATGCCTGTCTTCCAACAGGTATCGTATGCTCTCTCCAGATCAAAAATTATTGCTACTGTTTGACGTTTCTGGAGAAAATTGTTCATGATATAAGTGGAGAGAGCAACAAGATGGTCAACTGCAGAACGATGCTTCCGGAAACTGCATTGGGCAGGTGTTAAAAGACTGCGGGACTCCAGCCACCAAGTTAAACGGCAATTCACCATACGCTCCAAAACCTTACACACACTACTCGTGAGAGAAATGGGGCAATAGCTAGAGGGGAGATGTTTGTCCTTTCCAGGTTTCGGAACAGGAACGACGATAGCTTCCCGCCATCGTCTGGGAAAAGTACTGTCGGCCCAAATTAAATTATAAAGGTGAAGGAGGTAAAGCAGACTATGGTATGATAAATGCAGCAACATTTGGATGTGGATACCATTCGGTCCTGGGGCGGAGGAGCGAGAAGAAGAGAGTGCATGTTGGAGTTCCCGCATGGAGAAAAAGATATTGTAGCTTTCGCGATTTTGAGAGGAGAAAGCAAGAGGTCGCACTTCCGCTGCACGTTTCTTCGGGAGAAACGCTGGTGGGTAATTTGAAGAGCTCGAAATCTCAGCAAAGTGTTGACCCAATGAGTTAGAAATTGCGATGGGGTCCACTAATTTATCATGCGCGACAGTGAGCCCAGAGACCGGGGAGAAACTAGGCGCACCTGAGAACCGTCGAATCCGACTCCAAACTTCCGAGGAGGGAGTGAAGGTGGTAAATGAGCTAGTAAAGAATTTCCAGCTTTTCTTCTCCCTATCGCAGATGACGCGACGGCATCGCGCTCAGAACTGCTTATAGCAGATACAGTTGTCCAAAGTAGGATGGCGGCGGAAAACGCGAAGAGCACGTCGCCGCTCACGTATTGCGTCACGGCATGCCGCATTCCACCAAGGAACTGGGGGGGTGCCGGGGCAATGCGGAGGTGCGTGGTATTGAACGTTCCGCAGCTATAAGAATAACGTCTGTAATATGTGTGACCTCATCGTCGACGCTAGGAAAGTGACGGTCATCGAATGTCGCTAGAGACGAAAAGTGTCCAATCGGCTTGGCCAAACTTCCAGCGTCGCAGGCGCATATATGGCTGTTGAGGCTGCAGTCTAAGGACACATGGAAAGTGGTCACTCGAGTGTGTATCATCAAGGGCGAACCATTCGAAGCACCGAGCTAGTGGAACAGTACCGACCAAAAGGTCCAAATGAGAGAAATTTGTCATGGAGGCAGACAAAAATGTAGGGTCCCCAGTGTTGAGGCAAACTAGATCCGCTTGGTGGAAGACGTCTAGCAATAGTGAGCCACGCGGACAAGGATGTGGAGATCCCCAAAGCGGGTGGTGGGCATTGATGTCTCCAACCAGCAAATAGGGGGGTGGAAGCTGACCAAGAAGATGAAGGAGATCAGCTCGTGCCATTGGTGTGGACAATGGAATGTATACAGTACAAAGAGAAAAGGTATATCCAGAAAGGGAAAGACGGACAGCGACAGCTTGGAAGGAAGTGTTTAGGGGGATTGGGTGATAATGGAGAGTATCATGGAGAAGAATCATGAGCCCTTCATGTGCTGGAGTGCCTTCAGCAGAGGGGAGATCAAATCGGACGGACTGAAAATGAGGGAGAACAAAGCGGTCATGGGGATGCAGCTTTGTTTCCTGAAGACAGAAGATGACCGGCGAGTAGGATCGTAAGAGGATCGACAATTCATCCCAATTGGCTCGAAGGCCGCAGATATTCCAGTGGATAATGGACATACGGTGAACAGGAAATGGAGGAATGTGACCAAGGTTGCCGTCAACTCAGCGACTGCTCAGAGCTTGCGACCGACAGCATGGAATGGCATTCAGCCGAAGGCAGAAGATCCTGATCCATAGGTTGCTCAGGAGCAGCTCCTGCTACCAGCGATCGGCCGGTTGATCAGCCACCAGCAGTGTGCCTCGGCGACACAGAAGACGGCCGAAGGCGATTACCGCCAGGTGGTGCTGTAGATCAGACATGCCTTGGCGGAGAAGGAGATGAACGGGTTTCTTACTAGCCTTCTTGGAAACATGATGTTTAGATGAAAGAGGAACCGATGGTTGTGAAGTTGGGGTACATAAAAAATCTTCACGAGTATGCTCTTTTTTTGAAGTCTTGGTGTCTGACTTTTGGGCTCGAGATTTAGCAGAACCCGATGAAGGGTGAGCCATAGAGTGTGCAGGCGAAAGTGGGGAGGTTGAACGGGTGATCTTTGCGCTGGCTGATCTGACAACCGTGGCACGAAAGGTAAGGTCACAAGTCTGTGTGGCCACCAACTTTGTTGGCCGAGGAGAGGCAAGGACAGTGCTGTATTTTCCTGTCTGAGGCACGGTGGGCTGTCGACTGGCGAATAATTTTCGAGCAGCAAAGGTAGACACCTTTTCCTTCACTCTAATTTCCTGAATAAGCTTTTTGTCTTTAAAAATGGGGCAATCTCTAGAGGAAGCAGCATGGTCACCCATACAGTTGATGCAACAAGGGGATGGAGGTGGACAAGCACCCTCATGGGCATCCTGGCCACATGTAACACATTTGGCCGGATTCGAACAGGACTGGCTGGTGTGATTGAACCGCTGACACCGATAGCAACACATAGGGTTTGGGATGTAAGGGCGAACGGAAATTCTCATAGCCTGCTTTGATTTTCGATGGGAGTTGAACTTTGTCAAATGTCAGGAAGACGGTACGGGTTGGAATGATGTTCGTGTCAACCCTTTTCATGACTATGAACTGCCATTACGCCCTGGTCAGACAGGTAGTGTTTAATTTCCTCGTCGGACAATCCGTCGAGGGAGCGAGTATAAATGACCCCACGTGATGAATTTAAAGTACAGTGCGGTTCCACCCGGACAGGGAAGGTGTGTAGCAGTGAAGTACGCAGCAATTTTTGTGCCTGGAGGGCACTGACTGTTTCTAACAACAAGGTGCCATTTCGTAATCTGGAACAAGACTTTACAGGACCTGCAATTGCGTCGACACCTTTCTGAATAATGAAAGGGTTGACCGTGGAGAAGTCGTGACATTCGTCAGACCGAGAAACAACAAGAAACTGAGGCAACGATGGAAGGACTGTCTGTGGCTGAGACTCATTGAACTTACACTTGTGAGCTGACATAGTAGAAGATGAGGAAACCATTGCGAAAGTATCCCCCATGATTACCGGCATCTCCGATGGCGCGCTCCTTCCTTGTGGGGGCCCCCTCTGAGGGCACTCCCGCCTTAGGTGATTGTTCACACCTCAGGTCACACCTCCCGACAAACGGACGGAGGGACTAATCGGCACTTTCGGAAGGTATCAGCTCGGGTAATCACCCCTCCTTGGGCCTGGCCGTTACCAGGGGGTACGTACGTGTCCTACCTGTCTACCCAGGGCAGGGAATTACGCGTTACCCCATCACCGGCTACGCATGGAATTGCGTGGGTTGGCCTTCAGACACGCACAGGGAGGAAAAAAGAGAAAGGGAAAGGAAAGAAGAGAGGTCTCAAACGCCGCAGCGGAGAAAAGGGCAAAGAGAAGAGTTAAGGAAAAGAGAAGGACAAAGGAAGGACGAAGACTTGCAAGTGGAGAAAGCAAAGAATTTGTTACAGTTTCAAGCGTCCGACTCCGGACGTAGGCACGAACCATACTCCCAGAGGGGGAGAAAGGGAAGGAAAGAGGCGGAAGTGAGGGGGGGGGGGGGGCGAAGATGGGGGATGGGGAAGGATGTGGAAAGGGAAGGGGAGGTATGCAGCCCGGAAAGGAAGGAAGGAAGGCCACATTAGCTCGGGGTCCCGTGCTCGCCACGCACGTATCCACAAAAGATTTGTGGACCCCTGGGGGTAGTAGTACAAGGTCTGTAGCCTCAGCAAGTTACCGTACTAGAAGGATGTCTTCACATACAGGCAGGTTAACCAACTTTCCCAACCCATCTTGTACCTGCTGGATTTTGTCTTAAGTCTGCCATTGATGGGTGAACACGTCTGAATCCAAATTGTATTGTGTCATCCTTTATCCCTACAACAGTGATTCAGTGCAACGACACAGGACAAAGTCTTGCGAGTAATTCCTACAGGAACTTAATTGTGGATAGTGTTTAAGATTACACAGACAGCAAAACATTTTGAAGAATAGAAACACTTGAGAGGCTTCAGCAATGCTATAATGTTGTGAAGGGCACTGTTTCTTTACATTGAACAAACATGTTTCGAAGCCCACAGAAAGTGATTGGCTGATAGTTTGTCACAACCAGTCAATTGGCAGTTAATTTACCGTCCCTATTGTCAGTCCCATTATCTTCTACAGATATTTTTGAGACAGAGTAGAACAACACACAATAATTTAAAGGTCAAAGGTTTGTCATTATCCATCCGAATTACAAGCACTTTTTATAAACATCCTGAAAAATTTCACTACAGTAATTCCTCTACAGATAGAAACTGATGGGCAACAAAATAAATGCTGGAATATTTTAGGCTTCAAAACAATTGTGTCAGATTGATGATCATGAGATCAAAAGAAGCAATCCATCTAATAAATTTACTAAGAAGAGCAATAGTGGCTGCCGATGTGAAATAATTGTTTATGGACATTAAGCAAATTTCTTATCCAAATAAACAATTGGAAGAGCTGATATAAATTCCATTTTCAGAAAATATATCAGCCTGTACAGCTGATACACTATCACCACACACAATAGGAAGGAAGGTCATTAGAAACAAAAGTGCAAGTTTAGGCTGGAAAAGGATAGAGCACGAAATCAAATTTTGCATTTGCAATGGAACTATCCCAATATTTGCCTCAAATGATTTCAGGAAATTACAGAAAATCTAGAAGGTGCTGTGCTGAGTGTCCAGTGGCATGAACAATGCACATCTCAACAGTTACTTACTTTCCCTTCCTTTCCCTGGAAATGAGGAAACCATTCCACAGAATGTAACTCTTACAGCAAGTAACTCCCAAAGTGGAAGGAATGCTTAAGGCTAAAACGTTAGGTTTTAGAATAATATTCCTTACACAAGGTGATTAAAGAATGAATAATTCTAAGTTATTCACAATATTCTCTAACAGCAAGGTATACAAACTTGAGCACAAAGACAGCAGAAAAAAATTCGAATGACAAAAACTTTTCTAATTACTTTCGAACATTATCTTATCCTTGACAAGACGAGTACACACACACACACACACACACACACACACACACACACACACTATTCAACAGCTTACTATTTATATACAGAAGTTCACCGAAACATTTAATAATTACCTCGTTCAATTGCAATCCTTTCATAGCATGACAGATAGGAAAAAACATGCATAAGACAGTCATCGTTGAGGATATTGACCATACACAGAGACTCTTCTACATCTGTATCTTGCTGCAGTATGGGAGCTACTTTCTTGCTACCACCAGCACTAGCACTTTGTGATCCCCGCCATGGATCAAGGACTAATGTACCATCCGCTGCTTGATATGGTTGGTGCCAGCTGTCAGCAGGTGCCACATACAGTCTCTTGCCATTCAGTGTGATACCATGCAAGGTTTTACTCTTCATCATGGCTCTGTGAATATGTATACACAGATCTGATTTGGTACACAATGGACAGGTTCTAATCGAGTTTTATACAACAATAATAAATATTTATTATATAACAATAATAAATATTTATTAAGCAACAGCTACAATCACTACACTAGAGAAAAAGTACCTTCTCACTGACAAAGCAAGCTGGGATAATTTTAATTCCCCTTGTTTTGTCCTCTGCCTCCTTGAAATTCATTTGTTTCATTTTGACTTAATTAACATTAACTTATGTGAATATAATCTGCATTTTCATAATAGAGAAAGGTTGACCCTCAGTTTTAAAGATTATAACAACAGATCTAATTTTTTGCTTAGTTTTGAGTATGTATTTGATTTTCTAATTTATTTTGGTTATTCCGAGTTAGTAAGTTACATTATAGGGTGAATTTGACACACAAACAAGTATAAATTCTATACTTACAATAAACTTTTGGAAGACAAAATATTAATAATCTTAAAGTACCTATTTAGCTCTATTCAAAAACATGTTAGTAAAATTGGCTCTTCATTAATTCCAAAGAAATTAACAGTTTTGTTATATGTATTGTTTGCATAATTATATTTGTTAATTTCATGGTTTAAACAAATAATTCAGCCTAAACCTCAGAGCAGAAAAAACTGTTAAAAAGATGCAATTTTTCGATGTATTCATTTCATTGAGGAAGTTAAATTTTAATTGTAATTTCTGTAAATTTATCTTCAAACAATGTGCAGTTTCAGTACCAATTATTGTGATTATAAATAAGGGCCCCAATTTTTGGTCAGACAGTCGGTCCACGGCTGAGTTTCAGACAAGTGACCTGCGCTGGTTAGAACAAAAAACAACAATGCTTCAAATTAATTGTGGAATCAGTGTTGTATGGTATTCTGTCTTACAGCAGGTCTTGTCATGGGTTAAGCCTCTTCCACGTTTATCTGTCCATAGCCAGTCTTTTCATTTCTGAATATTTGCCTCCTTTGATATTGTCCAGCATTTTATATCTTCTTTTTCCTCTTCCCTTTTTCCCTCCACCATTCCTTCCTTCAATAAACTGCCCCTCCTCAAACAATGTCCAATCCAGTTCCGTTTTCTCTTTCTGACGACTTTCAGCATGTTTCTTCTCCAACTCTTCTTAACACTTCCTCATTCCTTACTCGGTCTTCCCATTTCACGTTTTCCATTCTTCTCCATATCCACAACTCTAGTGCCTCCAATCTTCTTTCATCTTCCTTCCTCAATGTCCAGGTCTATGCACCATATAGTGCAACACTCCAGATGTAACATTTGGCAAGTCTTTTCCTCAGATCTTTTTTAGTGGTCCACAAAGTAATTTCTGTTTCCTCTTGAATCCTTCTTTTGCAATTGCAATTCTTTTTCTAATATCTGTTGAGCAGTAAATATCATCCATTATTACACTTCCCAAGTAACTGAAGTTACTCACTTGATCTATTTCCTCTCCCCCTATTTTCATATGGCATTTTCTCTCCTTTCCTCCAATTACCATGCTTTCCGTTTTCTTCCTCTTCTTGATCTTCATTCCGTATTATTCTAATTTGGTGTTTAGACCATCTAACATTTGTTCCCTCTCTCTTGCACACTCTGCCATCACAATCATGTCTTCTGCAAATCTTATACACTCCACTGTCCGTCCCCCTATAAAAACTCCTCTCCTTCCATCAAAACTTTCACTAATAATTTCCTCCAGATATATATTAAAGAGTGTTGGTGATAAACAACAACCTTGTCTTACACCTCTTCCCAGTACAATTTCTTCACTCATCACACCACCTATTCTTACTCTTGCTCCCTGGTTCAAATGTAAATTTCTAATTAGCCATCCATCCCTCCAGTCAACTCCATGTTTCCTTAGGATTTCCATCAGTTTGTCCCATCTGACACAGTCAAAAGCCTCAAGATCAATGAACACAACATACACCTTCCATTTCTTCTCCATGTACCTCTCCCCTATCACTCCCAGTAGCCCAATGGCATCTCTAGTTCCCACTCCTCGCCTGAAACCAAATTATTCGTCACCACCTGCAACTTTATCTTTTTCTTCTATCCCAAAGTCGTCTTCACTTGGTTGGCTGTCTGCAGCGTATAGCCATCCTATATATTCTTTCCATCTTCTCATTATTTCTTGGGGTACACTCACCATTTTACCATCTGCTGCCTCTACTTCCTTTAGTCCAGTGTTGTTTCTCTTTTCCCTGAATGTCAAATCCATTGCTTCTTTGTACATCAAATCATTTTCCTTCTCTCTCTAATTTCTCTATCTTGGCACTTTTCTGTCAGCCATTTCTCCTTTGCTTTTTCTGTTTCCCTTCTTAATTCATTATTTAACCTCCTGCAGTTGTGCTTCCCATCTTCTGTATTTATATTTTTCCATTTCCTGCGATCATCCATCGTGGTTATCATATCTGCTGTTACCCATTCTTTCTTTACTTTTTTCCTTTCCTTGACTCCCAGTGTTTCCTTAGCTCCCTTTCTGATCCCATTTTTAAAACGATCACATCTTCCTTCTATGCACTCTCTCCTGTCCTTTCATCACGATTTCATTATATGCATTCTCGAATTTTTCACAATTGCCTTTGTCTTTCAGTTTCTCAAAGTTAATGTGCTCTTTCTTCTGTCCTTTCCAGGTTCTTTTCAATTTAACTAGAACCTCAGCTATTACTAATATATGATGTGAATAAATATCTGCCCCTGGATAGCTTTTGACACTCTTTAGGCAATTTCGGTGCCTTTGTTGTATCATTAAGTAATCAATTTGATATCTTTTGTTGTCAAATTGACATATCAAAGTTTACCGTCTTGTGGTTATCAAATAGATTATTCCCAACTACCATGAAATTTTCATTGCAGTATTCCAACAATCTTTATCCTCTCTTATTTCTTTCTCCCAGTCCAAATTTTTCCAGAGCTTTTCCTTCTGGTCCTTCGCCAACTACGGCATGCCAATCACCCATTATAACAATACATGCATTTCTTTTCTCTCTCTCTGCTAAGTTTCCTATAATCTCATTCTTCTATCTTTACATCTAAATGATTACTTGTTGGCATATAGACCTTGATGATAACTAAGTCTTTCTTTTTCCATTTCAGTCTCATCATCATTATTCTTCCACTAACATATTCAACCTTGATAACCTTGTCTTTCAGTCTTACCTATTAAAATTCCAATCCCATACATTCCATTTTTATCTTCACCTGAACAGCACAATCTGAAGTCGTCACTTTCTAGTTCTCCACAACCACCCCATCTCACCTCACACATTCCGAGTACATCCAATTTGTTTCTTGTCATTTCATGTTTGGCATGTTCTAATTTCCCTTCCTGGAGAAGGGTCAAAACATTCCAAGTCCCAATCCTCAATAAGTCTTCCTTTTCTCCTTCCTTCCTTTTCCATTTGCTCTAATCTCTAGAGTCCTCTTATTCCCCTCCCGGAGATCCGATTGAGAAGCTTTACCTCCCGAATATTGTACAGAGAGATCCATCCCATGAACATCTATGGAAGTAATTCCAGTGGTGGTTTCCCGCTGCCTTCCACTGTCCTCCACATCCTGTTGGCTCATTGACCCAGTTTCCCGCTGGGGTTGGTTACCCAACCTTCCACTGGGTTGCTCAGCTTAACGGGGCACCACATGTAGGTAGGATTGTGGAGAATTGAGGTGAGAAAGGCTAAGAGAACTCTTGTTGAGTTCTTGTATTCGCATCTCATCCCCATTTTTAGTCCAGAGTCTCAAGGTTGTAGCAGCGACTCCCGACAATTAGGCCGTGGGTAAAGCAAGGAGTGGCACTGTGTTTCCATACATACCTGATTATTCTTCAAGAACTGTGAACTTCGTGGTTAGGTTCCATTGCTCGTAGATGTTTAACAAGAAACTATTTTAGCTGTATGTGGAGTTTTGCCTGCAAACTATTACAGGGTGTATACGTGGACAAGGAAAAAAAATTCCCAGATTATACCTGGATATCCTGATTAAAAAATATACTTTTCCCAGGCGAAAATACACTTTTTGAGTGTTAGGTGACAGTAGGTTTTCCATTGATTTTCCCTCGGAACTGTAAAACTTCTCATTCCTTTGAATGGTTAATGTTTTATACACTAGCGGGGGAAGTTTTGGAAAGAATTTTGATAAAAAAAAAAGAGAAGCTTTGGAAAGACCTCTGATGAGTAGCAACATATACACTGCATATTTTTGTATTACCAAAGTACAAATTCGAATTGCACCAAACACAGCACGTTAATTTCCGGAGCATTGAAATCAAGATTGCAATGTCCTCTTGTAAGCCAATCATATCTCATTCCACGTGGTCTCGCCAGCCAATGACACCAGATATTCTGAGCAAAGGACACGCGTTATAGTCGGCCAATAGCAAGATCACTGTTACATAGCGCAAAACACAGAAAGAGGAAAAGTTAACAGTTCACTTTAATATAAATAGTATAGCTACAAGAAAAGCTAAGCTTTCATGTACAATATTGATCTCTAAGATTAATAAGCTACAAGAGAAGCTAAGCTTTCACATGTAATATCTATCTATTTTGCAAATGTCTGATCTTCTGTGCTCGAAATTCTTGTATGTAGCTGGTCCTCAAATGTTCAGTTTCAAAACACTCTGTGATTCAAGAAATTCATCCCACTTTCTCACATTTAACATAATTTACCTTGCATGAAAAGAAATTTACGTTGAAGGTAACGCTTTTCGAACCACCGTTCGGAATCCTATCCCGAGGCTGTTGGAAACACATTCGATTTAGCAGTTGCCAGAGAGCGCCAGAAAACAGGCATTATTGCAAATACACAGCTGCATTAGTGTAGGAAGCTCGCATGTTCGTGTGTACAAAACACTAAGAGAGCTTACATTATGCCACTAAACAGGACATCAGAGGATACTCCAAAAGCATCGGAATTTCGTAAACCATACTGAAATGCATAATTTGGCTTGCAGTGCACATTGACCTTTTTCCAGATTCACAATCAAGTAGGTCCCATCTGATATTAAGCTTTTCGGTGTGGTTTCCACGATGTAAATTTTCTTGGAGTACCAGTACTGTACTCTCTCATATTTGGTTCTTTATTATGGCATAATGCCATACACGGCAGAAGATGAAAACGTGCACTTGAAATTCATCGAACAGTTTGAACTAGTCAATGCTGTGGAACGAGACACTTCATTTCAAATAAATTGATTGTCTCTGCAGAAAGATTAATAAAGTCAAATTTCTTTGGCAAGCTGACAAAAATAACTTCACTGTTCTGCAAGGCGATTAATGCTTGACTGTTAATAATTTGGAAACCAAAATAAAATCGTAAAACAAACTAATAATATATTTTTGCCCTCCGTAATTATGTGAATGTATTATAATTCACTTCATAGCTTCCAGCCACAGAAATCTGTTTTGTTTTCATTTAACGTGGGAGCTGTAAACGAAGAGGAAACAGCACAATCACTTAACGCAAACAGGAGTCAGGGGAGACAAACTCCCTCCCACTAAAACTCAGACCTTTGCACCTGCGCATGCGGGAATCTGGCAGCTAGAGTGCGAGGAAAAAAATTTTCTCGTTGAGAAGGTACTGCTCATACGCAAGTCAACTGCGCATGTGCTTGAGCCCGCTGGCCAACTGGTCAAACGAACCTAATGTAAACAGTTGTGACGTCACGCTCATAGGAAACAGTTTGTTGTTACAAAGTATTACATAGTCTTCGCCTAAGGCCTTTGACATATTTTTCCTGTTCACAGACGCTTGTGAGGGCACGGTGTTTTATTGAAGTAAATGGCACATTTCCTTTGCCATTAATGTTTTATTTTTTTCCTCTCATTTATATTTTATTGCTGCAGTATCATTCTCTAGTAGCAGGACTCAGTAACGTTCTTTGCTAGAGAATCAATTCTTACCAGTCAAAGTTACAAAAATTTAACTGAAGGTAAAACAATGAAAAATTCCCAGGTTTTATACAACCTGTATTAATGAGGCTTATGGAAAGTTTAAACAATAGTACACTGGCCATACACACATAGCTTTGTATTATTAGGGGGTTGTGAACAGTGAAATTAAAGTATTGTAAAACGTAACTGTGCATCTGTTGGCTACATCATTTGAAGTAGTCAGTGCCGGAATCCACAACCCATTTTTCAGCCAGTGTAGCAACGCAGTACAAAGACACCGAGGACAATCAAATAACATGAACAAATGAAGAATTAAAAGCATGTGGAATCGCCACATCACTATCTACCAAAAAAGTTGAACTTTTAAGGAAATTAATGTTTAACATACTGTCAACAATGAAGTTGTCAAAGACAAAGCCATCACCAAAGTATTCATCTTTAAAGATTTACAGAAATCACACAAAACCAAAACCTAGATGACCTGGTAGGAATTTCAATCCTTCTCCTCCCACATACCAGTCCAGTGCTTTAATCACTGTTGTAAAAATTTGAGGCATGTCAATACACACATGAAAACAATACTATTTCTAGCTCTTAATAGGAATGAAGTACCAAACTGACTCCATTAGCAACACATACTTCTGCTAAAAGTATTCTTTAACGTATCACCACCAACATAGTATCTTTCTAACTAGGGTTATTTGCAATGTTGTGTTAAATGAGAGTTTCCGAAACAAATTTCAGAACAGGCTCTTCAACACATACCGACACTGTGATTTTGCCATCTAATAAATATGAATCCCAGGTTTCATTATGTACAAAAAGTATAATTACAACTAGGTAGAACAAATTGTGAACAATTTTCCAATGTACACAGAGATCCTTCTCAGACTGCTTGTCCAGTGACCAATTTCATTGATGGTTAAATGTCATGAAATCCGTAACAATGCAAAGTCAATAAGTACTGTATGATTACTGAATGACACATGCAAGTAATTCACCACACTGAGTTGGTTTCTGGGATATGTTGTCAACATTATCACAAATCTTTAGACTGTTTTATTAATAGCATTTTCCCCACAATTTCAAAAATGAAAGCTACATTCTACAAGTCTTGTGAAGCCGTGGGGTGGGGAATCATCTCACTAGAGGACGACTTCAACCAAAACTAACTACTCTGATATGCAGTGCAAAACTGATGGCCAATCTTACATAAAAAGTGACTTGCAATACCAATATACAGAGTGGTCTGTGCACCCCTCAGTTCACTGTTGTCTACCATTCAAAGTCCACTAAAAAAAAAAAGAAGGAAAAAGAAATCCCAACACCTGCAAAAGTCTGACAACAATTAGATTTCATAATGCTGCAATTAATTGAATGAAACCTGTGGGCCTACTGAAAATGGAGGCAATTATGCCTTGACATTAAGAAGATCCATTCAAACATTCACAAGAAGCACAGAAATGCCGGGCTAGTGTCTGGATTGACGATCTACAATGGTGATTCAAATGACATCTTTAAAAGTGCAATAAAATTAAGATGTACTGTTGATTTGGATGTTGACAGGAGTTATCCTTGTTTTTCGAAAAATGACTAACCGTTTGCTGTAGAGAGTTTTTGAAGGATAGCAATCTCATTACTGTAAACAAAATAGCCATTTTTTGGATATTAGTGTTGGTTCAGCACACTATATTGTCCATGATGCGTTGAGCTTCCATAGCAAGACTACAAAATGGGTGCCAAATCTGTTGAGAGTTGAATTGAAAGATCATTGTGTCAGTCCCTGCAAGGAACTTTCGCGTTGTTTGCAGGTGAAAGGTAATGGACTTCTGGACAGAGCTGTAACTGGACATGAAACGTGGGTTTTCTATCACAGGGTGTATATGTGGTCAAGGAAAAAAGTTCCCAGATTTTCCCGGTTAAACATACACTTTCTCCCAGGTGAAAACACACTTTTTCCATGTTAAGTGACAGTATATTTTCCCTGCAAAACTTATCATTTGAATGTTTATGGTTTTATACACGGGCATTGAATTTCCCGGCACTTTAGAAAACGAAACTCACTGAAAAAAAGACACATTTTGGAAATATCTTTGACGTGCAGCAACATGTACTCTGCATATTTTCGTATTACAAAAGTATACACTGGAATTCCACCAAACACTGTATGTTACTTTCCAAATCATTGAAATTCAGATTGCGATGCGCTTTTGTAAGCCAGTCACAGCTCATGTCACGTGATCTCACCAGCCGATGACAGCAGATATTCAGAGCACAGGACACGTGATGTAGTCAGCCAACAGCAACATCTCTTAAGTAGCACGAAAATACAAACAGGGAAAGTTAACAGTTTAAATTAATATACCTAGTGTTCATACAAGAAAATCAAAGCTTGGTCTCTAAGGTTAATATGCTGCAAGGAAAGCTAAGCTTTCGCATATAATGTTGATCTTTTTTGCGCATGTTACACTTATGATGTGTCATACAAATGCACCAGTAAAATTTCTAACAACGACAAATGTCTGATCTTCAGGGTTCAAAATTCTAAATGGCTCCTCATCAAAGAGGAGATTTTTAAATAAGAGTCAAACACTCAGAGTAGAGAAATTCATGGTACATTCTTGCACACAGTTCAACTTACGTAAAAGGATATTTACTTTGAAAGTAACACTTTTCAAACCACCATTCGCAATATTTTCCCACAACCTGTCAGAAATAGGTTAGTTTCAGCAGTTGCCAGAGAGCGCAGATAACAGGCGACACCACGCTTGTGCAACTACCATGACGTAGGAAGCCCGTATGTAGATACGTGTAGAACATATGTCATAAAAGAAAGACATCGAAGGATACTCCAAGAGCATTGGGATTTCATGAACAACATTTAAAATGCATACTTAAAGTGCACATTTGAATGTCCAGATTCCCAATGAAGTAGACCTCGACCTGGTATTAAGCTTTTCATTGTGGTTTTCAGAATGTAAATTTTCTTAGAGCACCAGTACTGTATTATATCATGTTTGGTTTTTTATTATGGCATAATGCCATACATGCCAGCAGATGAAAACGTGCACTTGAAATGCAGCGAACAGTTGGAACTAGCCAGTACTGTGGAATTACACATTTTATTTAAAATACATTGACTGCCTCTGCGGAAAAGGTTAATAAAACTCAAATTTCTTTAGCAAACAGACAAAAATAACTTCATCGTTCTGCAAGGTGATTAATGCTTGACTGTCAGGAAGGTGGAAATAAAATAAAATCTGAAACTAATAACATATTTTAGCCTTCCATAATTATGTGAATGTATTTTAATTCACTTGATAGCTCCCAGCCACAGATAATCGTTTTGTTTTCATCTGACATGAGAGTAAATGATGGACAAACAGCAAAATCACTAAATGTAAACACGGGGCACGTGGAGACTACCCACCGTAACTCAGACTGCTCTGGGCATCAGCCCCAGATCTACGATATTTGCTAACGGGGTCAATAATTTAAAAAAATTCTAATTTTCAAAAATATGTTCATCTTGTAGCGCACATATTTCTGAAAAGTCTGAAACATAAAACATACACGTTCAAGGAAATTTAAGGCATGTTGTTTGGTCTTGGTGTGCCAAAGTGCAGTGTCACGCCTATTTATACAGCATTCTTCTATCGCGCGTCACTGTATTTGCTCTGTGGTATTGAAACGTGTATATTTTGTAATGGATGCCATCAAACTATATTCAGGACAGTGGAAATTTAAATGTCCTGTGGTGCCTCTCCTGCTCCCAGTCAGCCGGTTTGACAGCCTGAACCTCTTAAAAATCTCACAATTAATAGCGAATGGGATTATTTGTAATCGGGAGAACAAGAACTCTTCAGAATATTTGCACTCTTTATTGCCTATTAGCTAATAACTTGCTGTTGTGTGACAAAATTAATATAGGATACATAAAACCAATAAGGACAAGAGGAAGTACACATTTCTCCAACCTTAGCTCCTAGTATTTTTTTTCTCTCTAATCTTGCTAGAGCTTTACATGGCGTGCTTTCCTTTCTGCGAAAGGATCTATTACCTCATCAAAGTTCGTCAAACGTTTTGCTACATGAAAAATCGAAATGTCGTTACCTAATACTGAAAAAGCTGTTAATACAAATAATACCCAAGGCTGGAGTGGTTTCTTGATCTGATTACGTCTATTTCGTCACTGTCTGCTAGATAAAACAAAATAGGCCTTTCTCCTATTGCAGCAATTTTGTAACACACACCAAATAAACAAGACTATTTTGGCACAAATGGTCATTTTTATAACACGACAGAATAGAATTCACGAAGTACCAATATCAAATGCCTATTAGCAGGGTGTATACGACCCAGGACAACTGGGAGACTTGGGAAAAACCTGGGAATTTTTTCATCTGGGAGAAAACAGGGAAAAACCCGGGAATTTTTTATAGTTCTTGGAATTTTCCATTGTTTTTGTTTTCAGTTAAATTTTTGTAATTTTGACTGGTAAGAACTGATACTCTAACTGCAGAATAACACTTCAACAATAAAACATGTTGTTGTTGTTGTTGTTGTGGTCTTCAGTCCTGAGACTGGTTTGATGCAGCTCTCCATGCTACTCTATCCTGTGCAAGCGTCTTCATCCCCCAGTACCTACTGCAACCTACATCCTTCTGAATCTGCTTAGTGTATTCATTTCTTGGTCTCCCCCTATGATTTTTACCCTCCACGCTGCCCTCCAATACTAAATTGGTGATCCCTTGATGCCTCAGAACATGTCCTACCAACCGATCCCTTCTTCTGGTCAAGTTGTGCCACAAACTCTTCTCCCCAATCCTATTCAATACTTCCTCATTAGTTATGTGATCTACCCATCTAATCTTCAGCATTCTTCTGTAGCACCACATTTCAAAAGCTTCTATTCTCTTCTTGTCCAAACTATTTACCGTCCATGTTTCACTTCCATACATGGCTACACTCCATACAAATACTTTCAGAAATAACTTCCTGACACTTAAATCTATACTCGATGTTAACAAATTTCTCTTCTTCAGAAACGCTTTCCTTGCCATTGCCAGCCTAAATTTTATATCCTCTCTACTTCGACCATCATCAGTTATTTTGCTCCCCAAATAGCAAAACTCATTTACTACTGTAAGTGTCTCATTTCCTAATCTAATACCCTCAGCATCACCCGACTGTGGCTTATTAAACTGATTGTTTGGTAATTTTCACATCTGTCAACACCTGCTTTCTTTGGGATTGGAATTATTATATTCTTCTTGAAGTCTGAGGGTATTTCACCTGTTTCATACATCTTTCTCCCCAGATGTTAGAGTTTTGTCAGGACTGGCTCTCCCAAGGCCATCAGTAGTTCCAATGGAATGTTGTCTACTCCAGGGGCCTTGTTTCGACTCAGGTCCTTCAGTGCTCCGTCAAACTCTTCACGCAGTATCGTATCTCCCATTTCATCTTCATCTACATCCTCTTCCATTTCCATAATATTGTCCTCAAGTGCATCGCCCTTGTGTAGACCCTCTATATACTCCTTCCACCTTTCTGCTTTCCCTTCTTTGCTTAGAACTGGGTTTCCATCTGAGCTCTTGATGTTCATACATGTGGTTCTCTTATCTCCAAAGGTCTCTCTAATTTTCCTGTAGGCAGTATCTATCTTACCCCTAGTGAGATAAGCCTCTACATCCTTACATTTGTCCTCTAGCCATCCCTGCTTAGCCATTTTGCACTTCCTGTTGATCTCATTTTTGAGACATTTGTATTCCTTTTTGCCTGCTTCATTTACTGCATTTTTATATTTTCTCCTTTCATCAATTAAATTCAATATTTCTTCTGTTACCCAAGGATTTCTACTAACCCTCTTCTTTTTACCTACTTGATCGTCTGCTGCCTTCACTACTTCATCCCTCAGAGCTACCCATTCTTCTTCTACTGTATTTATTTCCCCATTCCTTTCAATTGTTCCCTTATGCTCTCCCTGAAACTCTGTACAACCTCTGGTTCTTTCAGTTTATCCAGGTCCCATCTCCTTAAATTCCAACCTTTTTGCAGTTTCTTCAGTTTTAATCTACAGGTCATAACCAATAGATTGTGGTCAGAGTCCACATCTGCCCCTGGAAATGTCTTACAATTTAAAACCTGGTTCCTAAATCTCTGTCTTACCATTATATAATCTATCTGATACCTTTTAGTATCTCCAGGGTTCTTCCATGTATACAACCGTCTATCATGATTCTTAAACCAAGTGTTAGCTATGATTAAGTTGTGCTCTGTGCAAAGTTCTACCAGGCGGCTTCCTCTTTCATTTCTTAGCCCCAATCCATATTCACCTACTACGTTTCCTTCTCTCCCTTTTCCTACTGACGAATTCCAGTCACCCATGACTATTAAATTTTCATCTCCCTTCACTATCTGAATAATTTCTTTTATTTCATCATACATTTCTTCAATTTCTTCGTCATCTGCAGAGCTAGTTGGCATATAAAGTTGTACTACTGTAGTAGGTGTGGACTTCGCATCTATCTTGGCCACAATAATGCGTTCACTATGCTGTTTGTAGTAGCTTACCCGCATTCCTATTTTCCTATTCATTATTAAACCTACTCCTGCATTACCCCTATTTGACTGTGTTTATAACCCTGTAGTCACCTGACCAGAAGTCTTGTTCCTCCTGCCACCGAACTTCACTAATTCCCACAATATCTAACTTTAACCCATCTGTTTCCCTTTTTAAATTTTCTAACCTACCTGCCCGATTAAGGGATCTGACATTCCACGCTCCGATCCGTAGAATGCCAGTTTTCTTTCTCCTGATAACGACATCCTCTTGAGTAGTCCCCGCCCGGAGATCTGAATGGGGGACTATTTTACCTCCGGAATATTTTACCCAAGAGGACGCCATCATCATTTAATCATACAGTAAAGCTGCATGCCCTCGGGAAAAACTACGGCCTTAGTTTCCCCTAGATTTCAGCCGTTCGCAGTACTAGCACAGCAAGGCCATTTTGGTTAGTGTTGCAAGGCCAGATCAGTCAGTCATCCAGACTGTTGCCCCTGCAACTACTGAAAAGGCTGCTGCCCCTCTTCAGGAACCACACGTTTGTCTGGCCTCTCAACAGATACCCCTCCGTTGTGGTTGCACCTACGGTACGGCTATCTGTATCGCTGGGGCACGCAAGCCTCCCCACCAACGGCAAGGTCCATGGTCCATGAGGGGGGCAATAAAACAAAGAAGAGAAAAAACAAAAATAACAAATTGCAAAGGAAATGCGCCATATACGATGACGACACACAGTGCTCATGCAAGCAGGCGCCAACAGCAAAATGTGTAAAATGGTTTAGGAAGACTACGCAATGCTTCATAACAAATTGCCTCCAATGAGCGTGAAGTCACAACTGTTTATATTAGATTCATTTTAGCAGTTACAAGCAGGATCATGCGCATGTGTAGTTGAGTAGTATCTTCTCCCACTTCTGGCTACAGAAATGTGGCTGTGGGCTGTATAAGCAGTCGCAGCAAGCAGCTAGATGCTACTAGGAAAAATTTTACTGGAGCATCCCAGCTGTCAGATTCCTGCATGCGCAGCAGGCCCAGATCTTTGGGGGGGGGGGGGGGGGGGGGGGGGGAGGGGGGGAATTCTTATTCTTCTGGGGAAAAAACCTTGTTTCACAAAGCAACTAGCATTCAGTACACGTTCATCTAACGATTATTCCTGGTTTTGAAACACATTCCTGTCAGTTTTTGAACACATTCCGAGTTGATTTCTGAATGAATCTCAAGTTGATTTGTGAATGCACGCATAGTGTACCTGATGTCTGTCAGGGGAATCCTCGTCGCATGTAGAAACAAACTTTCCTACAGACAAAAAGGGGCTATTGAGCTGAGCGGAGTAAGGACGAATGGATGAATGCCAACCACTGTCTCTGTGGTTGATTCGGTCTGCGAATGAGGAGGTTGTTATAATTACTAGCAAAATCCATAGATTCAGACTACAGGAGCAGAAATAAATTAATAACAGGTAAAAAAGATTACATATTACCTTCTCCGTGTACCCAAGAAAACGAAATTTTGACAAAATTTTTGCCCAGATCACTATACTAGTAAGGGCCACTTGTACAGTCCCCGGCTAGCAGCCGCTCTAAGTTCTATTCTGGAATAAGCGCAGAAAACGCATTATACGAACATGTAACAATGCCTAACCAGATAATAATAGCGGGTTAACTAAACCGGTGATTCTGGCAGAGTTAGTGAAGTTAACCTGCGAATAAGCTTTGACACTGGCAGGAATAGTTACAGAATTAGTGATAACAAGACTGTTAGAACGAGGAAGGAGAAGAAACGAGGACATCACACAAATTATGGAACAATATGAAAATTCCAAGTTTTTATAAAATTTCGTACTACTACTTTTCGATCTCATGCTTGAGAAACTGAAGCGTATGAATGAAGTGTGAAACTATTTCCTACTGTAAAGCTTTTTGCTAGTAGTAGGCTTTACAGGCGTTTGATATTGGTACTTTGTGAATTATATTCTGTTACAAAAAAGATCGTTTGTGCCAAAACAATCTCGTTTATTTGGTGTGTGTTACAATTGTTGCAGTATTAGAAAGGCCAGTGACAAAATAGACGTAATCAGATCGGGAAACCATACCAGTCTTGGGTCCTATTTGTATTAACAGTTTTTCAGTATTATACAATGACATTTCGACTTTTCAGGTAGAAAATGTTTGATGAACTTTAACGAGGTAATAGATTCTTTCGCAGAGAGGAAGGCACGCCATGTAAGGCTGTAGCAAGATCAGAGAGAAAAAAATTCGAGGAGCTAAAGATTGAAGCAATGTGTAATGTCTTGCTTGTCTTATGTCTTTACTGGGTTTATGTATCCTTTATTTAATTTTATGTCACACAAAGTAGCAAGTTGTTAACTCTTACGCCAAAGAGGGCAAATTTTCTTAAGAGTCTTAAAAAAAAAAAAAAAAAAAAAGGGGGGGGGGGGCAGAATGACAAACCCACTGATTGTAAGCAGGAGAGGCACCACAGAACATTTTAATTTCCACTGTTATGAATATGGTTTAATGGCATCAATTACAAAAGATACACGTTTCAATAACACAGAGTAAAGTAGAGTGACGTGCGATAGAAGAATGCTGTGTGAGAAGGCGAGACACTGCACTTTGGCACACTTACACCCAAATAACGTGTTATTACATTTCCTCGAACACGTGTTTTATGTATCAGACTCTTCCGAAAGATGTGCACTACAAAATGAACATATTTTTGAAAATTCTATTTTTTTTTAGTTTTTAACGTCCTATCTCAAAGGCTCGAGGGAGTGGCGGGATATTGCCCCGGTTTGGAAATATCTTAGATCAAGGGCTGATGCGCAGAGCAGTCCGAGTTACAGTGGGGAAGTGGGTAGTCTCAACGTGACCCATGTTTACATTTATTGATTTTGCTGTTTCCTCTTCGTTTACTACTCTCACGTCAAATGAAAACAAAACAGATTTCTGTGGCCGGGAGTTATCAAGTGAATTAAAATACATACACATAATTACGGAAGGCTAAAATGTGTTGTTAGTAGCAGATTTTATTTTATTTCCACCTTTCTGACAGTCAAGCATTGACCTCAGTCCGTGGGTCCACATGCGTGGACTTCGTGGTTTTATTTCATAAAGCTTATGAACAGTTTCTATCGACTAAATACCTCTAGTACATATTTGTGGAAGCTTCGTAGTTTCACTCCATGCCACCGGATTGCACCACAATTTGCTTGCAGTGCCATCTGATGTTTTGAAGATTCGGGTCGGCAAAATTGCTACACACAGCACACACTCTGAAGGTAATTCAAAATAATACCTTATTCTATACACTAACTTTACTTTATTTTTTGCTTTACATATGTAAAAATAGTCACAAATGTGATTGATATGTTTTTTCCAAATTATCTCTTACTGCGAATACAGTAGACATCGAAAGTCGAATTACACGTATGTGTACTTCAGGTCTCAACCTCAAAGTTTTTCTGCTCACCTAATTCATTGTGAAGTTTTAGTTGTTATGGTATTGTGTGAAGAAATCCTCAATTATCCAACTGTTGTGGCAAAATATTATATAATGTTTACAATCTCTATTATTTAAACATCAAAAATTAATTTATGGCATTATTTTCAGTAATCAACGATGAAGATGTACTTCAGTTGCTGGAGGAGAGTGACTTCAGTTCACTTTCAGATGATGAGAGTCAACAGTTGTCAGATGAGGAGGCTATCCCCGAATCTACAGTCGCTACTGAACAAGCAGACATCAAAATAGAAGACCCTACACTTGGTTCGTTGCAGGACAGTGGACGTAAAAGTCAAGTTGAAATGGAAATGCTCAAAAATGGAAAACAAGGAACCAGGTGAATATAATTTCGAAGATATGATGGTGTGTTAAGGGATCCTGCTGAATACTTTTTCGAATGTTATGATAAGAATTTTTGGAATGTTGTTGCAGAACAAACAAATCTATATCAAAAAATGTGCAAAGTAATAGTAAGAATTTGAACACAAATAAGAACAAAACTCTTTCCTTTGTTGGCATTGAAATTCTAGTGGGTATGCTCAAGCTACCACAAGCCAAGATGTACTGGAGTAGGCTACTTGATCTGCCTCTCATCAGTGATACTCTAACTCGGGACAGATACTTCAAGTTACACAATCATTTACATTTTGTAGATAATTTACATGACCAAGATAGGAGTGACAAACTTTGGAAAGTGAGGTCTTTGATTAACATTTTCAGGAATAAGTGTCTCGCTTTTGCCACGATCTAAGCACCTATCAATTGATGAGCAGATGATTCTCTGGCAGATGTGCAATGAGAACTTATGTGCCATCGAAACCCAATCCTCTTGGGTTGAAAAACTTTATTTAGGCATCATCAGATGGTTTAGTTCTTGACTTCATAATACGTAGTGACAAAGGAACAGTGCCTGACACTGAATTAAAAGAAATAGGTTTAGGTGCAAGTGTAATTAAGCTGTTGACTGACAGTTCCAAACAATGGGCAGCATGTGATATATAGTGACGTTTTTACAGACATTAAGTCAATTGAGCTGCTCTTAAGCAACAACATATCAAACAGGTACTGTTAATGAAAAACAGAATTTCTGATGTGGCTTCAAAATTCAAAACTGATTGTGATCTAAACAGAAGTGAATGGGATGAATATGTGAGAGAAGACAAAAAGGTGTGTGCACTTAAATGGAAAGATAACAAGGCTGTCATTTTGGTATCATCTTGTGTAGGGAGTGAGTCGCAAGTTACTTGTAAGTGATGGTCAAAGGCGCAGAACGGAAGTATTGATGTACCACAACCAGCTATTGTGAAGAGTTACACTTTTAACATGGGTGGTATTGACCTATGTGACAGATTCTTGGCCTACTACAGGTCAAATACCAGAACAAGAAAATGGACTTTCAGACTATTTAACCATTTTATTGATTTAGCTATTATTAATTGCTGGATTATGTACAAAAGAACCTGTGCAAAAGAGGAAATACCAAAGTGTAACAGACTGTCCCTAATAAAATTCAGACAAGTTGGCCAATGTACTGATAAAGGGTTCTCATGTCAAAGGGTCCTCACAACTCTCCAAAGAAATAATCTTCGATGAACAGGACATCACTGACAGCTCAGGAGAAGATGAAGACAATAAACCTAAAAGAAGAAAAGTTGTTTCCATGCCAAGGAAGCCAACTCCATATGACCGGATTGATCATCTTCCCCAATACGTAGAGGCAAAGAATGCTTCTAAATGTCTTTTTGAAGAGTGCAAATCTTGCACAAGAACCTTGTGCAAGAAGTGCAATGTTTATTTGTGTGTGACTAAAAACAACTGTTTTTTAAAATTCCACCAACAAAAACTTTAACCTGTTTTTCAATGTATTATTTATTTACCAGTTAAGACCTGAAGTCCACATGTGTACCTAAAATATTTTGGACTGTACAAAAAATAAAAATACAAATAATGTAATCCTGAATGTAATTATGTGTAAGACTAATAAAAATAACACTGAAAACAATTTTCCTCACTTATTTTATCTTCACGACTCAAGAGGTTAATTGCCTTGCAGAACAGTGTTATTTTTGTCACTTTGCTAAAGAAATTTTCTTTTATTAATCTTTTCCGCTGAGGCAGACAATATATTTGAAAATAAGTGTTTAATTCCACACACTGTTCGTTGCATTTCAAGTGCATATTTTCAACTTCTAGCACATACGGCATTAGGCCATAATAAAGAACCAAACATGAGAAAACACAGTACTGGTACTCCAAGAAAATTTATATCCTTAAAACCACATTGAAAACTTAATATCAGGTCAATGCCTACTTCACTGGGTATCTGGACATACAAATGTGCACTTTAAATGTGCACATTTTAGTATGGGTCACGAAATTTCGATGCTCTTTGAGTATCATCTGATGTCTTGTTTCTTTTATGATATAATGTAAGATGTTTTAATGTTTTACACATACGAACATACGGGCTCCCTACGACATCGAAGCTGCACAAGTGTGGTGATGCCTGTTATCTGACCCTCTCTGACAACTGCAGAAACGAACCTATTTCTAACACGTTGCGGGAAAATATTCCAAACAGTGGTTTGAAAAGCCTTACCATCAAGTACCATTCTGGTAGTTACACCGGACCTATATGCGAAAGTGTGCGATGAATATCTTAAATCACAGAGTATTTCACTCTCATTTAAAAATAAATTCTTTGATGACGAGCCATTTAGAAGAATTTCAAGCCCGACCAATATTATATGTGGAAGCATTGTGTTTCATGTAGCAACACTATGTATATTAATTTAAACCATTAACTTTTTCTGTTTATGTGCTCACACTACTTAACAGTGATGTAACTACATCACGTGTTCTAAGCTCTGAATACCCACTTTCATCAGCTGGTGAGATCACGTGACATGAGCTATAACTGGCTTACAAAAGTGCATCGCAGTCTCGATTTCAATGCTTCGGAAAGTAACATGCGGTGTTTGGTGGAATTCACATTTATACTTTCGTAATACGAAAATATGCAGTGTACGTGTTGCTGCACATCAAAGATCTTTCCAAAACACATTTTTTCCCTGTGTTTAGATTTTGATAGCACCGGGAAATTCTATGTCCATGTATAAAACCATAATCATTCAAAGGACTGAAGTTATACAGTTTCGAGAGAAAATCTGTCATCAGTTAACAGGGAAAAAGTATGTTTTCATCCAGGAGAAAGTGTATTTTTAACCGGGAAATCCAATTTTTTTTCCTTGTTTGCGGATACACCATGATTAGGTCCACAACAAGCAAAAAGTTTTTTGTTAGAAAATTGTTTCACACTTCATTCATACGCACCAGTTTCTCAAGCACGAGATCGAAAAAGTAGTATTACGAAATTTTTATATAAATTTTGTATCTTCTTATTCTTACATAATTTATGCGATGTCCCCATTTCTTCTCCTTCCTCATTCTAACAAACAATCTTGTCATCACCAGTTCTGTAGCTATTCCTGCCTATGTCAAAATTTGTTCATCGATCAACTTCATTAACCCTACCAGAATCACAGGTTTAGTTATCCTGCGATTACTCTCTGGTTAGGCGTTGTTACATGTTCGTACAACATGTTTTCCGCGTTACTTCCAGAAAAGAACTTCAAGCGGCTGCTAGCCGGGGACTGTACAACTGGTCCTTATTAGAGTAGCGATCTGGCCAAAAATTTTCTGTCAAAATTTCATTCTCTTGAATACACTGAGAAGATAATATGTAATCTTTCTCACCTGTTATTCCTGTTAGTCGTTTATTTCCATTCTGGTAGTCTGAATCTATGGATTTCGCTAGTAATCATAACAACGCCGATCATTCGCAAACCTAATCAACCACATAATCAGACAGCGATTGGCATTCATCCGTTCGGCTTTACTCTGCTCAGCTTGTATAGCCCCGTCCCCTTTTGTCTGCAGAAAATTATTTCTAGATGAGATGAGGATTCTCCCAGAGACATCACATACACTATGCATGCATTCACAAATCAACTTATGATTCATTCAGAAATCAACTTAGATTGTGTTCAAAAATGTTAAAAACCAACAGGTATGCATTTTGAAATCATAAATAATTGACATACCAACGCGCACTGGATGCTAAGTGCTTTGTGAAACAAGTTTTTTTTCCCTCTAGAATATGAATTTGGCACTCCCTTTTCCCAGTAGCATCTAGCTGCCTGCTGTGATTGCTTGCACAGCCAATAGCCACATTCCTGTAGCCAGAAGATGGAGAATCTACTATGCAAATGTGGCTCAACTGCACATGCACATGATCCCACTCGTAATAACTGCTAAAAAGAATCTAATGTAAACAGTTGTCACTTCACACACATTGGAGGGTGTGTGTGTGTGTGTGTGTGTGTGTGTGTGTGTGTGTGTGTGTGTGTGTGTGCGCGCGCGCGTGTACACAATCTATGTTCTGCACCATTTCATTTCAGTGCAGTAATATATTCATTGTAAATAAGTATTATAGTAGTTGTATTACACGTTTATTACCTTATAAATATTGCTTTGCCTTTACAAATGTCTGCTTGTGTCTGTGTATGTGCGGATGGATGTGTGTGTGTGTGTGTGCGCGAGTGTATACCTGTCCTTTTTTCCCCTTAAGGTAAGTCTTTCCGCTCCCGGGACTGTAATGACTCCTTACCTTCTCCCTTAAAACCCACATCCTTTCGTCTTTCCCTCTCCTTCCCTCTTTCCTCATGAAGCAACCGTTTGTTGCGAAAGCTTGAATTTTGTGCGTATGTTTGTGTGTATCGACCTGCCAGCACTTTCGTTCGGTAAGTCACATCATCTTTCTTTTTAAATAAATAAACTATTTTAAATTCAGTGCATTAGTATTTGTAAAATGACTTTCATATAGCGTTCATTAAAAAAAATGACTATCATTCCACTTGGGACCTGTGGAATGGTACATTAGCTTATTTGTTTTAGTTGTAAATATTTGTCATGTATTATTGTTTTTCTGAGATGTTCTACATCCTGGAGGACCTCCTCACTATGAATCAATTGGAATGAAAGTAAATCTAATCTAAAAGCATTGCATAGTCTTCCTAAATCCTTCGACACATTTTGCTGTTGGCGCCCGCTTGCATGGGCACTGTGTGTCATCGTATATGGCACATTTCCTTTGCAATTTAAGTTATTTTTGTTTTTTCTCTTGTTTATGTTTTATTGTTGAAGTGTTATTGTGCAGTAGCAGGATACAGTTATACCACTTGTTAGAGCATCGGTTCTTACCAGTCAAAATTACAAAAATTCAACTGAAAACAAAAACAATGGAAAATTCCCGGAATTCTAAAAAATTCACAGGTTTGTCCCAGGTTTCTCTCGAATGAAAAAATTCCCAGGTTTTTCCCAGGTCGTATACACCCTGCTATCACCAAGCTGAAACAAGAGACTGTGCAAAGAAAGGCACCAATAGCTCTTTGTCGACCACTGGCATGAACAGTAAAGCTCCCATTCCAGCACTACACAGCCTTCTACTCCACCAATGCACCACTAGTCTTTCCACTTCACCAATCTCCTTTTCTATCACCCAGACTACATCTAGCAACCCTACCTTTCCAGACTACATCTAGCAACCCTACCTTTCCCCACTATGTATCTGCATGCTCTCTCAAGCAGCACTACACCCTCCACCACCACCCTGCTATCTTCCCCTTCCCCACCTCGGCCACTTCCTTACCCCCACATGGCTGATTGCAGTCCAGCTTCAGTTGCCAGAGAGTGGTTACGTGCATGCGAGTTGTGCTTACGTGCATGTGTGTGGGTTTTTTTATTTTAGGAGGAGGCCTTTTGGGCGAAAGCTGAAATGTACAGCAGTCTTTTTGTTGTGCATGTCTGTGACTTCAACATCTCTATGTGGTGAATAGCAATCTATCCTTTTCATGTTGTTGTTATTCCACAGTGGATTTTCCATTGGTTAAGCCAAGTAATGTGAATATTAGATAACGCATTTAAAGAACGACAATATTAGGAGGCAGACAGCGAGACATGCAGATGTCTGGGTCAGTCTGAGGAGCTCGCACAGATCTCAAGTGGTTAAGGCAATAGGTTGCTATAATGGGGAAATCTCAGGCTGGCTGAAATTTTCATGTGTGTTTTGAATAGTAGGTCTATCCAAACATGGTGAATGTCAATTCAATTGCAATCAGCAAATTAATTTCTGAACAATCATAACTGAACTGCTTTTAAAACATAACCATTCTTTAAATATGAACCACAATTCATATCCTCTATTACATTCCAATGTTACCACTGATCGAACTTATGACTAGGGGCCTGAAAAATTTACATTTTGCAATAAATGTGAATACAGGGGCAAATTCTGCATGAAAACGCACAAATGTAAAGTTACCTAATAGGCACTATTTTGAAATAGGCGTTAGTCCGATACAAGTCTTTTGTGCCTAAATATCTAAAATGTAACCAATTTTCAGTCACTGGTATTGCATGTCATCTGGCAAAACCCAGTTTGGGAAGAATGTGTGTAAAAATGTGTTTGCTAGATAGAAAGTGCATGAACACAATGACCTACCAGTGCACTCTATTATCTGGTGCTATGCAAACTGCAGGTGGCAGAATGGTCTGTGTAAGATACATGCCACATAATCAAGCTTAGGCATAAGACCTAACATCTTGGAGCAAACACTTTTGTCTGCTAGCAGACGTTCATATAATGTGGAAACTTTTATCATGGCAGTTTTAGGTCTTGAGTGTTTTGAAAAGGGTTTGCATCAAATACCGTACGTGGTAAGGCCTGAACTATTTTGTTTACAATACTATGTCAACCTCAGCAAGCAATTGCACAGTAGCTGTTCCCTTGCTCCTCTTTTCTCATTTTGAGAAAAGTGAAAAGACTAATTCTGGTACATCATAAAATTTGATTAGGACCCTCAACACTGGAAGGGATTGGCAATCCTGTGACCTTGTGTCAGTTCCACTTTCTCAGAAATTCTGAGCATGGATACAAGATGATGCTAGAGGCAGGCAGGGACTGTTTCGCCAGATCACTCACTCCCTTCTCCTCCCCTTGGGTAGTCAAACAATAGTTGTTTAAACTTGAGGCTGTCTGCAAATATAGTGTCCAGACATTGCACTATAGCAGCTGGAAAACAAAACCTGTTAGTGTATCTTGACTACACCGAAATTATTATTCTGATGTGTGAATGGAGCTATCTTCAGTTCTAGTTCTATAGTTCTATGCTATGTGCCTTGTCAGTTCTATTTGCAGTGTTGTAAATGGAGCTATTTTCTATTCTACTTCTATGTTATGTGCTTCATAGGTTCTATCTGTAGTGTTGCTAAGTATGAGTAACACAACTTAACCCCAACAAAAAGGCTGAAATTAATATTCTGCAGATTATGTAATTATTGAACTGGGTGGGAAAAAAATACTGTTGAATAACTTAAACCAGATATACATGCAGCCCCTCAGTGAGACAATGCTGCTGATTCTCAACAGACCGAATATTTGTTGAAAGCTTGAAGACAGACAAAAGAATAAGGCAATTTCAGAAAAATACTTTAATTTTTGGCAAAAGTCAATGTTCCAGTCAGAAAGTTCCCCAATCATTTTTTAAAGAGCCAATTTCAAACCACTAATACCTTGTCTCCAGCATGTAGTGTGACAACCTTTTGTCCTCTAATCATTTATAAATAAAAAAGGATACGAATTTTGCAATTTTCTGGTCCCTAATTATGGCAGAAGGTCATTCAAAATGGAGCAAGAGATCCGATCATTTTTCAACTAGACAGAACCTTAGTAAAAGTATGGTGGTGCTGGTTGTTTAGACACTGAGGCCGTCAGAGATTTAGTACTCAATCAGTTCGGAAGTGACAAGAATTGACCACGATTTTTAAAAAGAATAATCTCTCAAATGATTAAAAGCAATTGTGAAAAATCTTAGTAAAGTACATCAGACATTAAAAGCATAGAGGAGAATTGATGGGAAACACTGCTCTGGCTGTAAGCCATTAATCTGATATTTACCTGAAAATAAGGGCAACAAAGATTTTAAATCCACTTATCAGAATTTGAATCCTACAAGCATGAGAATTTAGTGGCTTAGCTATTTTCTCCCAGTGAGAATTATAAGCATGAAGAATACTGCCAACACTAAGATTTAAACAACCTTGTGTGCATCTGAAGTGACAGAACAATGTGACAAAGGAACTTTGGGGAACATTAGCAATCAGCGATGAGACATGCATCTCCACATAGTAGGATGAACTCGGCCCAGGTACTCCACCCACATTTCTTAGTGAGTGTCTATTCTTGTAAAGAGAATCTTTATATACACAAAAAACATCAATTGAAACAATTTCAATCAGACCACAAAGCATGCATAATTTGACAGCATAATGGGCTGGCTACTGGTTGTTCAAAGCAGGAAATCCTGATCCAAAACATCCTGGAACAAGTTTCCAATTGTGTCTTCACATAACAAACAGGTCCAATGGACTATTATGGGTCTGTGTATTAGTATAATCCAAGGTTAAAAAGGTTCCATCTTTGATACAATCATCTTGATCTAAATGTTCATTGCTCAATCAAACTTCAAAATGACTACTACTTTCACAAAATAGAAAAGTTCATAATGGTGAAAAAGCTAAATAATGTGCAATCAATGGCACACATTGCTTGTATTGGACAGTAATTCATCCATTAACACTGTAAGATTACACATAAAATACAAGCAACTGGCACCTAATTAAGTTCCTCTGATTTCCCTGATAAATTACTCAATCCTACAAAAAACCACCATCCTAGCAATGATTAAAAAAGATGGAAATTCCACTTGTGCAGACTCAATTATCTGGACCTCAGTTACACAGATTCGCAATATCCGGACTGCCAACCCTGAGCAAATATCTTTGTAATTTAGTCCATGCACATACAGACATGTCATGCCGGACTACCATCCTGCACCCTGTGCAGTCTCTGCCCCACCCATTTCATTACTGTCTGAGTTAGACAGCTTACTTTTAATTATAGTTTAAGACAGTTGCCAATCGCTACTGTGCTGCACTGTGTTGCACCACGTCTATGCTTTTGAATGTCAGAGTTCAAGAGAGGAGTTATCTCCCAAAGATAACAAACAATACAGACTGAAATCTCATTATGGAATTCATGAATTGATGCAGAAAATTCTTTTAACTGTAATTTTAAAAAGTGGACAAAAATGACTGATGTGGACTTTGTTTACAACACTGATGAAACCAAATTAAATTATAAAAAATTATTTTCAAAATCTTTAAATTCTTGGTGAGCTTGTTCAGCTCCACAATAAACTAGTAAAGAGCAAGTAACAATATTAGTTTGCGCAAACACTACCGAGACCCATAAAATGCCTCTGCTCCCCCACCAGAAAATCAAAAACTCCAGATACTTCAAAATATCAGAGTTCCTCCTCCTCATAGAAACCGAAGAAGTGCATGGATGAACACCGAAATCTTCACTGACTAGTATGACAACACTTATCCATCAACTAAAAAAAAAAAATTTGCAAACGTGGAAATGTCTTGCTTTTACTGGATAAGGCACCAACAGCTGAACTGCTGGCAACAGAAAATGACATGTTTCCAGTAAAATTTTGCCTCCTAGTGTGTCATTCTTGCTGCAACCAATAGATCAAAGTGTTACTGAAACATCAACACAAATTTACAAACATCTTTTATATAAAACTTCCTGGCAGATTAAAACTGTGTGCCCGACCGAGACTCGAACCCGGGACCTTTGCCTTTCGCGGGCAAGTGCTCTACCATCTGCGCTACCGACTCACGCCCGGTACTCACAGCTTTACTTCTGTAAAGTTTGGAAGGTAGGGGACAAGATACTGGCAGAAGTAAAGCTGTGAGTACCGGGCGTGAGTTGTGCTTCGGTAGCTCAGATGTTAGAGCACTTGCCTTGGAAGGCAAAGGTGCCGAGTTTGAGTCTCGGTCGGGCACACAGTTTTAATCTGCCAGGAAGTTTCATATCAGCGCACACTCCGCTGCAGAGTGAAAATCTCATTCTGGATCTTTTATATAGATTTACATAGATTTTTACATAGTACTTATGTTATTTTTCCAGGTAAATGAATTTGAAGGAGTGTCATTACAGAGTTGAAGGTGCTTGGGATTTAATTGAAAGGAAGACTGAACAAAGCTTTAAACCAAATACAACAATGAAAGCATGAAAATTCAGTAACTGATACAAATGATTCTGTTTTGGAGGATGTAAATAAGCTACTGACCCATGCTAATATGCTAGGAATGTCATGCTGATGATATGAAGAAGTGGCTCACTTGTGACACCAACGATTAAGGTTTTCAGATCATGTCGGATGATGACATTGTTGGAACTTATTGCATGCAGACAACAAGAAGTGTAAGAAAGAAAAAGAAAAAATGAAAATGCAGAAAATGATTGAGACCATCTAATGCAGAAGCATTTCAAGCCCTGGAAATAACTTTCAAATGGTTCGAAAACTAACAGACTGATAGCAAATATTTTTAAAAATTAAACTCCAGCTACCCATTTCATGACCAAGGTTGCAATACTTCAGTAATTTTAAGAAAATGTGTACATAAATATGAAAATTTATCTCTAATCTAATAAACATTGATTTGTGTGATTTTTATCAGTTTGAATAGTTTTTGTTGTTTTGAATAAACAAACAAACATTGTGTATTAACCCTAGAAAGATAACCATATGACAACATACCCAAAAAAATAACCATACGCAGTCGATGCAGGTTACCTTCCTAGAGCTAATCATACAAAAGTCTTTCCTTAATACATTCGATTATCCGGATTTTCAATTATCTGTATGCCCTATGACAAAAATTAGTCCAGTTAATCAAGTCGCTGCTGTATATGAAATATTTTAAATTCTTTGTTGAAGTCAGCAACTGTGTTTCAGAAACACTATTTGAAACGCCAATGATTAAGCATAAATTATGCATAGTAGGAGGACACCAAATGCAGCAGCTGTAATGAGTAGCACAATATAGTCTCAACATTTTGTATGATTTGTTTCAGGATAATAGCAACCGTAGGCAGAGAACACTGCACCATACAATGCCGCTGTAGTCACCATATTACACTGTCTTCACTGTGCCGAGTTATTTCATGTATTGTTATCTCACGTTACATCTCCTTTTGTACACAAAAGTTATCATACTTTCAGTGTTCTCTGCTAAGTCATATTGGTTTGGCAGTGAAGGGAAGTTGTCTGTGCCAACAGTCAAGTATCTCCAATTTCAATCGATTCAGATTGCCCCTATCAATCGCTACTTGTGCGCCCTAAAGGAGCGCATGAACAATGTGAAATCAACAATATTCCTTGAGTTAGTGACTTAATAATCTATTTTTTTACTCAACATGACTAATGAGAATTATCATTGCAATGGTACCTGTGTCAAGAATTTAGGAGTACACTACAATTTCAAGCATAGGGACCAAAGAAAAACATTTCAGTAACATTCAGTAATCAGTAATCAAGACTCAACCAAAAATTTTCCTCAAGTATATATATTCAATTAGAGAGGGCCAATCCACGTTCTGACAGGACACAATCATTCATTCAAAATTTGTTAGACTGCCAGATGTGCACAATTTTGCATAAATTACAGTGTCAAAAGAACTGTTTTACATGAAAAAAATGCAATCTCAAGAAATCTAAATGACAGACACTTACGAACAAGCCTGTGCTGGGACCAGAAATGTAACAAATCCATAATATTTTCTTTTGCAGGCATTCTTATCCACTATAACAACTGCATCCAGGACAACACCATATGTGTCAAAACATTCCTTTAACTCAGCCCGAGTCGTCTGAAATAAATGGGCTGTGTTACAGAGAATTAAAATATTTTTCCTTAATTTACGAAGTCATTTTGAATTCTTACTTACACCTGGACTAATGTTGCCAACAAAAATTTTCCGTATTGGACGTTCTGCATGGCCATTAGAAGCATCTTCACCACCTGGAAAAAAATTTCACCTATTTAATTTTTACGTACCTTTGTAGCTCTTTATGCACATACTCAGCAGAACACTAAAACAGAAACAGCTTATGATGTATCAATACTTAACATTTAGAAATCTAGGACAGGAATTCATCTTTAAAGTGTCAAACAGTTCCGATTTTGTATGTTGTAAAGCACCAGAAATTTTAAGAAGCAGCACAATGATATTGAGAAATTAATCTACTCAGAAACCTGTAATAGAAAATCTGTTAACAGTATACTGCATTCTTCTACGTACCATGCACCAATCTTCTATAAGGAAGTTGCTAATTATCCCGTATTTTGTGCATCTTTCTATCTAAGAACTTTCCATTATTGTTAAGATACAAACACCACTGCCGAATTATAAAATTAGCTTTTCAGATGACAGTAGTAAGTCAATGTGGAGTTCACTATGAAGTACAACAGGTTCTCATAAATCTGTTTTTCAATCATGTCATTACAACAGTAATGTCTCTGATAGTTGCAAGTATACAATTTATTGAAACTAAACTAAATGTTCTGAGAGGAAATTTGGTTAAACGACTACAGACATTTGTAAATTTCTAAAACTGATCACAAAAAAAATAAAACTATTTAGTCTTTAAATATGTCTGCTTGTGTCTGTATGTGTGGATGGATATGTGCGTGTGTGAGAGTGTATACCTGTCCTTTTTTCCCCCCTAAGGTAAGTCTTTCCGCTCCCGGGATTGGAATGACTCCTTACCCTCTCCCTTAAAACCCACTTCCTTTCGTCTTCCCCTCTCCTTCCCTCTTTCCTGATGAGGCAACAGTTTGTTGCGAAAGCTTGAATTTTGTGTGTATGTTTGTGTGTCTATCGACCTGCCAGCCCTTTCGTTCGGTAAGTCACCTCATCTTTGTTTTTATATAAAACTATTTAGTCATTAAAATATAGGCACCTACAACTGGCTGTAGAACCAGAGCCAATCACATTAACTGAATAATCAATTTGGAGTAAAATGAGGGGAAGGCCACGATCACCTGAGCGGACCAATGTATGACACACTAACTTGTAACAGGAAACAGTTTTCACGTTAGTTGTCAAGCTCAACTCGGGACGGGGGTGGGTGGGAGAGAGACGGCCCGGGACGGGGGTGGGTGGGAGAGAGACGGCCCGGGACGGGGGTGGGTGGGAGAGAGACGGCCCGGGACGGGGGTGGGTGGGAGAGAGACGGCCCGGGACGGGGGTGGGTGGGAGAGAGACGGCCCGGGACGGGGGTGGGTGGGAGAGAGACGGCCCGGGACGGGGGTGGGTGGGAGAGAGACGGCCCGGGACGGGGGTGGGTGGGAGAGAGACGGCCCGGGACGGGGGTGGGTGGGAGAGAGACGGCCCGGGACGGGGGTGGGTGGGAGAGAGACGGCCCGGGACGGGGGTGGGAGAGAGAGAGACGGCCCGGGACGGGGGTGGGAGAGAGACGGCCCGGGACGGGGGTGGGAGAGAGACGGCCCGGGACGGGGGGACTGTGAGTGCAGGATATACTGGAGAGAAGTTTCCCACCTGCATAATTCAGAATAAAATCTTGCTGGAAGGCAGTATCCAAGCAGCCTGTGTATTGAAGCAGCTGCTGAAGGCAGTGTGGCAGTGTGCAACATGTTCGGCAGCCTGATAGTCCAGTTTGCATTTTGTCAGAGTTAGGTCTCTGCCATTCATGCTAGTAGACACTCATACACACACAGAAAGATTTAGAGTAATTGCAACACAGCTGATATATTACAACGCTGCTTCCACATGTGACCTTGCCTTTTATTGGGTACGTGATGCCTGTGACTGGAATGTGGTAGGGGGTGGGCATATGTGACCCATCTTTCACTAGAACGACCGCAGGGTAATGACACATAGGGTGCAGGACTGGGAGCAAGTTTACAGTAGGAATGGGTAAGGATATTCTTTAGGTTTGAGGGGAGGGAGATGGGCAGAACACTACTTTGTTGATGGAAATTCACCTGACGGCATGACAAGAGACAGTCAAAATCCAAGCAAAGTTGAACTTTTCAAAGGCAGTCTGATACTGGTTATCAGAGGTATGCCGTTCAGGGGCAGGTTAACTGGGTTACTGGACAGGTTAACTAGGTTACTGGTGTCAGGAGGGGTTGTCATAGTCTTCAGTCCAGAGATTGGTTTGATGCAGCTCTCCATGCTACTCTATCCTGTGCAAGCTTCATCTCCCAGGAACTACTGCAGCCTACATCCTTCTGAATCAGCTTAGTGTATACATCTCTTGGTCTCCCTCTATGATTTTTACCCTCCAGTACTAATTTGATGATCCCTTGATGCCTCAGAACATGTCCTACGAAGGTGATAGCACAGTAAATGTAATGGATGAGCTGGACAGGATATCATTTGTCACAGGCTCTTAATTCCATTGAGGAATAACCATTACTGTTATTGAATAATAGCATTTTTTTACTCTTTGTAATCATTTAGAAGAATTTTTGGCAGTATATAAAAAAACTGAAGTTAATATTACACAATTGATACACACGTAACCATAAGAGCAAATATGAAAACAAAATTTGTATACCAACAATATATGAAAAAAGACAGGCTAGATGACAAGTTGCAGACACCACAACAAAAAGACATTACCTTTTGGCCAAGGCCTTTATCAGAAAAGGAGACATGCATATACGCGACTGCCAATTCCAGCAGGTCTGACTGGAATGCTTTCCCGTCCGAAGTGCCGGAAATGGTGGTCATGTGTGCATGAGGAAAGACAGGAGTAGAGAGAGAGAGAGAGAGAGAGAGAGAGAGAGAGAGAGAGAGAGAGTGTGTGTGTGTGTGTGTGGGGCGGAGGGTATTTCCTTTCCTGACAAAGGCTTTGACAAAGCTAATGAGTGTCTTGCACCTGTCTGTAACTTGTGTTATCTTTATGGGAAATAGCAATCTGCCTTTTCCCTACATAAGAGCAAATACTATTTATGATCGTAATACACAGTGAACATTAATTGAATCAACAAATTGCAGGGACGGATTCCTGACTGGAAATAGAAGAAAAAAGATCCTATAAACATGTTTCCAGAAACGAGTAATGTGTGAGTGCACGCGACGACGACAAATCATCTCTGAACAAAGCACAGAGGTGCATCGCATCCATGTCAATGTATGTTCCAAGTGGCCTCCATGGGATGCAATGCAAGCATTCACACATTGTATTATGGGCTGCCGCATTCTTTCGCACATTCGCACTCTCCAAATAGTGTCACTGGTATGGTAAACACTGTTTAAGAGTCTGCATATCAAGCACTAGTTCATCAAACACCACTTTTCAGATGTCCCAGAGGTAAAATCCAGGTGGTTTAAGTCCTGTGATCCGGCAGGCCATGCTACAGGGCCTCCCCATCTTATCCAACATACAGCGTAAATTATGAGGTGTCGGCAAACTGTAATGCAGAAGTGGGGCAGTGCCCAGTTATACAGAAACAACAACCTGTCATACTGCCAAAGGCACATTTTAAAGCAGCCCAGGCAGAGTATTCTGAAGGGAGTCCACATACATTCCTCTATTGAGGCATTGTGGAATACTAACCGCTGAAACTATGCTGAAAAGACGCCTCAACCATTCCTTGAGGACTGTGTGGCCCACAGCTGATTATGCAGACTGATGATGCCAATTTGGGTAAAGGCTGCTTCATCAGGAAAGAGTTGATGACAAGAAATCCCATATCTGTGATGGTCTGGTGTAAAACCCACCAACAAAATCCTCCTCACAGAGGCAAATCCACTGCTGATAATCCCTGCTCTCATTGCAGGTGATAGGGATAATAGCAATGTCATGCAGGATACACACAATCGTGCTTTGGTACACATTATGTTGGCAGGCCACTTGCTTGGACCTTATACTAGGATTTGTCTCAATACCCTGTTGAACACTCCTCCAAATCGGGTGTACACACAGTGTCGTCTCCATACACATTAGTCCACAAAGAGTCATGATCACATAAATGCCCAAACAGGGCTCAAAATGATGTGTGATGTGGTTGGTGTGTGAGTGTACTTGGGTTGGTAAAGCTGTGCTGCCTCAATAGTTTCCATCTGCTTTGCCATAGACAAATACCATCTCTGCTTCTTCCTGACATGAATACTGGACTATTCCACTGCTTACTGTCCACTGCATCAATCACACAGCCTACAGCAAGGAGAGCACAGCACGTGGTCAGAGGAAATTTAATTCATCGGCACCATCTACCATGGCAACGATGCATTTCTAGACTTGTTCATGGGACCTTTTTTCCTCAATTTCCAGTTGGGAATCTGTCCCTCCAGTTTGTAAGTTTCATTAATGTTCATCCTGTATAATGTTAAGACAAAATATTATTTAATACTCAAGTTTTACCCAGATGTTGTATAGGCATTATTGAGAAGCAGGGAAACTTGATATATTTAGGTTAACTCCATATTAAATTATTGCTGTCATCTGAAAGCTTAATTTTACAAATGTGGAAATTACTGTGTAAAAATCTGAGTTACGATGACAGTTGACACCCTATTTAAGAATAGGTATTATTGACTTCTGTTTTGATGAATGAACTTTAATTTTTTTAACCTTTCAAGTCTTCATACTTTATCTGGATAATATACAGGATGCCCAGGAGGAATGGTCAATATTCAGGGATACAACCAATCATTCAAAACAAAAGTCGAGTAAACAGGGGTTCTTAGGCATACCTTAAGAGCTCTGAGCACTAGTTCAGTAGAAGAGATGTGTTTCAAAGTAGCAAAGATGAAATGCTCACAGCTAAGGTATGCAAGCCTGTTTCTATAGTGGAATTGGCCTAAGTTGATCCCAACAGTTGCAACGGACTGGGCACAGGAGCTTCACAAATCTACCTCAACCAATAATGTAATGTGATTTTGTAAATGTGTCTATGGAAACACCTCAATGTTGTCACAGTTATGTAGATGGCTACTGTTTCCACATGCAGCCGTTAGCACTTTGCACCTGAAAGTTGACAACAGTGCTAAGAGCTGTCTGGGATAATCTCAGTGATAGACCTTTTGCTTCCAGTGACTGACTGCTGTCATATCCCTGAATACTGACCATTCCTCCTGTGACACTGTCAAACCAACACCTCTCATTCTTACATTCCTTTACTCTTCAGTACAGACCTGATAATGGCAGTACTTGAAATGACATTATAAATGAAGTAATATACACGGTGAACATTCTGCAAGGATGGATTCCTGACTGGAAAATGCCGGAGTACAAATTTGTATGTCACAGCTTCCCCACCCAGACCACCTGGGATTTTGGATTTATCATCAGTTTTTACTTCTCACACTGTTCATTAATGTGAAAAATGCCGAGTTGTACCTTGGTTTGGAGAGCAAACAGAACCTAATGCGCCCCCCACCCCCCATATAAGAATAAAATACTCTAGGAGGACAATCTCTTAGTGCACTCTCTCTCTCTCTCTCTCTCTCTCTCTCTCTCTCTCTCTCTCTCTCTCTCTCTCTCCCCCTCCCCGATTTGCCAAAGTCTTTATTTGCATTTTCAGTGACATGATATGTTCGATAGTCTATGATGTCACGATCGACGAAACTTTCCAGTCCTGATACATTGGGAACGCCTGTACCACCACGTACAATAGCGACAGTTAACCATCCGTTGCCATGGGTGAAAGAATCATTGATGTCAATGCTGAAGTTCAGTCTGCAACCACAGAAGACTGCGGGTCCATCGAGTAGAGAGTGTGCAGCGACAGATATGATAGTATTCTTTTTCTTGTCAGCAGCTGATGATGTCATTTCGACGTCTTCAATTGTTTTATATATTGTCTGTCTTGCACGGAGACGGTATATATGAAGGAAACATACGTGGGAAAAATTATGTATAAAAACAAAGATGAGGTGACTTACCGAACGAAAGTGCTGACAGGTCGATAGATACACAAACATACACAAACATACACAAACATACACAAACATACACAAACATACACAAACATACACACAAAATTCAAGCTTTCGCAACAAACTGTTGCCTCATCAGGAAAGAGGGAAGGAGAGGGGAAGACGAAAGGAAGTGGGTTTTAAGGGAGAGGGTAAGGAGTCATTTCAATCCCGGGAGCGGAAAGACTTACCTTAGGGGGAAAAAAGGACAGGTATACACTCACACACACGCACATATCCATCCACACATACAGACACAAGCCTTTAATTGTTGGATTCAAATTAATGATATCAATATAATAGAAGGAAACATTCCACGTGGGAAAAAGTATATATAAAAACGAAGATGAGGTGACTTACCGAACGAAAGCGCTGGCAGGTCGATAGACACACAAACAAACACAAACACACACACAAAATTCAAGCTTTCACAACAAACTGTTGCCTCATCAGGAAAGAGGGAAGGAGAGGGAAAGACGAAAGGATGTGGGTTTTAAGGGAGAGGGTAAGGAGTCATTCCAATCCCGGGAGCGGAAAGACTTACCTTAGGGGGAAAAAGGGACGGGTATACACTCGCGCGCGCGCGCACACACACACACACACACACACACACACACACACACACACACACACACACACACACACACACATCCATCCACACATATATACAGACACAAGCAGACATATTTAAAGACAAAGAGTTTGTCTTTAAATATGTCTGCTTGTGTCTGTATATGTGTGGATGGATATGTGTATGTGTGTGCGCGCGAGTGTATACCCGTCCCTTTTTCCCCCTAAGGTAAGTCTTTCCGCTCCCGGGATTGGAATGACTCCTTACCCTCTCCCTTAAAACCCACATCCTTTCATCTTTCCCTCTCCTTCCCTCTTTCCTGATGAGGCAACGGTTTGTTGCGAAAGCTTGAATTTTGTGTGTATGTTTGCGTTTGTGTGTCTATCGACGTGCCAGCGCTTTCGTTTGGTAAGTCCCATCATCTTTGTTCGTTTGGTAAGTCCCATCATCTTTGTTTTTAGATATAGATATATTTTTCCCACGTGGAATGTTTCCCTCTATTAATATATATATATAATCTCCTACTCCAGACATTATAATAAATAGTTAGTTTGGTTTAAGAAAAGATCAATACGAAAATGAAACGAACGGGAACATAAATGTTACAAAGACTGTTACAGAAGTCACATTGACAAACACATTTAGAAAACTATCGTGACTGACCATAAGTATTTATACGATAAAAATTGTTTTCTTATACGCCAAACTTCTAACCCATGGTTTGTTACTTAACTATTACTTAGAAACATGTGTATTAGTACTGCTTAACACCCAAGAATTTCAAGCTTTCAACACACAAGAAGAATCAAGCAACAAAGGATGAAGTTAAAGACTTGAGTGTGGGGTGGGGGCACAACTGCTTGCTTCAAGGTAAATTGGTTGAGAGAAGCTCTAGTGCTCCACAAAGGCAGTTAATTTATATTACAACTCGCAAAATGTTATACAAATGTGACAAACTACTGCACTGGCTGAATCGATGTTAACCCTCTAACACGCACACCTGTGAATAATGCCCACCAGCCACAAATACCATTTTTTGGTAGCATTCCATTGCTCTTTTACAATTGCAAGCCCATACCTATTCATTCATTATTGCTGCAGCTATCACAGTGATAAGTTTTGTCATACTTCCAAGTAAGCAACAGTAATATAAAGTAAGCAGCATACTTAGTCAGAAAAAAATTTATGATCGCTACAGAAAATGACCCATATTCTGAGCTAGCAGGAAAGTCCCACAATGAAGCCACTGTATATGAGATAATTAGTAACCAAATAAGCGGCTGGCTGAGATCCGATGCAACTGTGCTGTTTAAAGCTTCAAGTGGGTCATTACCGTATGGTAACACACAGCATCGGAGTGATAATAAAAGATTATTTTATTACTATCCAATTAAAGTGTGATTTAGCTGATATAATGTATGTTCATTGTATCGTTTAATTAAACTAAGAATAAACTGATTCTGTTCATCCATGTTTACCTTGGTAACAAAGACAACTATTCTTTATCTGTGTACGAATTACACTGTTGTTGTTGTGGTCTTCAGTCCTGAGACTGGTTTGATGCAGCTCTCCATGCTACTCTATCCTGTGCAAGCTTTTTCATCTCCCAGTACCTACTGCAACCTACATCCTTCTGAATCTGCTTAGTGTATTCACCTCTTGGTCTCCCTCTGCGATTTTTACCCTCCACGCTGCCCTCCAATACTAACTTGGTGATCCCTTGATGCCTCAGAACATGTCCTACCAACCGATCCCTTCTTCTGGTCAAGTTGTGCCACAAACTCTTCTCCCCAATCCTATTCAATACTTCCTCATTAGTTATGTGATCTACCCATCTAATCTTCAGCATTCTTCTGTAGCACCACATTTCAAAAGCTTCTATTCTCTTCTTGTCCAAACTATTTACCGTCCATGTTTCACTTCCATACATGGCTACACTCCATACAAATACTTTCAGAAATGACTTCCTGACACTTAAATCTATACTCAATGTTAACAAATTTCTCTTCTTCAGAAACGCTTTCCTTGCCATTGCCAGCCTAAATTTTATATCCTCTCTACTTCGACCATCATCAGTTATTGTGCTCCCCAAATAGCAAAACTCCTTTACTACTTTAAGTGCTTCATTTCCTAATCTAATTCCCTCAGCATCACCCGACTTAGACTACATTCCATTATCCTTGTTTTGCTTTTGTTGATGTTCATCTTATATCCTCCTTTCAAGACACTGTCCATTCCATTCAACTGCTCTTCCAAGTCCTTTGCTGTCTCTGACAGAATTACAATGTCATCGGCGAACCTCAAAGTTTTTATTTCTTCTCCATGAATTTTAATACCTACTCCTAATTTTTCTTTTGTTTCCTTTACTGCTTGCTCAATATACAGATTGAACAACATCGGGGAGAGGCTACAACCTTGTCTTACTCCCTTCCCGACCACTGCTTCCCTTTCATGTCCCTCGACTCTCATAACTGCCATCTGGTTTCTGTACAAATTGTAAATAGCCTTTCGCTCCCTGTATTTTACCCCTGCCACCTTTAGAATTTGAAAGAGAGTATTCCAGTCAACATTGTCAAAAGCTTTCTCTAAGTCTACAAATGCTAGAAACGTAGGTTTGCCTTTCCTTAATCTTTCTTCTAAGATAAGTCGTAAGGTCAGTATTGTCTCACGTGTTCCAGTGTTTCTACAGAATCCAAACTGATCTTCCCCGAGGTCGGCTTCTACTACTTTTTCCATTCGTCTGTAAAGAATTCGTGTTAGTATTTTGCAGCTGTGACTTATTAAGCTGATAGTTCAGTAATTTTCACATCTGTCAACACCTGCTTTCTTTGGGATTGGAATTATTATATTCTTCTTAAAGTCTGAGGGTATTTCGCCTGTTTCATACATCTTGCTCACCAGATGGTAGAGTTTTGTCAGGACTGGCTCTCCCACGGCCGTCAGTAGTTCCAATGGAATATTGTCTACTCCGGGGGCCTTGTTTCGACTCAGGTCTTTCAGTGCTCTGTCAAACTCTTCACGCAGTATCATATTTCCCATTTCATCTTCATTTACATCCTCTTCCATTTCCATAATATTGTCCGTAAGTACATCGCCCTTGTATAGACCCTCTATATACTCCTTCCACCTTTCTGCTTTCCCTTCTTTGCTTAGAACTGGGTTTCCATCTGAGCTCTTGATATTCATACAAGTCATTCTCTTATCTCCAAAGGTCTCTTTAATTTTCCTGTAGGCGGTATCTATCTTACCCCTAGTGAGATAGGCCTCTACATCCTTACATTTGTCCTCTAGCCATCCCTGCTTAGCCATTTTGCACTTCCTGTCGATCTCGTTTTTGAGACGTTTGTATTCCTTTTTGCCTGTTTCAGTTACTGCATTTTTATATTTTCTCCTTTCATCAATTAAATTCAGTATTTCTTCTGTTACCCAAGGATTTCTACTAGCCCTCGTCTTTTTACCTACTTGATCCTCTGCTGCCTTCACTACTTCATCCCTCAAAGCTACCCATTCTTCTTCTACTGTATTTATTTCCCCCATTCCTGTCAATTGTTCCCTTATGCTCTCCCTGAATCTCTGTACAACCTCTGGTTCTTTTAGTTTAGCCAGGTCCCATCTCCTTAAATTCCCACCTTTTTGCAGTTTCTTCAGTTTTAATCTACAGGTCATAACCAATAGATTGTGGTCAGAGTCCACATCTGCCCCTGGAAATGTCTTACAATTTAAAACCTGGTTCCTAAATCTCTGTCTTACCATTATATAATCTATCTGAAACCTTTTAGTATCTCCAGGGTTCTTCCATGTCATGTATACAACCTTCTTTCATGATTCTTAAACCAAGTGTTAGTTATGATTATGTTGTGCTCTGTGCAAAATTCTACAAGGCGGCTTCCTCTTTCATTTCTGTCCCCCAGTCCACATTCACTTACTATGTTTCCTTCTCTCCCTTTTCCTACACTCGAATTCCAGTCACCCATGACTATTAAATTTTCGTCCCCCTTCACAATCTGAATAATTTCTTTTATTTCATCATACATTTCTTCAATTTCTTCGTCATCTGCAGAGCTAGTTGGCATATAAACTTGTACTACTGTAGTAGGTGTGGGCTTCGTATCTATCTTGGCCACAATAATGCGTTCACTATGCTGTTTGTAGTAGCTTACCCGCATTCCTATTTTCCTATTCATTATTAAACCTACTCCTACATTACCCCTATTTGATTTTGTGTTTATAACCCTGTAGTCACCTGACCAGAAGTCTTGTTCCTCCTGCCACCGAACTTCACTAATTCCCACTATATCTAACTTCAACCTATCCAGTTCCCTTTTTAAATTTTCTAACCTACCTGCCCGATTAAGGGATCTGACATTCCACACTCCAATCTGTAGAACGCCAGTTTTCTTCCTCCTGATAACGACATCCTCTTGAGTAGTCCCCGCCCGGAGATCCGAATGGGGGACTATTTTACCTCCGGAATATTTTACCCAAGAGGACGCCATCATCATGTAATCATACAGTAAAGCTGCATGTCCTCGGGAAAAATTACGGCTGTAGTTTCCCCTTGCTTTCAGCCGTTCGCAGTACCAGCACAGCAAGGCCGTTTTGGTTATTGTTACAAGGCCAGATCAGTCAATCATCCAGACTGTTGCCCTTGCAACTACTGAAAAGGCTGCTGCCCCTCTTCAGGAACCACACGTTTGTCTGGCCTCTCAACAGATACCCCTCCGTTGTGGTTGCACCTACGGTACGGCTATCTGTATCGCTGAGGCACGCAAGCCTCCCCTCCAACGGCAAGGTCCATGGTTCATGGGGGGGTACGAATTACACTAATGTTATGAAAAATGGCACATCTGCTCAATTACTAACAAATGCGGAGTTTCAACAGTCTAATATGTTACTTCCGTGTTACACAGCAAGTGATACCAATGCTACTCAAATGGCAGTGTGAACCACTTCTTGGTTTTATTTTTCATGTATTTCACAACTTATTAGCCTTATAGAGCCTAGGACTAACACCTAATCCCTTGTCTCAATGCCAGTTGAAATTATTTTACATAAATTTTACTTTGCTGTCCACTTAACACTACACAATAAATAAAAGGATTCATTTCAAGTGCGGTGTATATCACTATGTCGTCTTTGTGGGCAAGCTTTTAGGTTTCTGTTAAACAGTTTACAGGTGTCAAGACTTCTACTTCACACATACAGGACAATCACAATGAATGGCCATAACTAATGGGTAACAACACACACAAAAACTACACATTTTCTTTTTATGTTCTCCACCAGTGTTTTATATTAATTCCCTTTGTCACACAGATAGCATATCTAAGCAATAATCCATACCACATAATACATTCTGAAATGTAGAGTAACTATATTCTAAATGAGCATTTTGAGTATTTAAATTTCTTTCAGCACAATAAGCACATGCATAAGGTCCTTGACATAACTGCACAAAAAGAAATCCTCTGATGTCAAGTTCAAAGATATAGATGCCCAAGAACAGAACAGTGTTGACATGTCCAGAATAACAAATGCAACAGTTTGAAAGACATTCATTTAATAATGTGCAAACCTCTTCAACCCAATGTGGTGATTTTTCACCTTGCTGAAATACGTCATTCTTGGCATGTAACAGCCATTGCTCAAGCTCGTCTAGGTAAATTATATAAACAAACACTTACTTCAATGAAGAAATTAGACCCTACAGTTTTTTTTTGACTGCACAGACACATTAAATTTCTGAGTCATGAAGGCTAGATTTGAATGCTGTGCCAGTTAACATTATCACAAGGTGGAAGATTGTTAACATTATCACAAGGTGGAAGATTGTTAACATTATCACAAGGTGGAAGATTGTTAACATTATCACAAGGTGGAAGATTGTTAACATTATCACAAGGTGGAAGATTGTTAACATTATCACAAGGTGGAAGATTGTTAACATTATCACAAGGTGGAAGATTGTTAACATTATCACAAGGTGGAAGATTGTTAACATTATCACAAGGTGGAAGATTGTTAACATTATCACAAGGTGGAAGATTGTTAACATTATCACAAGGTGGAAGATTGTTAACATTATCACAAGGTGGAAGATTGTTAACATTATCACAAGGTGGAAGATTGTTAACATTATCACAAGGTGGAAGATTGTTAACATTATCACAAGGTGGAAGATTGCATTATCGCAAAAAACGAGGTGTGCTCCAAATGTTTCTCCCCCCATGGCTTCCAGTATTGCAATAAGGTATGCTGACTCCAGATTCACAGCACATGTGCAGCTGTCAAAATTTTGAACCTTTGTATTCTCATTGCTACACATTAAATAGTTAGGCAATTTGCAACTGCTACATCCAAGAACCTGTCAATTCATGTTTTTTCTTTGTTTTTAATCAAATTTCTTGCACACTGATACAAGGGTGGTTTGAAAAGTTCTTGGAATCACCGTGAGAGGTCAGCACTAGTGCAACAAGTTGTCCACATGATAATTCATTGGTCTGTTGCCTGTAAACACATGCCACGTCAGGGCTCTTGGAAGAGAGCTGTGGCAGTGACGTGGTTCTGTTGTTCCTGCGTAGGGATTTGTCAAGACGGAAGGGGGAGGGAGGGGGGGGGGAAAAACAAGATTCGAGCAGTGATTAAGTACTTCGTAAACAAAGGTATGAAAGCAAAGGACATTCAAGCCGATTTCCAGAATACACTGGGAGGGGAGGGGGACTGCTCCTTCATATTCAACTCTTGCCAAGTGGGTAAATGAATTTAAATTTGGTCGAGAAAGCTTAGATGATCATCCATGTGGTGGTTGGCCAAGATGTGTCACTACTCCAGAAATCATTGCAAAAGTGCACAAAATGGTAATGGACAAATTGCATGAAATTGCTCACACTTGCCAGATATATCACATTTTAACTGAAGAGTTAGAAATGAAAAAATTATCTGCAAGATGGGTGCCATGATTCTTGACACTGGATCAAAAACACTTGAGAATGGACATATTGGAACAATGTTTTGCATGTTTTAGGAGAAACAGACCAGTTTGTGACCACAGATGAAACTTGGGTGCACTACTATACCCCAGAGACAAAACAACAGTCAAAGCAGTGGAAACATACTGATTCTCTGCCACCAAAGAAAGCAAAGATGATTCCTTTGGTAGGAAAGGTCATGGCATCAGTGCTCTGGGATACAAAGGGGATTCTGTTTGTATATTATCTCCCCACTGGGCAATGAATTATTGGAGAATACTATGCTAACTTCCTGGATAAATTGCAACAAAAGATACGCGAAAAAAGGCCAGGTTTAACAAGGAAGAAAGTCCTCTTCCATCAAGACAATGGGCGCACACACACACACACACACACACACACACACACACACACACTGTTGCCATGGCATAATTACACAAACTAAGGTATGAATTGTTGCCACACCCACCCTAGTTTCAGTGATGTAAGTACTTCTATTCCGTTCCAAGAACTTTTCAAACCACCCTTGTATTTTCATATTTCATACTGAGAAAAAGTTACTGCAGCAAACGATGTCATTGCAAATTGATACTAATTTACTTCCTTTTTACCGATTCTCTCTCTCTCTCTCTCTCTCTCTCTCTCTCTCTCTCTCTCTCTCTCCCCCGTGCATGCGTGTCCAAGTCTTTCTGCAATTCTGTATGATAGACCAATGATACTTTCCCATACACAACAGTAAGGTCAGTAAGTAATCTTTATGTCACTGATACTCCCTAATAAATCATACATTGAAATCAGAGGTTCTATTACACTTCTTTGGGGAAAACCTGAATGTTACTTTTGTTTTCAAAGAACAGTTACCATCCACTATTACATACAGATTTCTATCCATCAAATATTCCTCAAGTTATTCACACTTGCATGGAATCCATATGACTGTAGATGCTGTCTGTAATCAAGTTACTGCACAGCACTCAGAATAACATTTCCGTACCTGTTTCACTTTCATTTATTGTTATTGTTTGTTGGCACAATGCTACACACAAAACCCACTCACAAAGATAAGGTACCATCAATTGCAATAACCTTTACACATATTGGAGAAACATTTTGTATGTTCTTATATTGTGTTGCTCGTAGTGATCAATCCACGTTCAAAAATGAATACTTCAGGCTACAGTACACAGCCAGTACACTCAATCTTTGTCAACTGCCTTCTTTTCCTCTGTTGAGAAACAGGATGAAATTTTTTTTTCAGTACAGTGGTAGGATGCTATCTTCTGGAATTTTGAAAGCAGTATGCTGAGAATTTACTGGAAAATGTCTTCCATTTCAGAGTAGCACTTGCACTTTGTCCTGTATTTGTTGGGTATACTCCAATCTGTCTTTCCTCATAATTTTTACCTTATACACCTCTCTCATTCTGTATCAGTTCACCTAATTTCAACATCCGTCCACAGCACATCTCATATCTTAGAAACTCTTCTTTGCCAGTTTTCCCACAGTTAGCAATTCACTACCATACATTCTGTACTTCAAATGAATTCTCCAAAATTTCTTCCACAACTTAAAGACTTTTATTCCACTGGTCAGCTATGCCTTCTCTGCTTGGGCTAGCCTGCTTTTTATTTGCTTCTTGCTTTCTTTGTCCATCTGTTTTGCTTCCAAAGTAGCCAAAATTCCTGATTTTGTGATCACAAATTTTGATATTGACCCATTAGTGCCTAGCTTCACATTAATAGTATAAGTGGCAAGACTGGACTATTACTGGTTTTTAGATGAACCATCAATTACAAATTCTGTTATACTTATTTAAGGATTGTTAACAGCTGTTCTTTCATTTTTGTGTTAGTAGTCTTAATAAGTAGTCCACTACTGTGAACAGTAAGCAGTTTAATTTAAAACAATTTCTGCAGCCTGACACCACACTATAGATTTCATGTATGTAAACAAAATATTTATCATTCAGGTTCAAAAATTTTTAGTAGATCCTTAACAACCAACCAACCAACCTCATGCCTTTTACTGAAATTTATGCATCATTTGTATTGCAGGGACATGCTAAATTTTCATTATTACTTTTACATAACTGAGCACTAATGAGTTATTTCCACAACTTATTTAAAAGATTTAATTTGTTAATTTTTTGTAGAGATTTTTGAGGACACAGTTGCAGAGAGAAAATCATGTCACCCAAAACTGTCCCCTTCCAGAGAAGGAAATAGAAAAAGATGAAAGAATTACTATTTTTTTCTGCCATACAAAATAGCACAAAAACTCTATTGTTTCTGCAGCATCAAATACAACATGATTGAACCCAGAAACTAATGTCAAAATACATTATCAATGATCAAGGAAACTAACTCCCTCAAAACTCCATCCTGACAATACAACAAGTAGATGCATGGAACTAATTGATTGGATCTAAATGTTAGCACGGCAATAAATACCCACAGCACAAAATGACACTGACCTCTTTTCAGTAGGATATTGGACATGCCTGGATATTCTACCACAAAGCTGGAAATGCAAACAGGGATAATGCGATTGTACTTTAGGTATGCAATACCAGCAGAAGAACCTGTACAAACACCACACACCAGTACAGTAGTAGATTGGGTTCAAATCGATAGTATGAACCAGCTGACTGCGAAAATCAAAAACACAAAAGAAGAATGTGTTGGAACAAAACTGTATTACATCAGCATGTACTTAATGCAAGAAATGTAATGTAGGACTTTATAATGAATGTTTTGCTCCTTATCATAGCATGTAATGTATTATTTTTGCTTTTGATTTGTAATTTGTAAAAACGTTAGAATGTGGTGACCTAAGTGACAAAGCCCGAAGAAAACGGGAATTTAAAGACAGAAACCGAAAGAAGATATTAGGCATTACCAAAGCCTAACAAGATATGACACCTGTTTCCAGTAATCGTTTTGAGCCCAATAAACCAATGGAAGAAAGTTGTGAGTGCAACACAGTAGAATACGTGGGAAAGTACTTGCGGAGAAAACTGGAGAGAAGACCTCAACTTTTTGGGTGTGGAGAGTAAGCAGTCTTCACACACATACATCATGCCAACACCGACACAGTAAGCAGCCACCAACACCAACTGCACCAGCTTTTGCTCACCGGTGCTGACTCCGCGTCCACTCGCCGCCGCTGAAACCAACATTCGACACCACCAGTGCCTGTGCTGTCCACTGGTGCTGATTACATATTCGCTCACCAATGCTGCTAGAACTCTACACCAGGTGAGCGAAAACCAATAATTATTTGGTAAAAGTTGAGGGGACGGTTGAATAACAAACTTATTATAGTCATTGTACTCGGTGGTGACTATTCTTTTAGATGATTACTAGGTCTAAGATCAATAAAATTATGGATCAAGGACAGAAACTTCAGGATCAGCCACGGCCATGACAGTGAGTAGGGACACGCCAGACTGGAGTGAAGTGGCAAAGTTAAACTCAGTAAATACTCTGTTAAATGCTAAATTAGATGACCAAAGTGACAAGTTGGATGACCAGAGGGCTGATTCAGCCACTAAGTGAAAAATTAGATGCTCAAAGTGAAACCTTTAACAGTCAAGCACCAAATATGGTTTTATTGAAGACTAAATTTGACTCTTTCAATAATAAGGTAAAAAATCTTAAGTTAGATTTAAATAGTGAACTCACTAGTTCTTTGAATACTCAAATTAATCTACTATTTACCAAATTTAACCAGAGACAGGATGAGCAACTTCAAGATTTAACTAAAAAATTATAATTTGACATTGAAGATAAATATAATAATGTAGAATCTGAATTTAGTGAAAAATTAGGATTATTTCAAAATGTATGTAATGTTAAATTTAATTCCATAAGACAAGACATCAATACTTTCAAAAAGAGCACACAGATCGACCTAAGGAAGTAATATTGATCATTCAATCTAAAACCCCAGGTGCTACTACACATGTTAGTTCGCGAGTAGATAAAATAGGACGAAGTCTTAAACGAAAAATAGCCAACTTCGACACTATAAACGTAAGTAGTGTGGCAGAACCATTTGAACTAATTAAAGATCGAGAAGTTACTGGGAGTATAATCTCCGGAAACATTTCAACAGTTGCTTTTTCCGAACTCAATGCTGCTAGCAAGGTTATGGACAACCTGTGTCAAGGATTCAAACTTGTCCAGGACAAAGTAGAAAACAGAATAACTTTACCTAATGTTGTGTTTCCTAGTAAAGTGGTGATTGTTTTGTCGTGGGGAGACACACAAAATTTAATGAGAAGTACTGGTTTGCATTTGCTCAAGTGAGGTTAATGTCAGATCGATGGGACCCGGGTGGAGTCACACCTGTTTCCCAGGGATGTTAACATTCTGTGTTAACGGGCAGAGTGACGACTGTCAGATTCCTAGTTGTTTTCGGAGTTTCTTCTGTAATGTTTTTCCTGGACCGAATTCCCTTCAAATTGTAAACTATTCTGTAATCTATTCTTGAATTCTTAAACTATCCTATAAGTTTAGTGTATATGAAACCAAAATATGACTACAAGATAAAGACTGATTAAAGAGGATCACAAATAAACAGTGATCTCTAGAAATAAAATGGAACAAACAGAATATTATATTAATGGAAAGTATAATATGAGGGTACTAATTAAACGAAGTGATATTGAGACAACTGAACAGAGTATTGTCTGTGTGAAATAGATAGTAATGTGGTTAACTAAACAGTTATTATACTATGTCTTCTTCTTCTTCTTCTTCTGTCTAGAGACTGGTTTGATGCAGCTCTCAATGCTACTCTATCCTGTGCAAGCTGCTTCATCTCCCAGTACCTACTGCAACCAACATCCTTCTGAATCAGCTTAGTGTATTCATCTGTCTCCCTCCAATTTTTACCCTCCACGCTGCCCTCCAATACTAAATTGGCGATCCCTTGACACCTCAGGACATGTCCTGTCCAAACTATTTTTCGTCCATGTTTCACTTCCGTACATGGCTACGCACCATACAAATCTATACTCGATGTTAAATTTCTCTTCTTCAGAAACACTTTCCTTGCCATTGCCAGTTTACATTTTATATCCTCTATACTTCAACCATCGTCAGTTATTTTGCTCCCCAAATAGCAAAACTCGTCTACTACTTTAAGTGTCTTATCTCCTAATCTAATGCCCTTAGCATCATCTGACTTAATTCGACTACATTCCATTATCCTCTTTTTCCTTTTCTTGATTTTCATCTTATATCTACCTATAGGGTATAAGAATTTTACACTTGGTATACAATACTTTATCCTTTTATGAAATATAATTTAAATGGGAGGGTTTGTATCACTTTTGGAAGGGGTGGGCAGTTTAAGTACAAGCTTTACTTGTTGCTAAGATTTTTCTTCAGAGGCTTCAAAGGTGAAGGTGAGAATGCCCATTCTGTAGGAGACATTTAACATCATGCCACATCCTGCTTCTCAAGTTTCGGCGAAATAGGTATCCTGTGGAAGTGGGGTGGGAAAGGTTTTCCTGTCTTTGGGGCTATCTTCTTTCTAGTCTTTGATATTAAGCAACTGTTTCTACTTTTTCCTTTCTTACTTCTCATTTGAGTACTGGTCTATCTTTCCGTCTTTTCATATGCAAGTACTTCTATCGCTGAAGTCCTTATTTTCCATGGTTTCCAATAACCTTCAACTTAATTCATATTAATAGGCCGAAGAATCAGGATACACCAAAACACATCTACACACATACAAAGATACACTTAAACACAGACAGGAGAATTACAAATTAGAGACACCTGAAGTGATGTCAGAACCACCAAATGATGTAGGGGAATAAAGATAAATGTACATCTGAACAGATGCACATATTCCATTGTTCATATGTTACGGTTCTGCACCTTTTTTTGTCACTCTCAAATGTATATTTACATGTACACATGTTGTGACTTACCAAACGAGAAAGCGATGGTAGATAGACAATAAAAAACACACATACAAATTTCAAGCTTTCACAACCCATGGTTGCTTCATCAGGAAAGAGGGAAAGACGAAAGGATGTGGGTTTTAAGGGAGAGGGTAAGGAGTCATTCCAATCCCAGGAGCAGAAAGGCTTACCTTAGGGGGAAAAGGGACAGGTATACATTTGCACATATGTGCGGATGGATGGGTGTGTGTGTGTGTGTGTGTGTGTGTGTGTGTGTGTGTATCTACCATCGCTTTCTCGTTTGGTAAGTCACAACATCTTTGTTTTTAATATATTTATCCCATGTGGAATGTTTCTTTCTATTATATTTACATGTATATAAAGACAGAATAATAACAATCAACGCACATGCCGTGATAGTCCTTTGAGAAAAGGCACAGTACCTACTGGGAGTTGGTAAATACTGATACACATAGCATCTACTACGTGTGGCCACGATATCTGTCTATATAGTAGGAGTGAGGAGTGAAAGAACTCTTGGGTATTAGAGGGAGTATTGGAAAGTGGAGTTAAGGTGTAAAGTAGATTTGTAATTTTACAAGAGAATATTCAACTCTTTCATGACAAGCAAGGTAGCTCCTACGTCGGTCAGACAGTACCCCAAAAAGACGATCGACATAGCTCCTACGTCGGCCGATTATCAGCAATGTTAACGACTCCCAGCGCATGACTTTCATATTCTATAGGTTTATAAGTACTCTCTGGTTATCCTAGTACCAAGAAAAAATTATAGATGGCAGCACATGTCACTGTTGGATGTGGTACAGGAGTATATTTTGAGTCATTTGCTTTGCCGCATTCACGCTCGACTTACAACAGTTATAAACTTTAGATTGTTGTCGGCTGATAGCTTTGCGCTTTATTTCCATCATGGCCTTGCGAGATGAAGAAATAGAGTTTTTATTGAACAATAGTGGTTCAGAATTAGATGAAGAAACGACAGATTTTGACATTAGTGATGGTAAGCTATTTTTTGTCCGAATTTTCCGTAATTCTGTGGTTTGATTCCTGGTCAGAAAAAAGATAGTTTTTACAAATTTTCTCATAGATGAAAATGATCCCTCGGACGGAGAACTGTCAGGAAGACCCTGAAGATGAGGCTGTTGACATCATTGTCACAACAAACACAACTGGTCATTGCAATTTGCCACATTCTTCTGGCCAGTGGACTGATGACGATACAATCACTCCCCAGCTTCCTGTTTTTTCTGAATCCTGTGGAATTCGAGATGGGATTGACCAACATTCTTCAGTGTGAGTGTTTCACGTACTTTTTCGATGAAGAATTGGTGAGACTGATCCAAAGAGAGACAAACCGCTACGCTAGAATGACAATAGAGACACTAAGTGCTACATGAAAACTGAAGCCTCAGTCAGGCTGGCATAAGTGGACAACAATGAAACTCAGTGAACTGTATAAATTTTTTGGTATTATTTTGCATATGTGCCTAGTCAAGAAACCAGAACTGACTACTGGTCAACAAATCCCGTGTTGCAGTCCTCATTTGCGGCAAAGTGTCTGCCAAGAGATAGATTTTTGTCAATTCTACAAATGTTACATCTCTTAGATAACGCAACATATATTCCCTAAAAACCAGGTAGGTCGCGATCCTATTAATAAGGTAAGAGCTATATTCGACAGATGTGTGACCCAAAGTGGAAAGGCTTACAAGCCAGGCGAAAATATTACTATAGATGAACGAATTTGCCCTTTTCGTGGTAGACAGTTTTAGAGTGTATATGAAGAATAAGCCTAATAAATATGGCATAAAATTTTTTACGCTATGTGAAAGTGGGTACGTCCTGAACCGTGAAATTTATTCTGGGAAACAGTCTAATGCCGATAACAGCATTTTACACATTGTAGACAGATTATCATTCTGTTTCATAATAAAGGTCACACATTATACATGCACCGATTTTACACCAGCCCTGATTTACTGGATTACTTGTGGGGGAAAGAACTAAGGCAGTTGGTACTGTGCAGAAAAATAGAAAAGGACTGCCAAGCGATCTTGTTGGTCAGAAATTGAAAAAAGAACTTTCGTTTCGCAGGCGAGATCACTTACTGTTTGTAAAATGGAAGGGCAACAGACTTTTTTCTTTTGACAACAAAGCATAAAATGACTGCAACAAATGTCATTGTAAAAACTAAATTTGGAATGGTGGAAAAAATAAAGCCAGACTGTGTTTTGGACTACAATAGTAAAAAAGCTGGTGTGGATCAAAGCGACCAGCTAATGGCATACTATCCTTTTGAACGAAAACAAAGTGATGGAAAAAAGTTCTTTTTCACATTTTCATGCTCATGACTAAATTCATACATTTTGTACAAAACTAATGTAAATGTTTATTTCTTTGCAGTACTCTGAAGGGAATGGACATAGTTTTTAAATGCCAAAGGGCAATCTACTTTCTGTGGTATAGAATCTGCTGTAGAAAATTCAGAAAAACTGAAATCACTCAGTACCAGCTGGTTGAGCATCCACACTCGTGCTCAGCCCTCAAAGTGTTAAGAATAGTATACATAAAGATGTATGCTAGGGCAACGAACCAGGAGGCCTACTCAAGGATACGGAGGGCGCACTTGACATTTATTGGATGAGAAAAAGGGCAGATATGCAGACCTACAAAATGTTGACCTATACTGCACGGACAGGGCACCATGAAGGGGATTTACCAGTACCATAGGAGGATAGAAATAAGAAAGGGGAGTACCTACCAAAACGGATCAACCCATATAGGATATACGTACTGTTCCTAAATGAAAAAGGGCAGTATCGTGACAGAAGTCACACGTGTTTTCGTTTAAAGGAAATAGTCTAGTAAGTTGAATTCTATGCACCAATAGCCTTATTTACAAGTGTCAGAAGAAGGGAACACTTATTCTATCCAGAGTTCCTCCAGATAACAATAAGTAATGAGTAAGTACATACGTAGGGAAAGTATGTACGGGAAGTAATAGGAAAGCAGTAGAGTATTCATGAGTTACCTACATCTGAAATTCACAACTGGGCGAGGAATAGAAAACAAAAATTTGGTACTCACAAATTTTTTGTGATTGAAAACAGCTTACTCCAACATGGATTGAAAGGTTTACATTTTATAATTGTGGTAAAAAAGGCATGGTTATTAGTAGAAAAGATGTACTGTTAAAAGATAATTCTTTATCTTGTGCGAGATTATTGTACACAATGAATACGTATACAATATTGCGTGCTCGATTTAAGGGGAGGGATGTGTAGTGCCTCAAGAATTTCGGTGTAAATTCTAGAAACACTGCCTTCCACAGTCTAGCACCCGATATTTTAGGTACGAGTGCGGGAGAGAGAGAGAACGTTTCTACTGATCCACCTGTTTCTATGTGCAGGTCGGAAGTTTGTTATTAGAAGACTAAGAGGGGCGAGTCACTGACAAAGACAAGTGTTTGCTGCCAGTGCCACCAAAGATGTGATGAAAATCCAAGGAATAATAATGTAGTATTCTTTGGTGTGTTAGTGTGTGTTGATTGAAAAAAAAGCTAATGAACAATTGAATATAGATTTCTATACACATTCATGTGTTGACTCGTTTGAGACTTATCTTACTTCACGTCTTAGCTCTGCATGAGGCAGGACGCATGTGACGTCCATAAATTATTGAATTGTTACTATGATATTGAACTTGTGTTTTATCGAGTTTGACACTTAAAGACACAAGTTGGCTTGCCAGAGTTTATTTACGTATGTCAAAAAGAGTAAATGTTGCTTTGTGTTGAGAGATGAAAATATACCAAGAATGAAATAGTGTTCCACAAGTACACAAATTATTTCAAGAATAGAGCAGCAGCTTAAATTCCTATAATCCACTATAGGCTTCGGAGAAGGTTTTGGGAGATCAACGTAGCTGCCTACCCAGAGAAGAGAATCGGCTGCACACACTACGTAAGTCAACTGCAAGAGACGTGAGAGTCTTGCACCTCAGTACCACACTGTCTTGCATCGTCCGAAAAACGTTATAACAAAAAACACACCTTTCGTTCCCATCATACCTCAAGGCAAGCAATGACAACATTCCTCCAAGAACAGTGTTAAGTACTCCATTGGCACTATTCTAGACTTACCGTTTCCCTGCAATAGCTACAAAATCAAACTTCTTATAAACATCCAGAATCCCAGGTCAGTCTTTCCCTCTCATCCCGTCTGGTAAGTCTCCCCCAACCAAATGTTCTAGGTGACTTCTAAACTGTACCCTCTTTCCTAAACCTCTCTAGTCCTCTTTCTTCACCCTTCTTCCTTCCCCTACAACTTTTCTGCAAGAAGGAGCCACTGGCTCCTAAAGCTTGTGAAAGTTCAACCTTTTTGTGCATGTGCTCTCCTGCAGCCAGATGGTGAGTAGATTTCTTGTCTATCCATATACATTATATTGTACATAATTTTCACTGTTATAAACTTTACAATTTAACTTCACTGTCAAAGTAGTGAAGATAATGGTAATGAAATTGTTGCGTAACAGCTGTAGCACTCAGCACATACATAGCTGGCAGGTTTTATGTAACTATCACATTGCGTAAATTTTGGCAAAGTTCACACCAGTTTATTTGCATTGTCTGGACTAGATTGATGTTACAGAGCATTATTAGTATGTCTACTGTGTAAAGCAGTTGATGCACTAGTTTCATTGGTTTAAGGTATGTCATACTTAGTGTTAGCATAGTTTGCTGTCTATGTGAGTGTACTGATGAAAAATTGTGTAAATGAGTTGCTAAGGTCCATGGTGAATTAACCATTGCTGGTTCCTTTTAAAGTGAGAAAGGCAGCATCACCGTCGCCATAGGGGCCACGCCCAAAAGCTGTGCAACAGCACCCACAGGTGGGTCTCTACATCTATACTCTGCAAACTGCCATGAGGTGTGTAGAGAGAGTACATCACATTGTATGAGTTATTAGGATTTCTTTATGTTCTGCAGGAAGAATGGACAACATGAAGACTGACTGAATGCCTCTGTGCATGCATTAATTATTCTAATCTTATCCTCACAGTCCCTATGTGAGTGATACATAAGGAGTTGTTCTATATTCCTACAGTAATAATTTATAGCTGGTTCTTGAAACTTTGTTAACAGACACTCTCAGGATAGTTTATGTCTATCTTCAGTCTTCCAGTTCAGTTCCTTCAGCATCTCTGCAGACACTCCTATGGATTAAAAAACCTGAGACCATTCATGCTGCCCTTCTCTGTATACATTCAACATCCCCATTATTCCTTTCTGGTACAGGTTCCACACACTTGAGTAATATTCTAGAACCAGTCATTAGTGATTTGTAAGCAATGCCCTTTGTAGACTAACTGCATTTTCCCAGTATTCTACCTATAAACCGAAGTCTACCACCTACTTTACCCACGATTGAAGCTACGTGATCATTCCTTTTCATATCCCTACGAAGTGTTACACCCAGGTATTTGTATGAGTTTGCAGATTCCAACAGTGGCTTACTGAAAGTCATAAGATATCATACCTTTAACAATAAGCACATATGCTGTACCGAGTCAGTTACCATAGGTTCCCAAGCCTTATGATACTTTTTGTCATGGGCTAAAGTTAAACAGAGATCTTAGAATCTTAGGATTATGTTTACTTCAAGCAATTTTAACTACCGACAGATGCCAATTTGCTGTAAAATGTTATAAGAAAAACTTTACCACCAGACCGATGTCACAGATTGGATTATTTGGGAAGAAACTCTGCCAAGACAGAAACCAAAAAAATTACACTTTTCAAATGTGATTACCTCAGATTATTAGAGCCACAAAAAGAACTATTTTTATTGGCTTCCTTATTCCATTCCATTTTATAAAAGAATTTTGTGGAGTTTGAACACTAGAGATGTTTAAAATAAAACAGCACTTATAACTCAAGATCATTTCCTAGTCATCAGGACTTTGGTATCTTTCACAGAGAGCACTAAAAAATTTTACAATTTAATAAACAGTGCCAGATTTCAGTACCAGTGGTTATCATGGGCCCATTTTCAGTGCACCTCCCCCTTATATTTTGGGCCTTACATGCTCTCACTGCAAAACCAGATCCTGCTTTTCAGGTGGTTTAGAACACGGTCTTCCTCATGAACATAGGTCAAAAGGGTTTGTAGGAGACTTTTGTAAAAATGGGCCGAAAACAGCCATTTAACATTTTTACAAAAATCACCTTTGCCCTCAATTTTTAAACTATTCAAAAGCAGCAAGAGACAAACGTATCTTAACAATTAAGTCCTTGTATTGGTAAATTATTACATGCAAAGTTTCATGATTATCCCCAGTTTCTTCCAGAGATACAAGAAGCTAAAACTTCACATTTTTCAGACTTTTTCAGCTGAATTTGCTTCAAATCATTCATACAAAAACTGCCCAGGAAACTTTTCTTTTCACTACTTAGCTTAACGAAACGTAAATGTTGTACAAGATGGCACAGTTTTGTTTCATTCGAGAGAATGCTGCCAGAGATACAATGTTGCCAAAAACTCGTGGGTGCATTATTGATAGCTGTGCTATGGGCGTCAAGCAAATAATTGTATCTCTGGAATTACTGAATTAATGATCATGAAACTATACCAGTGTTCACTGGGAACCTGTGTGAATGTTCCCACAAAATGTCATCAAAATCCGTGATGGTGATGTGAGAACTTCTCAAATTAGACCACTTGGGATGGAATGGCCCAGCCATGTGATCAATCAACTTACCTGCAACCATGCGCTGGACAACTGTAGCTGCCTGCCCACATGAATTACCACCACCAAACTACAGCCAATAGACAACTGGACTACTCAGTTACTGACAATGCCACCCAACATATGCTAACACATCTGGCTAATCTCCTGGCTGTACTGAACTCCACAGTCAAGTACTCAGCTTGAAACATACCCATTGTTGCCATAAACCACCTGGCCTCTAACTTCAATAGTCTGTCCTCTACTCATCTACCCTCTTCCATGCTGCCTTTTCAGTACCACACAGCTACATCGTGTCTTCCTCTTCTCTCCTCCTCACCCCCCCCCCTCACCCCCTCTGCACAGCTTCTCATTTTACACTGAGCAGCCCCATCCCATCGCCACCATATCCTCAAACACTATATTGCTGCACACAACAGTTACAGTTGGGTCTTGGCATCCAGACTGGCCATGGTTGGTTGGGTGTCTTCTAAAGAAGACTTTGCCCTAAAGCTATAACGCACTGCAGTCTTTGTTGAGCCTGTCTGCAACCCAAGTCATTTTTACATTGAGTAGCAATCTACTCTTTTTCCTAATATTGCTGATATACCAACCTTGAGTTTCCACTGTTTGTTTGAAATTTGAAAGACTGGAATGTAAATGGGACTCTGGAGGAGCCAAGGTAAAGATTTGCTCCAAACTTGGTGTAAAACATCAAAACTGGGTACCATCCCTTGCTAGAAGGCTAATCGTCACGAGAATACCACAGGGCCTAATCGCTCATTGTCGATTATGAAAACATCTTTCCACTGATAGCTGATCCATGGTATGGTATGCAGGTGTGTACAGCATGGACAGCGTATTATAGTCATGTCACACCATGAAGAGGAGTGACACAAAGCAGCAACTAACTAGTCACAGCTAAAAGGCTCAGTATGGGGCTACAGAAAATTAATATGATCTTAGCACAAAAGCTGTAAGATTATTAAAACCTGAGAGAAAAACCAAACTATGAGGTGATTCTTTTAATACAGAGATTATGCCAATGCCAGAGCTTATAGTTAACAAGAGTGACTATATAGCGTCACATGCAAAACCTAAGGGTCTACAGTAAACATTTTGATTATAGAACAGATTGATACAGGTCATAAGCACCATACCCCCACAAACACTTAAGTGTAATATGCACCATCAACCTCCGACACTATGTAAGGTTGCATCAAGTCTCCTTTGTGATACATGTTAGAACACTTTGATTACACGAAGGTAGACAAACAACAGCACTTTAGCTAATATAAAGTTCTACACCATTACACTCACAAAGTTGAGAAGCATCATGTCTATTACACATCAATATGGAATTTAAATGAATAAAATATGCAACCATTATAAATGTTTTTTTGCAATTCAAAAATTTAAAGTTCTATGGTCAAAATTTGGTTTCACAAGATTGGTAAAGCAACAACTATCAGAATGATACCAAGCTTGGAGCCACTGATTCCCCTCCAATAAAATTAAACCCAATGTCCACAACCCCTATTTTAAAAAAATAATAAAATTCGTAAATATAAGTGCAAAATTTGGAGAAAAAAAAAAATTCTATGTGCATCCCTAGAAAGGTTGTCTGAAGTGCAAGGTCAGAATCTATACTCCACTAACGTATTAAATTACGATGTGTGCGACTAAAAAATACTTACTCTCAGACGTAACAGGTGAGTGGGGAAACATTGCGGCTGCCATTGCCACCACCAAATCCTCCATTTTCACTTCTAGCTCCTAAAAAAGGGCAAAAAATATTTTTCATGATCCAGTCAATTTAGAAATTTAAAAACGCAAAAATTAATAAAATTTAATTAACATATTCTGATGATAATATCATTGCATTAAACAGTTACGGTACATAAACACTAACATTACGATAGCCATAAAATAGAGTCCAGATGGTTTACAAAGCAGAAGAGTACTTTTGACAATACACACACATCTGTTACGTACTGTTTCACGAACGAAACTGAATAACGAAAAGAATTCGTCGCGGCGTTTGAAACGCACAAACGGTCATTCGCAACCATTTGTAACCCATCGGCTATACCGCTTCAGCTTGAAGATCTGTTCCTTATACGATTAGAAAACTGGGCGTATGCTACACTATTTTAAGTATATTACCATCACATTTACCGGCTTCATCAATGGCACACCTAAACTTATTAATGAAATATTCCAAATTGTCTTACTTTATGACAAGAATAGCCATTATTTTAAGCAGCCTGTATCCCTCATAATTTTTAACACTCCCATGTTTGCTACATCATTTATATTTTATTGTTTGTGAAAACAAACTTCATAGATACCAATAAATATGGAAATTTTGACAAAATCTACCAATTTATCAAAAGCATAGAGGCTTACACATAAGTCACAATAACTCCGTCGGATAACGATATTAGTGAACTATACTCGGCACCCACCATCCCAGCAACATCCAGCACTAGAGACTCTAAGTGTGGCCTATCGATTTAGATAAATGTATTCTATCACTAGCACTTTTAGAGTAGCTCATTTACTAGGACCTAGTACTGTTCCATGGGAGTCAAATGGATAATATTGTACTGATGAACGCCCGAAGACGCAACACTTCCATTCTCTTAACAGAAAATCGTTACAGGACAAAAAGAATTCAGTTCACAGAGAACACAGTTCACCACAGCTCGATACTTCAGAATCGACACAGTAAGTTGAATCGACCTGATGACGTCCACAAGGAATGGTAACAACAACCACATTAGACAGAGCATTCCACTACGATAGTGGGTGTCATTGTTGTTTACATGGACTTGCTTGTTAAAAAAAAATCGCAACCTATTCACAACGTTGAAATAAAATTTAGCTCAAAACAACACACGGACAGTTCAGTCGCCTTAGAATATCCCAAATGTGTCAACAATAGCACGTTTCTATGGAAAAATTGTTTCCGCCAAATTTCTTAAACTTTATAGTGCAATTCGGGTAACAAGGTTGAGTTCGAGGCTATGTGGGAGGAGATAAGTAAGAACAATGAACTCCAAATTCCAATTTTTGTTACCTGTCATTAATGAATAGAAAAAACAAAGACAAATAGGCTTACAGTAACGCTTTGTAATTTTGTTCAATAGTAATTAGTTGTTCAATCGTTTTCAAATCACAACCGACAACAACGAAAACAGGTCGGCATGAGTACGAATGACATCTTTCATGAATTCGTAACGAGTCCAACGAATTGTAGCGAGTCGAGTTATGCTTCAACCAGACGTCAGCAGGCAAAGTTGCTTCTAAACTATATTAAAAGCTTCTTACAACGTGGGCCGGTATACTCACATTGTTACTTTCTTAATACAGCTTGCAGGGTAGGCCAGAACTCCACAGATAAACTTTCAGAAATTGCTCAGGGATACCTTCTGAGTATTTTGCTGTATAGAGGGCCCAATGTTTTCGGGTGACTCGTTACCGAGTTACTGCATTTCGTTTGGTTTCTTGCCCCAATTGACTTTGAAGCTGCATTGAACCGAAAGTAGTGCGCAATATTGGAAATATCACCGGTATATGTTCCCTGTCTTAACTGGAAACATTTTTTTCTATTCACTCACGGTACTTGTGACAAAAATAATGCCTTTCTGTACCTTAAGCTTGCATCTCGGGTTTCTATCTACGACAGTGTTAGTTGTATGTTAACAGTAGGGATAAATTTAGTGATGATGAGTATGCCTCGTGTGTGAGTACACTGAATGCAGTGGAAGAGTGGCACAACAATAATGCTATGCTGAGCTTTTGCTGCAGAAACGGCAACTTTATAACAGTAATCTCTACCTACGAGCCTACATGTTACAATTACCGCTTATCACACTCATTTTCATTAATGGGAAGGTATTTTCCCATAAACAATGGTTAGTAGCGTTATAAATTGAATAAGCCATACTTACATATTGTGGAGACCGTTGGACCCCTACACTAAAATTCTCAGGAAGGTGTTCCTGAAAACCCTTTGAAAGTTCGTCAATGGAGTTAACTTAATATATTATTATACTGTGTAGGGGAGAGCTGGCCACCTTAAGCAAAATCGTATATAAATTTGAGTAACAATTAGAATGAGCTACAACAATGCAATTTTTAACGCAAGTCGACCAGAATATTACTGCACCTGGGAGGGCGCGTTGGGCAGCTCATTGTGAGTTAGCACCTTATCGGTGTTGATAGTATACACACGAATGACAGGAAAGTATGTGCTATGGGTTTTCTTCAGTTACTACTTCACTTGTTTACTTTAACGTCACTGTGTGTATCAGATAAGAGCTAAGTGAAGTATTGCCGTGGTAGTGTAATATAACAGATTTAACTCGCACACAAAAACAAAATCATCTGTTATAAAAAGGAAAATAGAAACATTGAAACGCTTCCTACACTGACCACTCTTCCCAAATTGGAAAATAATATTATACACAATAATGAAGATCAAGCAAATAAATATGTAGCCCTCTCCACTGTTCACAGGTTTTGAAGTGAGAAGACGCGCTTTGGCACTGCAGCTTGTCTTATAGGATGATGACACTAAAATAAGAAAAATAGACTCTACAATAAAAAAAGAAAAACGACTCATGATGAATGAATAATCCAAACGGGACGGAAATCGATATGTGTGATGCACATGTATGGAGAAAAAAATGATTACTATTTCAGAAAAATCAGGTGATTTATTCAAGAGAAAGAGCTTACCAAATTGAGCAAGTCAATAACGAATTGTTCCACTTCTGGCCCTTATGCAGGCAGTTATATGGGTTGGCATTGATTGACAAGAGTTATTGGATGTCTTCCTGAGCGATACTGGGCTAAATTTTGTTTAAAAGGCGCCCCAGATCGTTAGAATTCCTGGCTGGTTGGAGGGCCTTGTCAAAAATGCCAAACGTTCTCAATCTGGGAAAGATCTGGCTACTTTGCTGGACAAGTTAGGATTTGGCAAGCACTAAGAAGAGCAGTAGAAACTCTCACCCTATATGGGTGGCTGATAGATTGCTGAAATGTAAGTCCAGGATGGCAACAAAACGGATGCAGCGAATGACAGCCAAAGGGGTCCTGCTATAAAAAGAAACGGCGCCCCAGTCCATCGCTCCTGGTTGTTGGGCCGTACGGCAGGCTACAGTCTGACTGGTATCTCACAATTGTCCGGGAATCCTCAGGGAAGTCTTCGCTGATCATTAGGGCTCAGTTCGAGAGTGTCTTCATGAAGACAAATCTACTCCAGTCATTGAGATTCTAGGCTGAAGACGTGTCTGGAGATGACCCAGACAAAGATGGGACACCAACTGACTGTCATCTGCAATATGGCTCGACAACCAGGAGTGTTAGTCTGGGGTGCCATTTCCTTTCAAAGGAGGACCACTTTGGTTGTCATCTGTGACTCTCTTACAGCACAGTGATACATTGACGATACTTTATGCCCTGCTTTGTTGCTTTCCATGGCAAGCCATCATAGGCTTACGGTTCAGCAAGATATTGCTGCCCACACACGGCGATAGTTTCTACTGCTTGTCTTCGTTTTTGTCTGCCAGACCATATTTTGGCCAGCCAGGTCGCCGGATCTCTGCCCAATCGATAATGATTGGAGCATTATGGGTAGGGCCCTCCAACCAGCTCTGGAGTTTGACGATCTAACGCGCTAGTTGGACAGAATTTGGCATGATATTCCTCAGGAGGATGTGCAAGAACTCTGTCAAACAATGCCAAGCCGAATAACTGCTGTAATAAGGAACAGAGTGGACCAGTTTGTTATTGACTTGTTTAGTTTGTGAGGCTCTTTCTCTCGAACAAATCATCAATTTATTTTGAAATTGTAAACATTTTTTTTTTGTCTGTAGATGTACATCACAACTATCATTTTCTATCTCATTCGTATAATTCCTTCATGGTGTATCTTTTTTTTTTTTTTTTGTCTTGAAATGTAATTGAGGAAATGATCGAAAGGAGAGATGAGCTGTGGTCCGTGATCTCATAGTCCACTAGACTTATTAATTTGTAAATGAAAAGTAAGAATTCGCGGTCTGGTTTAGTTAAAGGTACATGGAAGACGTCGGCATTTGTGACTAGTACAAAACTCATGCAGTGTCCCAGAAAAGCGTAAAGCGTAAACATACGTTCATGCTACAGTGTATAGTAAACACTGTACGGCTTGTCTAGTCGATAAGTTCATGATTCGTGCAGTGGCTGCCGGGTATCGCAGGAGGCGTGCCTTGCCACCGCAGTAGGAGTACCGACGGGAGAGGAGCCGTGAGTGAGGGGAAGGCAGCGTTGGCTGATAGTCGCACCAGTGGCACAATTATCGTCAACAATATCTACGGTAATACTTCGCGTCCACGGGCAGGTTAAGATGGGCAATGCTCTGGGACAAATTAATATCGTTCAACTAAGCCGATTTTCTCCACTTTTGGACCCACCAGTAAAATTGTTAAGTTGTCATGAAGAAGCCGTATGGTGTGCTCACACTGTCAGATTACCAAGACTGAAAGCTGTTCTATAAATCATGTTGCATTATAGAAGAGCGCTGTTTTCAGCCTCCTAATCTGACATTATTTGCCCTATCAGATTTAAGCTGCAACTCTAGAAGAGGGAACTCTCATGTTGCTGGTCGTGGCCTGCTCTACTTCTGTAGGAAGCAGTGTAGCCCTAGTCACACTACATTTACAGTTTTAGGCAGTGCACTGCTTGTATTGTGTTGCATTGTTCGTCCAATAGGTACTACATGACCACGATACTGTACATTCAGAAGTCCACCACGAAAACATGATCACATCCCTGTAGCTGGCAGCTCCAGAGCGACATGGTGTTTTTCACTCAAGTGCTCAACAAACTTAATGAAAGCTAACCTCTAAATAAACTGAAGACACGATAGTTTGCGATAGCGGTGAAAAAAGTTTTCCTTCAATTGTTGAGTTCAGATACAATGTGGACTACAAGTTCTTTGTGACACAGTAAGCACATCATAGGTAACTTATTGGTAGTGTAATCCACTCATGAATTAACAACAATAATCAGATCGAATAATGAAACTTCCTCAGTTATGCTCCAACAGAAATGTTGCAGACAATATCAGATGTAAACTACAACATAGCTGTCACAAAATGTTATTACAACACGAAAAAGAAAATACTTTTCGATTCCACTTCCTGTCAGGCTGCCTGTCAGACTTTGATGCCATTTGGCAAATGACCAAAGGTTTTTGTGCCAACATAGTTCACACTTTTCTATGCCAAAATCATATTTAACCCAGAATAGAGAAGATCATTACAGGTTATTGGATCACATGTTGACATAAGATTCAAAACCAGAAGGAAGTAAGTAATTCATTATCACATACACATCAATGGAAAGTTTTGTATGTAACTACAACGTGGCGGCAATACAGACAACAGGAATCTGCAGGCAGACACCTTCTGTACTCAGAAATCAGAGTTCCGCAGCCATATTACATTACATTACATTAATACTTTTTCTATAGACCAAGGATTCAACATTTCATAATGATGTGGAACGTGTCAGTTTAACAGAACTTTTCTTTATATGATACACTTTTTTAAATTTTTTTAATCATTACTACTTCATAGCTATTAATTCATCTATCGAGAAGAAGGAGTTGTCATTTAGAAATTCTTTTAATTTGTTTTTAAATGCTGATTGGCTACCTATCAGACTTTTGATGCCATTTGGCAAATGACCAAAGATTTTTGTGGCAGCATAGTTCATGACTTTCTGTGCCAAAGTCAGATTTAACAAAGACTAGAGAAGATCATCCTTTCTTCTAGTGTTACAGTATGGACTTTGCTATTATTTTTGGACTGGGATGGTTTATTAATAATGAAATTCATAAGTGAATATATGTATTTTGAAGGTACTATGAATATCATGAGTTCCTTAAATAAATGTCTCTAAAGTGATCTTGGGTGGGCTCCAGCTATTATTCAGATTACACACTTTTGTGCAATGAATACTTTAACTCTTGGTAATTAATTACGCCAAAATATGATGCTATATGAAAGCAGTGAATGAAAACAGGAATAGTAGACAAATTTTCTGATATATTTATCACCAAAATTTGCAATAATCCTAATACCATAAATAGCTGAACCTAATCGTTTCAGCAGATCATCTACATGTTTCTTCCACTCCAATTTATCATCAATGCATACTTTCAGAAACTTTTAATATTGTATCAGTGTGCTGGTTCCCTATCAAAACAGAGTAAAAAACCTACAATTACACCATATTGAAAGAATCAAGCGACACTTCAGGGCCAAGTTTTCTATCAGACTCTTTCAGAAAATCTACACTAAAATCCCCCAAAACAATAATTTGTTTCCCTATGTCTAACAGATAGCACAACAAAGAATCCATACACTATGAAGATCGCTGGTTCCACCACAACAATCAAAGGTACTACTAATATACACAACTAGGCATCACAAGGATGAAATTGATATAGGGACTTCCAATAACGAATGCTGCAACTATATCAATCCTAGAGAACCTAATCAGTCCTTCATCATCTCCTTTTCTTTATTACTGGATGATTTAAAATCTTCCATATTGGTTTTTGTTTCGTAGTAAAAAGAAACTGATTTCATTGGATCATTGGATGGTTGATTTGGAGGAGGGAACCAAACAGTCAGGTCAACAGTCCCCCAGACTGGGGAAGGGAATTGGCCATTCCCTTTCAAAGGAACCATCCCAACATTTGCCTGAAGCGTTTAAAAGAAATCACAAGAGCACAAATCAAGATGGGCAGATGTGGGTTTGAACCATCATCCTCCCGAATGCGAGTCCAGTGTGTTAACCACTGCACCATCCCTCACAGTCATCATATTGTGTTTCTGATTGTAATGACTTGTTTATAATGATTAGTAAATATGATGTGAGTGTTCAGCTTGCTTTCTGCACTCATCTGTAATATTGTCCAGAGTAAATAATTCCATGTTTGCTCTTGTTTTGTATAAAACTGAAACTGGTTTTGTCATATGTCTTCTGTGGACTTGTGTACATGTGTTACCCATACATCTGTGAACTCTTCGATTTAAATGTATATTCAACTTTATTTTTTGTTTGTGTCCATTTCTGTAGTTTCTCGCATTTAATGGAGAACTTCATGTTAGCAGTTGTTGAAAGAATTGGTAACTATTCAGCTTTATTAGTATGTCTTGACACAGAATGAATATGGTATGAAATTCTGTTTTGATTAGTACTGCTTCTTGCCGCTGGGTGCCAAGCATATCACAGTCATTTCCAGAGTAAGGACAAAGATGTAGGTGAATATGCTTTGTATTTTTAGTGACTAGAGCAGTCTTCCCCACAAATGCGCAAATGTTACACTAGTTAAGCAAATGTGTTCACAAGCTGTTAACATTTACTATATACAACGCATTTTTGGCAAAAATCAATGTACCATAATCATCCTCTTACTCCAATGGAAATTTTGGAAGCCTCAATTAAATGCAATGAGTATAAGAAACAGATGCAAACAAAAATAATGTGGAATACAAGAAATATACTTACAATGCATATAAATCGAGCAGTTCATACACGTAGCTATAAGCAGCAACAAATAGACATGTGCCCACAGAAAACCATACAATGAAACTAAATTCCAATTTAACTATACTGCTATATAAAGACATGTCGTTTTTTAACATTGTTACCAAAAATCCTCGGGAAGTACTTGAGCATTTTACTTCATATTTTTATATGATGCACTAATAAACGTTCAGACAGACGTGTGATAAATATTTTTTAAATACACATTGAACATACACTGAAGGACCAAAGAAACTAGTACACCTGCCTAATATCATGTAGGACTCCCACAAGCACGCATAAGTTCCGCAACACAACATCGCATGGACTCGATTAATATCTGAAGTACTGCTGGAGGGAATTGACACCATGAATCCCGCAGGGCTGTCCATAAATCCGTAAGAGTATGAGGTGGTGGAGACCTCTTCTGAACAGCACGTTGCAAGGCATCCCAGATATGCTCAATAATGTTTGGTGTGGGAAGTTTGGTGGCCAGTGGAAATGTTTAAACTCAGAAGTGTGTTCCCGGAGCTACTCTGTAGCAATTCCGCACGTGTGGGGTGTCGCATTGTCCTGATGGAATTGCCCAAGTGCGTCGAAATGCACGATGAACGTGAACAGATGCAGGTGATCAGACACAATGCTTACGTACATGTCACCTATCACAGTATCATGGGTCACATATCACTTCAGCTGCACATGCCCCACACCATTACAGAGCCTCCACCAGCTAGAACAGCTCAATGCAGACATGCAGGGTCCATGGATTCATGAGGTCGTCTCCATAACTGTACAGGACCATCAGCACAATACAATTTGAAATGAGACTCATTCCATTCATCAACAGTCCATTCTCGGTGCGACCACAGCGTCGTATTCTGCCTGTTTACATATCGCTGTATTTGAATACACATGCTTATACAAGTTTCTTTGGCGCTTCAATGTAGATATATACTTACTGTAGCAATTGGGAAAGTTGTTAACCAAAATCTCGACAAGTTCTTGACGGATTTACGGATTTACTCCAAATATTATACAATGGTCTCTTAAACCTTCGGGAGGACATAGCCCACAGTTTTTTTTTTTTAATATGAGTCGTAGTCAGATACGTATTTAAAATCTGTACCACTATACAAAGACAAGTTAATGTCTAACGATGTTACCAAAAGTCTTGAAACATTCTTTACCAATTTACTCCAGATTTATGCTTGATAACCTAATAAACGTTCAGGCAGACATACATAACATGTTTTTAAATATATATGGTATACAAAGACGTATACAGGGTGTTACAAAAAGGTATGGCCAAACTTTCAGGAAACATTCCTCACACACAAAGAAAGAAAATATGTTATGTGGACATGTGTCCAGAAACGCTTACTTTCCATGTTAGAGCTCATTTTATTACTTCTCTTCAAATCACATTAATCATGGAATGGAAACACACAGCAACAGAACGTACCAGCGTGACTTCAAACACTTTGTTACAGGAAATGTTCAAAATGTCCTCCGTTAGCGAGGATACATGCATCCACCCTCTGTCGCATGGAATCCCTGACGCGCTGATGCAGCCCTGGAGAATGGCGTATTGTATCACAGCCGTCCACAATACGAGCACGAGGAGTCTCTACATTTGGTACCGGGGCTGCGTAGACAAGAGCTTTCAAATGCCCCCATAAATGAAAGCCAAGAGGGTTGAGGTCAGAAGAGCGTGGAGGCCATGGAATTGGTCTGCCTCTACCAATCCATCGGTCACCGAATGTGTTGTTGAGAAGTGTACGAACACTTCGACTGAAATGTGCAGGAGCTCCATTGTGTGTGAACCACATGTTGTGTCGTACTTGTAAAGGCACATGTTCTAGCAGCACAGGTAGAGTATCCCGTATGAAATCATGATAACGTGCTCCATTGAGCGTAGGTGGAAGAACATGGGCCCAACCAAGACATCACCAACAATGCCTGCCCAAACATTCACAGAAAATCTGTGTTGATGACGTGATTGCACAATTGCGTGCGGATTCTCGTCAGCCCACACATGTTGATTGTGAAAATTTACAGTTTGATCACGTTGGAATGAAGCCTCGTCCGTAAAGAGAACATTTGCACTGAAATGAGGATTGACACATTGTTGGATGAACCATTCGCAGAAGTGTACCCGTGGAGGCCAATCAGCTGCTGATAATGCCTGCACACGCTGTACATGGTACGGAAACAACTGGTTCTCCCGTAGCACTCTCCATACAGTGACGTGGTCAACCTTACCTTGTACAGCAGCAACTTCTCTGACGCTGACATTAGGGTTATCGTCAACTGCACGAAGAATTGCCTCGTCCATTGCAGGTGTCCTCGTCGTTCTAGGTCTTCCCCAGTCGCGAGTCATAGGCTGGAATGTTACGTGCTCCCTAAGACGCCGATCTATTGCTTCGAACGTCTTCCTGTCGGGACAACTTCGTTCTGGAAATATGTCTCGATACAAACGTACCCCGCCACGGCTATTGCCTCGTGCTAATCCATACATCAAATGGGCATCTGCCAACTCCGCATTTGTAAACATTGTACTGACTGCAAAACCACGTTCGTGATGAACACTAACCTGTTGATGCTACGTACTGATATGCAGGTGTCCTCGTCGTTCTAGGTCTTCCCCAGTCGCGAGTCATAGGCTGGAATAGAGCAATGAGACGCATGTCAACACAAGCACCGAAGTCAACATTACCTTCCTTCAATTGGGCCAACTGGCGGTGAATCGAGGAAGTACAGTACATACTGACGAAACTAAAATGAGCTCTAACATGGAAATTAAGCGTTTCCGGACACATGTCCACATAACGTATTTTCTTTATTTGTGTTTGAGGAATGTTTCCTGAAAGTTTGGCCGTACCTTTTTGTAACACCCTGTATATAACATATCATGAGGAAACGTTGCCAGCAAATTTCTCGAAAAGTTCTAGGCCGATTTCAATCAAATTTTTACATGGTACTCCAATAAATGTTTGGACGGACATAGGCTACATATTTTAATTTCTGTATTCGGTTCGAGTACATTTTAGAAGTATCCACAAATGTCAAGAATCATTGTATTGAAATATTCTGTAACTGTATGTATAAGGTATGTGTTCTGGCCGGAGGCAGTTCGCTCCGCGCTCTTGTATGTGGAAGTGCTGAATAAACCTTCGTTAAGAGAAGTTAGTGTTGGTTATTCATCTAATTGCACCTTCTTCTACGTGACAATATTCTGGTGGGGACGCTGGGTAACAGAAGTAGTGATAGCACACATTATCGAAAACACAGTGGCTCCCATCAGGGCACGACAGAAGCACCGTTTCAACAGATCGCAATCTATCGGAGACAGAAGAAGAAGAGGACATTTCGGTGACAGTAATCATGTGCCACCACATGAGACATCCTGCCAGGTTCTCTGGTGACGATGGCCACTATCCAAACAAGTGGCTGAAGGTATATGAGCGTATAGCTAAATTTAACAAATGGGATGACACCATGTGTTTGGCTAACGTATTTTTCTACTTGGAAGGCACTGCCAAGCAATGGTATGAGAACAACAAGGAGGAGCTGGGAAGTATTCCAGGTGGAATTGCGCAAGTATTTCGGCGACACTCAACGACAGAAGTACAATGCTGAAGATAAATTAAAGTGCAGGGCACAGAGTCCAGGAGAAACTACAGCATCCTACATTCAAGATGTCTTGGAGCTGTATAAAATAGTGGATCCTAGAATGAAGGAGGAAGATAAGATTGCACATCTCTTGAAGGGTGTTGCTGAGGACATGTATCAACCCCAACTCCTGAAGGAGGTTTCGACAGCAGACGATTTCATAAAATGGTGCCAGTATATCAAGACAATGCATCAGAAAATTATTACAAGCAAGAAGTTCAAACGGCTTCCAAACGTCGTACCGACGTCTGTGATGGAGGAAGGAACTGATTTCACAAGTGTTCTTCGTCAGATAGTGAGAGAGGAAGTTCAGAAGACACTTGGATCACATAGCGAGCAAAAACCCAAGACGCTTCAAGAGGTCATAAGGGAGGAAGTGGGACAGACATTGAACCCAATCTCTCGTCCCTCATTTCCCTTTAAAATGGCGAAAAAGTCGAGACCTAGCCGAAGTTACATTCCTACAATGCCGCATGGGGAACCTGTTTGGGCACCAAGGAAGACTGAAGTCTGGAGGACCCAGGACAACCAACCACTATGGTTCCACTGCGGACGACCGGGACGTGTGGTGCGCTATTGTCGAAAAAGGCGGCGAATACTTGATGACGCCCGTGCCAGAAGACAGCAGACCGATCTTAGCCGACGCCAGCTCCGGGACGACGAAGATGAACAAGAAGATGTGGGTGCAGGACGACGTAGGTCACCATCGCCGCAAGCCATCCGCTGGAGAGGACCCTCCCCAACACGTCAATCGAGGTCTCCATCGCCGTTTAGAAGCTCCAGCCGATCATCTAACCGCCGCAAACTGGAAAACTAAAGGGTGCGACCTTCCTTGGAGGTGAGACCGCCGAAGAGAAAAATCCTCCACCGTCGATCACCACAAAAATGATAGGAAACGACGTCGATATTCTCGTGGATGGCCGACCAGCACAAGCTCTTGTGGACTCTGGAGCATCATATTCAGTCATTTCAGAGAAGTACTGTCGCCAGTTGCAGAAAACAGTATTCGTCGACAGCAAACCATCTCTACTGAAGGTGGCTAATGGGAAATATGTAAAACCTAAAGGAAGATGTGTCATTCGTGTGGGTATAAGTGGCCATACACAGCCCTTAGAATTCATCATCTTACAAGAGTGTAGTCATGATGTCATTCTCGGATGGGACTTTTTGAAAGCTTCTCGGGCTAGACGAGATGAGATACTGTGGACAGGAAGATGCACATCCGAGTGTGTGGGGACTGTGTGCATGGTGAAACGATCAATCCTGCAGTCAGAGCTAGAAAGGTAACTGTCATGTGTCATGCCATGCATCAACCCATGGATCTTGTAGTGGACTGTAAGAGAAGCATACCACTGAAGAATAACTTAGTTATCCCAGCTTCTGTCGTCTCGTTTAAGAACGGATTCAGTGATTTGTGGATAGTTAACTGTCGCCGAGAACCGCAGATCCTTCTCAGACACATGTGAGTAGCAAACGCTGAGCCGTTAATTAAAGAACAGCTGAGCATCACAGAGGCCTTTGTATAACGCTTCTCAAAACACATTCGAAACATTTTACCGCGACCTATTAAAGAAATGTTCTGTGACTGTATATATATCATGTGTGTTCTGGCCGGAGGCAGTTCACTCCGCGCTCTTGTATGTGCAGGTGCTGAATAAAGCTTCGTTAAGTGAAGTTAGTGTTCGTCATTCATCTAATTACGTGACAATATGAATTACGCTAAACGCAGCATGATAGATTCTACAGCCCTGAAATTGAGACTGCCCAGCACAATGCACTTTTGTGAGCCAGTCACAGCCCATGTCACACGATCTTTCCAGCCAATGACAGCAGATATTCAGAGCATAGGACACGTGATGTAGACAGCCAACAGCAACATCGCTGTTCAGCAGTGTGAGCACGCAAATAGGAAAAGTCTTCGGTTTAAATTAATATATATGCAGTATAGCTACAAGAAAAGCTAAGCTTTTACATTTAACACTTGTTGTCAAAATTTTTTTTATTGTTTTTTTCCAAGGGTATGGTTAGGCAGGAGCCAGAGCACAGCTTAAATTGCAGCAGCTGAATATTTCCGACAAGCTCGATCATAAACTTCACTGTTGTACATCGAACATTTCGTATGTCACCTGGCTGAACAAATGTCCCGTCAAGCACTTTGATATTTCAATAGAAAAGCCATTTGCGTGTGGAATTGCTCAAGAAGTCACTTTTTTTTTTGTTAAGCATGATTTTACTTTTTGCCAACTTTATTGAATAATTTGCTATCTATGAAAGAGCTAAAATAAATATGAAAAACGAAACATGAAGCTTGGTCTTCTTTTTTTAGAGCGTGCTATCCTTTAAGATATATCAAACTCAAATGTGCCAATAAAATTTTAAATAATGGCATAATTGGCTGGTCTCCTGGGCGCATAATTTTTCGAAATGGCTGGTCCTCTAAGTGTCAAGTTTTGAATGAAAGTCAATCGCTCCATGATTTCAAAAATTCATCGCAGTTTCTCACACATAATTCGTTTTTGCATAGAAAGAAAGTAACGCTTCTCAAACCACATTCGTAACATTTTCCCGCGACCTGTTGGAAATTTATACAGTATCGACGTCACACTCATGAAACGCAGTTTGTTGTATTGCATAGTCTTCGTCCTTAGACTTCGACACATTTTGCTGTCGGCAGGCGCTTGTGTGTGTATTGTTTTTTTTTAATTGTAAATGGCGCATTTTCTTTGCAATTAAAGTTTTATTTTGGTGTTATTCTCTCGTTTATGTTTTATTACTGCAGTATTATTCTGCAGTAGAGGAGTTACAGTAAAATTCTTTGTTAGAGTACCAGTTCTTACTAATCTAAATTACAAAACTTAATTGAAAACGAAAACAATGAAAAATTCCAAGAATTCTATAAAGTTCGTGGGGTTCTCCCAGATGAAAAGACTCCCGCGTTTTTCCAGTTGTCCCAGGGCATATACACTCAGTTTAAATAACGGCACCCATCTGATGCTCCAAGATGACAACATCTGTGCTGTTCTCCAACAACCTTATTCTGGCCCCCGTAAAGTACTCCAAAATGGAGAACAAACGTTTTCTATCTTTCTACATGGTAAACCGTCAACAATCTCTGACCAGTGCTTCCAGCTAGCTTGGGTGAGGGGGACCAGGAAGAGGTAAACAACCTGCGATCGCTATCTGAGCATCCTTCATCCGTTTCCACTACAAACGACATGGTTCTTCAGTCAGACCATCCTACCCTCAGGGAGGAATTTGACATCTGACTACCATATCCAAGTATCATTCCTGGTGATCCACCCCACTCTCACTGTGGCAGGTCCCTGCACCCTTCTGATTTTCTGAAAGATTACATTCAGGAGATGGATCCCCCTCCTATGCTGTGAGGTACTATCCAAAATTTTCGGAACTGGTGCTGCCACCTGTTGAAAACCATACCTTTAGACTAATGGTTACCATCACCCTCAAAGTAGTTCCCATCCACATGTAAACATCGGTCCCAGTGCTTCTGCCACTGGTCAAACGTTTTCTTTGAGGGTGTTCATAACGACCAGCAATGCTTCTTGAATCCTCTCTAGAGTGTCGAACCAACGGCCTTTCAACTTGAGTTTCAGTTTTGGGAATAGTGAAAAGTCGAAAGGTGCCAAATCGGGTGAGTACGGTGGGTGGGGTACAACCGCCATGTTGTTTTTTTTTGCCAAAAAGGTCCTGGTGAGCAAGGGCGTCTGACAGGGCGCATTGTCGTGATGCCGCAGGCAGTTCCCTTGACGCCAAAGTTCGGCCCGCCGTCGCCGTACGTTTTCACGGAGCTGTCGCAAAATGTCACAGTAGTACACGGAATTCACTGTTTGCTTGGGTGGGACGAATTCTTTGTGCACAATTCCCTTGGTATCAAAGAAAACGATGATCATGCTCTTCACTTTACTCTTCACCTGTCTCGCTTTTTTGGGTCTTGGACAGCCCAGGCTCTTCCCACAGCTCTCGTCACCAATGATAACCAATGACAAGAAGGTTGGATCATCAGATGCGGTCTGACGAAGCTCCATGCACACTTCAACATGCGCTCTTCTGTTCGTAGATCCATTGTAAAATCACCACACACCAAACACGGAGTATTACGGAAATCACTCTGGACATGCAACACGTCCTCCCAGCTGAATGCCTCTCCGCACACTGACTCATCATGGTGCAAAGATCTACTACTCCTACTTTCCAGATGGCAGCACCAGTCCAGAAAATTTTGGATTCCACTTCATGTTCTCTGTACTCGGCACTGGAGGTGCAGATACATACAGAATCAATATGAAGAATTATATGAATTTATGTCTTTGAATATTATAATGTATTTGTTCTTCTCTCTTGTTATTGTCTTGCCATGTCATTGTGTATTAAAGTGAGTGTATCTTATTGTGAACTGATTCATGTGAATAAATTGGTTCAATTCATAGCAACGGTAGCCGCACATTTTTCCACATACTCACCATTATGAAACTCCCACAATAATTTTCCATGCAGCTTGCCACTTATTGGTATAGTTCCCATTACTACTAAGACTGCATGGTTTTTTGGCTTCCACAGTGGCTTTTTTATGCTCATTCTTACATTTAACATAGGTTAGTCTGGCATGGCAAGTCTTCAGAGTATTGTATATACTGAACAACAGCATAATTTGGTTTTTACAATTTGTTATTCGCTTAGCATACCAGGGATCTTGTCTGCATGGAATTTTGGTTGTGAACCCTTCATCAATTATTCTCTATGTCTTTATGGGAACACTGCCTGCATTGTATCTAAAATGCTTTAACAGTGTAGCAGATATTATTTTTGCTGACATATCATTATGTAAAATAGATTGTGTGTCATAACATGAATCAAACCAGTCTCTGTCATCAAGGGACTTACAAAACCTGACAATTTTATCGTCAGTGACAAGTTTGATGATCTCAACTTTTATGGCATGTCAAGTTACATTACTCTTATCAAGAGGGAACCTATTTGTGTTGCAGAATTATAGTCTGAGAATTGAAACACTATCACATCATACGATTTTTCTGTGGTTTTAAAACCGACAAAAATATTGTCAATACATATTTGATTTCTTATGGGCCTATTGTTAATGGAGTGTAAATTGCACTGACTTAATAGATTGTTCAATTCAGTGACACTACATTTATGTGTTGTCATACCAAAATCTACATTAAGATCTCCACCTATTACGATGTCATAATGTATGAATCCAGTTTCTCTAAATATGTCTATCAGAATGCCAAATTTTCCTAAAAATACATTAATGATACTCTTAGGTGATCTACACAATCCAATAAAACAGCCCCTTGGGCATCTTTTGTCACCCTCTAAAGAGACTGCTTTTATTTTATGATCAATTAGTTGTTTAATGTACAATGCTACAGCACACCTATGTTAGTAAATACCCTCTTTAACGCAACTTATGTAAAATCTGAGTTTGCTGTTTTAGTCTGTGGACAGTAACAAGTTTGTGAATATGCTAGGTTTCTCTCATCTCCTTGCCACTGTAGGTTTATACCATAGGAAGCAAGGAGAGGATGCTGTTTGGTGGCCGGTATCCTCATTCTATAACACAACAGCACACATGTATTAACCGAGTTCTTTATTCATAAGACTATTAAACTACTTGCCTTTAACCTAGTTGTTGTGGTACTGGCTCATCTGTAATAGTCCAAGTTAGCCTCACTGCTTGTGAAGTACAAGTCCTGCTGTACATGGTGATCGAGAGGGCATTGGCGGTGGTTGTTTGTGAGTCTGTCATTGCCCTCTCTCCTGATAGTCTCACTTGCTCCGCTGCCTACTATCCATCTTGTCACAGCCTCTTTGCCAACTGGAGTGCTGGCAACAGCCTATGCCGGCAAATCCCCCCCCCCCCCCCCCCCAGAAATGCTGTACCATTGTCATGTAGTGAGGCTGTGAACGACAAAAGGGAGAGAGGCAGGACTCTAGATGTAGAGATGAGCCTGGAGCCGTAGCTGTGGAGGATGGCATTCTCTCAACTATACCCCACCATCTGGCAAAAGGAGCATCCTCCGAAAAACTGCTGCCATGGCAAATGTCCAGGTCTGAGGGCATGTCCTGGGGTGACGGTGGCGATGGAGACGGCATTGATGGGTCCAGATCCATAGGGTCGGCGAATGGGGACGACTGCTCCTCCTGGGGTGCCCTGGTGGCACCATCGGGCGGCGGCAAAGGCCGTGCAGTACCATGAGACCGTGAACCTGGGAGAAGAAAAGCAGCAAAATCACGGGGCAAATGCTGTGTGCGAATTTGGTTCTGGTGGCGTCACTGCAAACCATCGGAACCTGCAACAAAGTACACAAAAGAGCCAATGTGTTCCTGGATCACGCCTCTTTCCCAGTGCCCACAGTTGCCATAAACCCTGAAAATAACAAGATCATGAGTCGGAAAGCGAAATTTGCTAACCATTGGCGGCACTGGATGCTGCAGTGAGTGTAGCAAGTGGAGCAGGGTCCAATGGTGGTGGCCATGCAGAAGTTCCGCCGATGATGGTTCATCTGGAGGGTAGGAGGCGAGTAAGAGTAGCAGCGCTTGTTCCCATGTGTGGGTGGTGCAAAGCTTGGACATCTGTTGTCTGAACGTGTGTACGAAGCATTCTGCTTCTCCGTTGGACTGTGGGTGAAACGGAGTACTTGTTAGATGACGAACGCCATTTCGTTCACAAAACTGTTCAAAATCACCTGAAGTAAACTGTGGTCCCTTGTCCAACACAAGTATTTCTGGCAAATCTTGTATGCAAAATATGGAAGACAAAGCTTGAATGGTGCTGTGTGATATGGTAAAAGCCACAGGCAACACAAATGGGAACTTGCTAAAAGAGTCTATCACTATGAGCCAACGAGTGTTCTAAAATGGTCCTGCAAAGTCAATGTGCACTCGTTGCCATGGGGATCGAGTCTTAGGGCAAGTTGAGAATGTCTGTGGCGGAGCGCGTTGGTTCTCCGCGCATGCGCGACACAGTGACCTAATCTGTCCAATGTGGGCGTCCATGCCCTGCCAAGTATAGTGCCGGCACGCTAACTGTTTAGTGCGAACAATTCCCCAATGTCCTTGGTGGAGCAACGGCAACACATCCTTTTGCAACACTTTTGAAGTAAGCACACGCGATTGTCCACTGTCATTTTGAACTAGAATCACATCTTGCTGTGAAATGAAATGAAATGATCGTATAGCATTGTTCGTCGGGAAGTTCGGCCGCCGTATTGCAAGTCCTTTTTAGTTGACGCCACTTCGGCAACTTGCGAGTCAATGATGATGAAATGATGATGAAAGACACACAACACTCACTCATCACGAAGCAGAGAAAATCCCCGCCGGGAATCGAACCCGGGACCTCATGCGCGGGAAGCGAGAATGCTACCGCAAGACCACAAGCTGCGGACACATCTTGTTGTACCAAAAGGTTATGCTGATGAGCAAAGCGTCAGTGCAAAACTAAGTTCTGGTTTACTGTTCAATGAGCGAGACCAAGACATGCGATCGTAATGCAACAAAATCTTGAGATATGGGTCTACTTCCATGGCCTGTGCAAATTTTCTGTAGGGCAAGGGAAAAGATTCCAGCAATTCACAGACCTGCGCATCGATTTGGCAACAAGATGCGGCAGATGCATCAAAATCCGGGTCTGGGCCGATCGGAAGGCGAGATAGAGCATCTGCATTGCCAAACTTTGCCGTAGGTCTGTAAACAATTTCATACCGATACTGTGAAACCAACAAAGCCCATCGTTGCAATTTTTAATTACTGCGAGTAGGAACCAGATTTGAAGGATGAAACAAGGACTGCAAAGGTTTGTGATCTGTCACTAAATAAAACCTGCGACCATACAAATAGTGATGGAATTTTGTCACACCATTTTCCAATTTGAGAGTAATTACACTGAGTTCGAGTTAACAACTTTGAGCCAAAAGCAATAGGTCTATCTTGTGCACCAATTCTGTGTGATTCTGTAGGAATAAGCGCTGACTTGCAAGACTGACGGCTTGTCAGGGTCAAAATGCACTAAATATCTGCCATCAAGCAAAGAATTTTTGAGTTTCCGAAATGCATCTTGACACTCTCCTGTCCACACAAAATGTACATTTTTGTGACACAAGCGATACAATTGAGCCGCGATCTGAGCGGCATTCGGTATGAACTGAATGTAGTATTTCATCTTGCCAAGTACTGGCTGCAGTTCAGACACATTGCGAGGAACAGGCAGGTCATGGATTGCAAGCAAATGAGATTGGAGGCACTGCACCCCCTAACTGTTTATCACATGACCTAAGTGCTATAGCTTAGTTTGAAAAAAGGCACACTTTTTGGGACGACACTTGAGTCCTGCTTCTGACAACACTCGAAAAAGAGTATGGAGTATGCAAATTGGCAATGTGTCCCTCTGGCGTATGACCTGAGACGACAATATCATCAAGATAGTTTGAAATAAATGGAACTTTTGCAGTCAGCTGTTCCAAGTAAGGTTGAAAAATGGTGGGTGTGGAAGCGCTGCTGAAAAGCAAACGCAAATACTTGAACAGTCCAAAGTGTGTATTTATAACAAACACTTTCTATGATTCTTCATCCAATGGAATTTGCAAGTAGGCATCACACAAACCTATTTTAGAAAAGTAGCGTTCTGCACCAAGTCTGTCCATGGGTTTCTCAGGGTGAGGTAATGTACAAGTGTCAACAACTAGACTTTAAGTTAACACAAATGGCCGGGCAGATTGGCCGCACGTTTAGAGGCGTCATGTCACGGACTGCACGGCCCCTCCCGCCGGAGGTTTGAGTCCATCCCCGGGTATGGGTGTGTGTGTAGTTTTTGGCATAAGTCAGTTTAAGTTAGTTTAAGTAGTGTGTATGTCTAGGGACCGATGATCTGAGCAGTTTCATCCCTAAAGAATTCACACACATTTGAATATTTTTGAACACAAATGCGAATGCGACCAGAAGGCTTAGGCAACAAAATGAGAGGACTTGCCCATTGATTAGCTTGAATGGGAGCAATTAGACCACTATCTTGCAAATCTTTCAATTGAGTGGCCGCTTTGTCTCTTAAAGTATTTGGGACAGGGTGGGTCCCAGAACAACTTAGGCTTTCAATGTGACATGCACTACAAAGTTATTAGCTTTTCCCATTCCTTATGAAAGTAGTTTAGGAAATTCTTTAAGCAAGCTAGCGACACTGTTCTTTTGGTGCAAATGCTGATATGGAAAGTACATTCTCATGGATGATAAGTCCAAACAAATCAAAGGCATCTAAACCGAGAATGTTCCCAGTGTCTCTCGATTTCAACACAGTGAAATTCGCTGTCCTAGTGTGAGATTTGTAAGTGACATGCAAACTACACTGTCCACACACTGGAATTTCCTGTCCGTTGTAAGCAATGAGGTGCTTGCTAGATTTAGCCTAACTGTTCATACGTGGCATCATTAAGCAAAGTTACTGCAGTGCCTGGGTCTAACTGAAAGTTCACATGATGCCCAGCAATTGGTAGTGAGACAAATAGTTTGTTAGAACGTCATTGCGCAGCACTAGGGCGAGAAGGAGGCACAAGTTTAATCTTACTTTTGTCAGAACTTGTTTTCGGTTTGGAAAACACAACGTTCACTGCGGGTGCATGAGCCTCTTTTTTCTGAGAATGGGCAAAATTGGCGTTTTCATACCGTTGCAGTCAAACTGCTGGGACGTGGCCTTTTTTCCCTCACGTGCAACACGCTGCATTACGTGATGGGCAACCCTGTCTTTTATGGCGAACAAAACATTTAGAGCAAGATTTCACTAAGTTCACAGGTCTGCTTATCTGTCTATGTGGCTGTCAGCGGTATATGCTCTAGTTGTTGTGGCTGCTGGGGGCAGTCACAAACAAGGAGCGACTCGATCCGACAAGTCGGGTCCTGATCAAACTTATCGGCCGTTATGGCATGCAAATCATATTGCTCTAAGATTTGCAACTTTTCTGGAAGTGAAGGATCAGAGTACTTCAGAATCTGTTCCTGATTCTACTATCTGGGACACAGAATGTTACTGCATACCTAATCATTAAATAACTGTAGAAATTGCCACAACTACAATTAAATTTACACTTCCTAGCCATGCCAGTTAATTCTGTACATCACTGATGGTACATCTGTTCCGGCTTTTCCTGCAAGCGAAAAAACTGATATCTGGCTGCAGCTACTTGGATTACTTGGTCATAGCTGAGCCTTCAGGAGACGCAGCTGGGAATAATTTTTGTATAAACCTGAACACTGGGGACCCCATGATCGAATGAAAGTATTGTAGCTTTACAGTACCACAAACTCGATTAACTTCACAATATGCTTGGAATTGTGTCAGGCATTCACTCCATTCCTCTTCTATGTCATTAAATTGCCAGAATGTTGGTATGCTGGTCAGCGGCACTTGTTGGGCTGGTCGGTTGGGCGATGCAGCTTGTGCAGTGAGCAGTTGTTGTACTGTTGTCAGCAAGGTAGCAATTTGTTAGTTCTGAAACTGAAAAGCTTGTGATAGATCTATCATATTGACCATCTGCAGCTGTGGCGTGGGGGCAGAGGGTGGAGGGGGTGTGGTAGCCATGGTTTACACAAATATGTTATAGCAAAAAGCAAGCAAAGCCTCTGAAAAGAGAAATTTGATTAGGTCTGCGGACCCACTCCTGGAATACATACAAGAACATAAAATCACATTATCAAATAGAAGCAAGCTAAAACACAAGAGAAGCAAGCAAAATCTGTACTGAATTATACTCATCACCAGTTCTGTCATTTCGTTGTCACTGGAGGCTCGTACCATGGGAAGCAAGGAAAAAATGTTTGGTGGATGGTATCCACATTCTATAAAATAACAGCACACAGGTATCGACAGGGTTCTTTATTCATAAGAATAAGAGATTACATATCTTTGAGCTAGTTGTTGTGGTACAAGTTTTTTGTAATAGTCCACGTTAGCCTCACTGCTGGTGAAGTACAAGTCCTGCTGTACACATAACTCTGGTCGCTATGTGCTGCCTGAGACTGAGACTGTACTTACACCTGCGACTGTCTGCGACTGCAAATGACTGGGCTGTGACTGATGACTTGACACGATGACTCACTGTATAACTGATTGGGCTCTCCGGTCTGCGGCGGCGATCTAAATACTGGCGGTCGAGACGGCGTTGGTGGCGGGTTGTTAATGAGTCTGTTGTTGCCCTCTCTCCTGATAGGCTCACTTGCTATAGCGCCTACTGTCGATCTTGTCACAGCCTCTTTGCCAATCGGAGTGCTGGCGACAGCTTTCGCTAGCACACTAGGAATATTTTGTTTCAAATTATTACTAACTTATTGATCTAAACTTGCAACTACACTGAGTCTGTTAATTGATATTTATCAAAACCCGAATATACCTACATAAACAAAGTGTATCTTGCAGTTTACAAATTTATACTTGGCAAATTGGCCAGCTATTTTTGATAAACACATTAATTGGAATTCATACACATGGTAAGAATACTTTTTGTTCTTTATTTTGACTGTGATTAACTGATATGTAATATATACTATTGTTTTATGGAAATTTGCAAATTACTTCGGAATTCTTAATGAAATTATATCCATGACAACATAAAATTTTAAAGCATTATTTTCGTTATTTTTCTATGTATGTGAGTTAATTTTGTTACAGACTTTTAATTGCTGTTTCTTAAAATTTGTAAATTCTGATTGAAAATGATTTTGCAAATCATATAAATACTACCAGTTTTCATACAACAGAGAGTCAGTTTGTTACCAATTATCAGCAGCACAGCATGTAGAACTTTGCTTGCAAATTTTTCTCTGCCAAATATCTAGCGTGTGACTAAAGCAATTTTGTGGAAAATCTGTACCTGGAATTTATTTTGTAAATTACATGATTAGTTTTGCATACACAGCAACACAGCTCAAGAACTCAGGAGTATTTGCAGGGAAGCTACATCTCAAGAATAAAGATCTACAAGTTATGTATATGTCACAAACATTTTGGTGACAATATTTCATCTCTAAATTAATGAACAGTTCTGCATTTTTCAGTTCAGTCAATTTGTTGAGACAGTTGCATCTCAGCTGGTGGAGGCCCATTCTTTAAATTCTTGTGGTTCACTTTGTCATTGTGGCTGTGAAACTTGATATAACGTTTGGCATAAACTTTCAACTTTTACAAGACTGCAAATATTTCATTTATTAGCAATCCGTATTACACACATCCAAAACCACACTAACTTCCTCATTGTCAGCAGTTCCATTTAAATATTTTAATGTGGTGGAGGAGATCAGATGTGTATAAGTGTGTACACGTGTTAATTCATGTTGAGTTCCGGGTACAATAATTGGTTGCAAAAAGTGCTGTGCCTGACTTTGGATATGGACAGACCCAGCTGGCAAAAAGTGTACACAGAAAAGAGTGAACCATCGCCAGACCATGAATTTTTGTCATGTGAGTACATTTATAAATTGTCTTTCCTTTCTCTGGTTTCAGTGATTAAAGAATTTGATAGTAGGAAGTGATTTCACTGTCCATACCTTATAGTTAGTTAGAGAATACTGCGTGTGACATTTCTGAAGAAATTTATTAGTGAAAGAGTTTTTGCGTGATTTTTTTTTTATAACGAGTTTCGCCAATATGTCTGAAAGTAATTTAGACCAAATACGCGTGATGACCGTATCTGTATGTCAGCTACACACATCGCCTCCAACATTAAATTTTCCAGATCAGAATCAGGGATATACATCCAGCAGTTTACCATCACTATTTCAAAGTTTTCAGCAGATAGGATAGCCAGTTAATCTAATTGAACAGTTGGTTCAAATGGCTCTGAGGACTATGGGACTTAACTTCTGAGGTCATCAGTCTCCTAGAACTTAGAACTACTTAAACCTAACTAACCTAAGGACATCACACACATCCATGCCAGAGATAGGATTCGAACCTGCAACCGTGGCGGTCGCGCGGTTCCAGACTGTAGCGCCTAGAACCGCTCGGCCACCTCGGCCACCAATTGTACAGCTCTCTCAGCTACTAGATATATCAGAATAAAATAGAAAAATGTATAATAATTTTAAAAATGTTTGTAAAAATATGGACCAAAAATTTAAAACAGTAGATGTAATGTGCAAAAAATAAAATAATAGCCTAAAGTGAATTAAGTAGGTTACTGTTGCAGCAAATAAAATATTAGATGCTACTAATGAACTAGTACATGTTGTAGAGTTGGAGTTTGATTGTCTGAAGAAATTCATACATGTTGAATTAAAATTGGTTAATGATCGAAAATACTGTCATTGACGAGTTAAGTAGGAGAAAATCCGATTTCAAAACAATTCAAAACTATACTGTAGTAATTATACTCAGGAAAAATTAAATTCAGTGCTTGTTACAGACAAACTGCTTCCATTAACAATAGAGTTTACACAGTTGCTCAAAATCTTCAAACAGTCAACGCCAGTGTAGGCGGGTTGGAAACAAATATGTTTAGTAGCACTTATGGTAGCGGCAGCATGTTTGTAAGTAATTGTAATAGTGTTACACTGAGTATTTTCTCACGAGATTTTAAATTGCATCCCATGGATTTTATATACCAGTGCAAGAACAGCTTCACATCTAGTATGCCAGAAACGCTTAAAATTAGATCAGTGAAGTGTTTTCTGGATGGAGAAGCTTTCCATTGGGCTAAAAAGCATGTCATCTCAGAAATTACTTTTGCCAATTTTTAAAGATTATTTTTAACAAATTTTGGTCAGTAAATAAACAGGTCAGACTTTAGATACAATTTCTAAATGGTAGGAGATGTCGTGAAAGAAATATGATGATGTGCGAATTTTGTGGAAGACAGCTTAGGACATTAGTGCACCTTGAAAGGCCATTAGATTAGCTCATACATACTGACGCACTGAAATGGAGCTTGCCTTACTGTGTACAATGGGGTCTGGTCTGTGGGCCAGACGATTTGGTAGAAGAATTTCTTAAATATTTTGACAAACTGGATCGTTCCTGGAAAAATGATGACAGATGACAGGTCAAATAACAGCCACAGTCATAGAGTGCACCAATTTCAACGTGTGTGTGTGTGTGTGTGTGTGTGTGTGTGTGTGTGTGTGTGTGTGTGTGTGTGGAGGGGGGGGGTCCTGTCAACATCATAAAAACAATAGGCACAATAATAATAATAATAATAATAATAATAATAGAGGAAATAACAGTTATAATAACTATTACACTCAGAATGGGAATAATGACAATATTAGTAATAAACACAAAAATAACGAGAGTAATAATAGGGAGAGGAGAAATGACAACAGATCAAGCAAGAATAGTAATAACAGTCAGGAAAACAGACAACCACCTCACTGGATGCCTGTCAGTTTGAGGTGAGAAGAACTGCTAGAAACTGGGCTAAGAGGAGAAGAGGTAGATGTAGTTCAGATTACAGATACTGCAGCAGACACAATAGTGATTACTGGGTAAACACAGTCAATTCAGGGAATGAATTTTGGGACTGCACGCTACAAGAGATGAGCAAAGATGACAGAATAGTAGGAAATCAGTTTGAACTGACTAGTCTTCTTGATGATCAGTGTGTCTTTAAAAATGATGTTGTATGTAATGATTTTGATAAATATTGTTTAGCCAGTTTGTTGTGTGATGATGTAGTGTCAGTCTTATCTGAGGTAGATGTGGCAGAAGCTGATAATCTTGTACCTAAAGAGAATGATAACTTGATAACTGATTCTGCCTGTATGTCTGCCGGCACAAACACAAGTGATATTGATGATGATTTAGCTGTAAAGAGTTTCGAAGTAGAATCAGATGTTCATATTGATGATAGTAATAATATTGATTATTTTGATGATGATTTTAGTAGATGTGATAATACTACTTATGTTGTTGCTGATCCATTCCTCTGTGGTGAATTAGACGGTATGATTTTTGTAGGAATGTTGGATGATGAAGTAAATTGAAAGATTATATAACTTGATGATGATACTTTGATGTTAGTAGAGAAGGTGCCTGAGAGTCAACTAATCCCCATTAATGTCAGTGAGACCTTACACAGCTGCAGTAATAAAAATGAGAAAATTAGGCAGACCAGTGACAACATGCTTGAAGTTTTGAACAGATCAAATTATGCTGAAGTTAATTGTAATACTGTTTGTGATACATATTTTAATTTCGCTACTAATGTTAAACACACACAAACATCTTCTAATACTTTAGATACAGGCAGTCAGATTCTTCCACTTAGTCAACTCACATACACATTTGAGAGTGATTTGTCAGTTTTAGAAGATACACAATTAAGTTGTAAGTTGTCACTGAGAGTGATACAACCTACAGCAGCTAGTGAACTACAGCTGAACACTGATTTAAATTTTAAGGAGATTGAAGATGATTTACTAGCAGAAGATGAAAATATTGATAAACATAAGATACCTGGTAGCCCATACATTGAGACTTCTATTGTTACTTGGAAAAGCATTTGTTTAGTAGATACTGGTAGTCCTGTTCGTGTTTTTTTATTTCTGTTAAGTTCAGAGATAGATGGAACAACACTGAATGTTATACAGGCTTTCCTATCACCAATATTAGAATTAAAGGAGCCACAGGAAAATTTAGTAAACTGATTAGTAGACAGGCTTTAATTTCATTCAGTTGATAATTTTACTTTTGAACAAGGTCGTCTAGTGGTAGCTGGTCTGAATGAACACATTTTGTTAGTGAAGGACTGGATAGTTAAAGCCAGTTTCAGTTTTGACTGGGAAAATTATGAATCAATTAAGTGGTGTTGAAGTTTTTGATGATAGAAATTACATTGAGCAGGATGATGAGTTTTATAACAACCATTTGTTTTATGACAGCTTTTCACATTTAGTTCCAGATAAAATAAACACAGCAGATAATTTGAGTATCACAAAAAAGAGATGATTTAGATAAAGATTTGTGGAATTACTGTGAAATCTTTAGTGAGAAGTCAGGTAGAGTGACAGACTATATGTGTAGACTGAAACTGACACAACATGATCCTTTTTTCATCAAATCCTGTGATGTTCCCATTTGAAAAAGAAAAATAGTCAAAGAGAATTACAGAAATGGAGGATAGTAGAAACGCGCTGTGGACAGTGTAACAATCCACTGGTTATAGCTGCAAAAGTCACTACAGAACTGAAAGTCGCACCCATCAACTCTCAGCACCAAATTGTGCAGCAATTTAAGAAAGTCATTGGCTTGGATGAGTCTTGTTTCACACTGTTTCCAACTTCTGGCTCAGTTTACGTCCAAGTAGTGAAACATGGTAGGCGTTCAGTGATGATTTAGGCAGCAACATTGTGGAACTCCATGAGACTCATAGTTACTTTGCAAAGTCGCATAACTGCCAAGGACTGTGTGACCATTTTGATTGATCAGGTCAGTCCCATGGTACATTTGTTTGTCCCCAAACAGTGATGCCATGTACTGAGACGACAGAACCCCTGTTTGATATACAGGATTGGTTTTGTGATCACGAGCAGGAATTGTAGCATCTCCCCTGACTACCATAGTTACCAGGTGTAATTGATATTGAGTCGTCGTGGTCTGCTTTGGAGAGGAGGGTGCGTAATCGCTATCCACCTCCATCATTGTTACCCGAACGTGCAACTATTTTGCAGGTTTGGTATAAGATTCCTTTGAAAACTATACAGCACCCGTGTCTATAGATTCCAAGGTATCTGGAATCTGTTTTGAATGCCAGCTGCTTTCCTACCACCTGTCAGGCATGGTAATATGTTGTGTTTTTATTGTTTTCATATTTTTGTCCTCCCACTGTATATAAGGCCGAATATGGATCGACTGACAGGGTTAGCTTCGCTTTAGATTCACAGAAATGTTAGTGTTAAGACGGACCCTGTAACTGAGAGGTGCGCCATAGTGAGAAATTAATGCGCCGCATTAACATATAAGACAATCTTTCGATCGCTGTTGTTCTTTAATTTAAGTATGATAAATTTCTGAAGTTTATGTTCAGCACTTTGTATTCAGATATTAAAGATAGACTGTTGATGCACTTTTTTCGATTTACACAACAGCCGTAAATTTCATAATCTGGTTATTGGTAACGCAAAGCATCATTAGCAGTTTAGTTAAGTAGTAATATACAACAACTTCAGATCACTGGAAAATTTTTTCACCTCTCTCCACTGGAGTCCGTCCTGGACCAGCCCCTGAACTCACTCAAGGGGCTTCATCAAAATATCAGCTAACTGACTCTTTTCATTTCATGTTGCAACATAATTCCGCAACTCAGAAATCTTTCATGAACTCTACTGTTATTAAATTCTGTGCCTCCATCACATCTAAATTTTTTAACAGACTGTCCTTTGGTTTGAATTTCATTTAAAAATGGTTTACGCACATTGCACACTCTGTTTTTGTGCTTCAGAAAGAAAATTCGAAGAAATTTACTGAAATCATCTTTAAAACATACATAATATCGAACACCAATATTCTGTGCCCTTTGATCCACTGGCATCTGCGTGGATTAATACGCTAGTAGCGATGGAGTGGTTTGCTCGTTGTTTGAATGGCATTCTATGCACCTTTCCTAGTGCACGACCATCACAGAATTCACCCTTACATGGTTCTACATTGATCACGAGTTTCTTCAAGATGTTCTTCACATGTTGGTTCTTTTGAAGTCCATATCTTTCGTGGCACAATGTAATATTTCGTGAAGATGCCACACGATTACTCTTTTCTGGGATAACAACACACATACTCAACACATACAGCTAATTTTGAACACAGCCTGTAATGACGATGTCGTCACTGGTTTTTTCCTAAATCCTAACACTTTTTTGGTCGAACTTCATACACTGAGGTGGTAAAAGTCACGGGTATCTCTGAGCAGCTCGATGGGGTGTGGACTCAATAAGTGGTTGAAAATCCCCTGCAGAAATATTGGGCCAATGCTGACTCTATTGCTATCCCTAATTGTGAAAGTGTTGCTGGTGCAGGATTTTGTGCACGATCTGAGAATGTTCTTCAAATGAGTTGCGAACAGTTGTGTCCCTGTGACATTGCACATTGTAGCACCCAGTTCATTTCGCGTAAACACAGCCTGCATCATTATAGAGCCACCACCAGCTTACACAGTGCCTTGTTGACAACAAGGGTCCATGGCTTCATGGCGTCTGTGCCACATTCGAACCCTACCATCAGCTATTACCAGCTGAAATCGAGACTCATCTTACCAGACCACGGTTTTCCAGTCGTCTAGGGTCCAACCGATATGGTCACGAGACCAGGAGAGGCAAAAAAATGTTCAAATATGTGTGAAATCTTATGGGACTTGACTGCTAAGGTCATCAGTCCCTAAGCTTACACACTACTTAACCTAAATTATCCTAAGGACAAACACACACACACCCATGCCCGAGCGAGGACTCGAACCTCTGCCGGGACCAGCCGCACAGTCCATTACTGCAATGTAACATTTATTTCTTGTGTTGTGTGAATGTATCTCCCCCCTTACTGTGAAGTTACTCTGGTTTTCTTTGATGTCTATCAGACAGTGGTATATGAATATTTCAGAGAGAGTCATTATTTTCAGCTCCCTGAATACTGGTCTGCATGATTCATTGTCGGGTAAGTCATTTATACCCCTAACTGCCATCTTCTGCCACTTAAAAACTGAGCCCCTGAAGAGTTCCCCCAAAGTATTATGCCATAGACCAGGTGCGAGTGGGAAAAAGCATAGTATGCCTGTAACATTTGGCTCTTACTGAGACAAGTCCTAAGTTTGCGCAGTAAAAAAATTACTCTGGACAGTTTCTTGCACAGTTGTTGGGTATGTTCGCCCCAGTTCAAATTCGGCTCTAAATAAATTTCTAGCAGTCTGACAGATGTGTTTACCGTCCCTTCTGGTTTCAACTTACTCAAATGAAAATATATTGCCTCTGTTTTATTGTCATTTAAGAGCAATTTATTGCTTTGCAACCATGTGGTGTTTTCTACCATGTCTGTATTTTTGTCCTGTAAAGTTTCCACATTTCCATCTGATGTTATTAAGGTGATGTCGTCAGCACATAGAATTGATTTGTCTGGCAACTTATGTGGGAGGTCATTGGTATACACTAGAAAGAGAAATGGACGAATTACTGATCCTTGAATAACTCCGGTTTCAATTTTGAGTATGTCTGATAGTTGGTTCTCAATTATGACCATTTGTTGTCTGTTATCAAGGTACGATTCTATTAGTGATAACTGTGAGCCCTTTATTTCGTATAGTTTTAACTTAGGAAATAAGATCTCATGGGAAATAGTGTCGAAAGCCTTACTGAGGTCTAAGAGTGTAATACAAGTAATTAAATGTAGCTCGAAATTGGTAACAATCTTGTTGATGATATTGTCTACGGCTTTAATGGTTGATTTACCTGTCCTAAATCCAAACGGAGCATTGTTAAATAAATTGTTCATTTCAAAGTACTTCAATAGTTGTGTTTTCATGCAATATTCAATGACTTTGATAAAATAGGGGCAATCGAAACTGGTCTGTAGTTACTTGGACAGTTTCTGTCTCCTTTCTTGTGGATTGGAACCGTGACAGTCATTTTTAAACAATCTGGAAACATTCCCTCCTCAAGGATGCAATTTATGAGATAAGTTAACGTTAACAATATTGTGTCTGGGATTTGTTTCAATATAGCATAAGAGAAACCGTAATAATCCTCGGTTTTGGAGTTACTCAATTTTGCAATTATTTTAGACACTTCCCTATGGGTGACTTGTTTCCAACTAAAATTTAATCCCCTAGTTCTATCTGCTATATAGTTGCTCACTCCATGTTTATGTGTTAACTCGAGATTGTCAGTGGGAGTAACGCCAAATCTCACCGCACTGTCCTAACGGACACGTTCATCGTACGTCCTACATTGATTTCTGCGGTTATTTCACGCACTGTTGCTTGTCTGTTCGCACTGACAACTCTACAGAAATACTGCTGCTCTATCATTAAGTGAAGGCAGTTGGCCACTGCGTTGTCCGTAATGATAGGTGAAGCCTGAATTTTGGTATTCTCGGCACACTCTTGACACTCTGCATCGCGGAATATTGAATTCCCAAACGATTTCTGAAACTGAATGTCCCATTTGTCTAGTTCCAAGTTGCGTTCTGCATTCAAAGTCTGTTAATTCCTGTCGTGCAGCTGTAATCACGTCGAAAACCTTTTCACATTCACCTGAGTACAAACAACAGCTCTGCCAAAGCACTACCTTGTACCTTGTGTACACGATACTACTGCCAGCTGTATAAGTCACCTCAGTGTATTGTAGCTGTTCTGGCTGAGGCCAAATTGGCACTTGCATGGGGCCCATATAAAACATTTTCCATTATAGCACTGTACCATTAACTGATCAGTTAAGACGAAACATTTCGTCTATTTCGATGTTCAATGTTCTTTGACTAAATGCATCTCTCTCTCTCACACACACACACACACACACACACATATACAACCTTCCACATAGGTTTAATTAATGTTGAACTCAATGACAACATTCCTAATCGCATAAAATATCGAGATAAATAATTTCTCTACATTAAGTTCTATGTGGTTGAAGACGACAGACTCTGAAAGTAAAACAGCTATAATGAAAACATAAAAAACAGGAAAATCACTGCATGTGGTAACAAGGTATACATGCAAAACTTTATGCTGTTTGTAAAAACTTTTTTAAAAACTCTAATTTATGTAAGTAATAACGAATATTTTTCTTGTTGTATAACAGAATGCTAATGAAAGCCCAGTAATGCTGCTGAAACCTCAACGATACGTCTCTGGGTGATAGCACAAAAACAAACAATTGTGTTTTGCGCAATGAGGACCCCTTCCAAAAGACCAATTTATTTATAAATCAAACACAGACGGAAGAGTCTCAACCTCAATACACACACTATTTTGTCAATCGTGATGTAGCTTCATTCTTTCTTTAAATGATGTCAATGTCTAATGTTCCTGTCTTATGAACTACAACGATTTGTTTCATTAATCAAACAAATTTTTGCATTGCTTACATTAGGCAACCACAGTGATCGAACAATCTAAAGCATTTTCAAGTTTTAGTAATTTGTGACCATAAGGATATCAGATGTGTTACTACAAGCTAATTTTCTTTCATTGTTCAACCTGCTACTGCATTATAGTATGTGTTCTTAACTGAACGAAATACGTCTTATGAAGAAAATGGCATTGTTACGAGGTCAAAGATGAAACTTGAGCCACTAATAATTTTTTTATGTTGCTGCAGGCACAGTCACACATATAGTCATAAGTAGCAGTAACTGGTACTTACATACTTCACAGCAAGAAATCAACACCATCTTCTTTGCTGTCTGGCGTAGATGAATCAGATTCAGCAAGATTTATCATGAATGGTTCCGTAACGGTGTCCCTGTTGAGATGCCGTCTATTGCCTCATGTGTAAGTCTCTCAACATCTGCAATTTTGAATGTATTATTCTTTTCTGCAATATATGCTTTCACCTGAGCTCGATTGGGTTGTACTTTCGCAGCTCAACACAAGTTTAACTGATTTAGGGCACTTGTTACCAAACCTGTAGCGTCTGCATCATTTTTTTGCAATTCTGCATATGCTGCCTTCTATTCACTTAATTCCTAAGGCAAGAGCACAGATTACCAATAATAACAATAATAATGTTTCAAGTTCATATGAACAGCATCAGAGATACGCCATTCCCATTTCCCACAATTATCAGGCCCTTCAAATTTATCAATATTCACTTTATGATTTCCATTTCTAGCCATGTTTTTACTATATAACTCATTTGAGAAATTCTCTAGCATCTTTAGTGATTACCTTGAAATTGCATTCCCTCTTAAAACACAAGTAATAAAAGGCACAACTCGGAAAGCAAAGACATGGATAACAATAGGTATGAAAATATCAACAGCAAGGAAAAGAGAATTACTCTGATAAAGGAGAAAAAAATAACATACCCCCACTTCTGAATAGCTACCTTCAGAAATACATTCACACCTACAAAGAGTGATATGCCAGGCACAAAAGAAGCCAATGATAAGTTCGTAACAGTGTCAGCAAATAAAATCCAAGCAGTATGGAAGTTAATAAAAAGGAAGCAAATAAAGTGTTCCTTAAAATGGAAAATATCACTCTGAACCATGAGGACAAGGGTGTAATTGATCCCAAACACAACCCAAATCTTTTCAGGTGTTACTACGCAGATATCACATATAATTTAATGGTCAGTGGCAAAACAGATACTGGAAAGAAAAAGAAAAACAAAGTGCACTCATGTTCCTCTTTCAACTATGTTTGTGGAACAACTCCAGGTGAAACCATATGTGCTGCATCAACTCTTAAGAAAATGTCATCAGGAAATGATAGTGTTCCTGATTGTGTCGTAAAGCATTGTATTACCAACACTTCACTGCCTCTTGCAGATATAGTCAATTCATCTTTTCTGATGGGCACATTTCCAGACTGTTTAAAAATTGCTAAAGTGGTCCCTATTCATAAAAAAGGAGACAAATCAAATGTAGAAAACTATAGACCACTTTCCTTATTATCAGGTTTTAGTAAAATCATAGAAAAAGTAATGTATATACAGACAAGACATGAACTAAAGAAAAATACTAGGATATGTTTCTCAGATGCAGAAATTTGAAGAAAAAGAGAGAGGCCCTCAGGGATCCAGTCTTGGACCAATCCTCTTTCTCCCGTATATAAAGAATTTGGACCTAAACACTGAGTCACAAACAAATACTTTTTTTGCAGATGACACAAGCATCCTTATTACAGGGAACACCCCAAGTCAGTTACAAGTAGCTTTAAATAAACCTACAGCACAGCTAAACAGATGGTTTGAGGGGAATTAACTACTGATAAACACCCCTAAATTTCTGTTTAAAAGGTGATGCATGTCAATAAACTCCAACCAACTTTCATCTTCTCTGGAAACAAAGCTTTCCAGCATATGGCTTCAAAATAACTTCAAATGGCATACACATACAAACAAAATAAATGAAACACCAAAAAAATATGTTATAGTCTATGATTAATCTCCACTAAAGTGATTTTTAGCACTGTCCAAATCGCCTACTTTGCTCAGTTCCATAGCATCCTACTGTATGAAATTAAATTCTGGGGTAATACACCACCTAGTTCACTTATTTTCCTAATCCAGAAAAAAACTGTAAAAGCAATGCAACATGCTGAACAAACATTCTTGCAAACCCTCTTTCAAAAGTTGTCAATCCTCCCACTTCCAGCCTACATCACTTCCACAATAAACAGTGGTATACAAATTTACAATAGTCTTCCACATAAGATAAAACTCATATCATCATACACATACTTTTGTAAAACCCTAAGGGAATTCATACTAGATCATTGCTATTGCTTCTATTCAGTAGCAGAATTTTTAGAATGTTTGAGATACAAGAGACTTGAAAGAAGAACTTTTGTGGATAAAGCTAAAATTTATGTATCTGCTGGAATAATATTGTATTTTCACTGTGCTGTGTTACTGTTTTGTTTTGTGTTTGTTCTGTGTTCCACAATCTGGAAAAATCCATTACTTTTTTATTTATTTTACATCCTGATATCTTTGAGGTACATACATTACACCATAGAGGTTGGACAAAAGTTCATTAATTTAAACATTGTTATATTTAGTATTATTATTTGCTAGAATCATTTGTATGATATTCATGTAAGCATATTTACAACAGAGAAAATTCTTAAAATATGCATTTTACATAATTTTCTTTTGTTAAGTGTTATATGTTTAACATATAATGCAAAGCAGTTCAATATACCTCATGCAACTTGGCACTTTTGCACTGTCATTTTTCAGTACTTGTATGTACATATTTATCAGGAGACAGCTTCTTGGCATCAGCTGTGCAGTATATTTACAAATTCAGTTTCCAAGATACTGTGATACTGAGTAAAATTAGTTTTCCAGAGAATATAAAGTTACAGATTTTTAAAGATATGGTTTGTTAATGGCCTTGAAGTAACTTGCCACCCTCTTACACAGCTGTGATCATGAGTGACATACATCTTTCTTGTACAGGGTGTTATACCAATGATTGCTATGTTCATCATTATTTTACTTTGTATGGTATTCATGTACAGTTTTATTTTGTATAAATACATTTTCCTTTTTCAGTATGCTCCTTTTTTACATACATGAGAACCTCAAATATATAGAAACATAGTAGGACTAGGATACCAAGTACTTTCAAGAACGGTTTACACGATTTTCAGCTGTTTGCATTTTTCATTATCCTCATAATGATTTTTATTTTGCGGCATACGGAAGTGTGTGGCGACTGTTTTTTGAAGGTTTACCACTAGCTTATTCCTCACAAACTACTCTGAAATCTTTTCCATTTGCGTCTTTGGCATACAGATTACGAGCCCTTTCATTTTCACCTTCAACAAATATACTGGTATCGTCTGCAAATAGGACTGGTTCAGAGTGTTGAACATGTAGGGGCAAGTCATTTATGAAAACTAAGAAGAGAGAGGGACATAAAACTGAGACTTGGGGTACACCAAGGGTTAATGTGGAAGGTTTCCAGTGATAAGCTTGGAGTTTCTTTTTTTCTTTCTTTTTTTTTTTTTTTCCTTCTTCAAATGTTTGACCTCTCTTATCTGAGAGCGATTTTCTAAGTAGGATTTCAGTCACGTGCTTGGAAGATCTCTTATACTAGAACACTCTAACTTTCTCAGAATAATTTCATGATCTATTAGATCAAAGGCTTTGGTTAAATCAAGGAGAACCCCTGAACATTTCTGCGATTATCCCCTGCATATAAAATACAATTTGCGAGGGTGAAAGTGGCTGTTTCAGTACTGCGCTGTGGCCTGAAGCCATGTTGACATCCTGTTGTTAAAAAAGTTGATTGACTGTGACAGAACTAATTTTTCAATGCTTTTTAAAAAGCCTGACGACACAGATCTATAGTTGACCATCTGCTACTGAGGACCGTTTTGTAACTTTTCCAGTTTTTAAGTGCTGCAGGAAGATACCACTTGATAGTGGATAATTGCAGATGTCTAGCAGGGATGCGTGTGTACATTCTGCCGATATTTTTATGATATAGTCTGGCATATTATCAACTCGAGCTGAATATTTATTTTTTAATGACCTAATAGTGTGTAACAGTTCTTCCCTGCTTATTGGTCAAAGGAACACTGGAGTAACGAAATCTTCACAAAAAATTAAAAAAAAAAATTATATTTTGTTCATTTAGATGTGGCCTGTTATTAAGTCTAAAGAAAACAGTTACATTTACAAACAGCATAATTTCTCACAATACAGCTTCATTTAGCAACTAAAAACTAGCTTCGGAGGTACTATATGTGAAACAATCATATTTTTAAAAAAATATCAAGTAATAACACTTTAAAACAATGATTTGTAAGCATCCAAAATTCTCAAAAATACCCTACTTCTCACGTAATCACACAATGAAATTACAGAATGATTGTTTGCAACAATGATAGACCTACTGTGCTCAACAATTTTAAAAGAGCACAAATAAGTTAAAGCCTACAACTGACAATAACATTAAGAGTTTTTCGCGACACTTGCGAATGTTAGAATTTTCGCAATACATCACAATTCAAATGTGTTTTGATACAATCAGTGGAAGATTATGCAGAACTGATGAGAACAGTAAAATATGTATTTCAAATCGTCACACAGATCTTGCACACGCTGTCTCACACAAAAGTAAATTCAGAAGTTGGCTTTTATATATAAATAAATGTGCAAATTGCACAGATTTTTCATTTATTAGTCTCTGTGCCAACGTCCACAATGGCATGCCAAAGTAGAACATTGCAGCTTGAATTTAACAAACTCCCTAAAATGTGCAGCACCAACAAAGCATGTTTCTGCCTGTTGCAGCCAACAATACACAAAAACTATGTATGTACGGGTGATCAAAAAGTCAGTATAAATCTGAAAACTGAATAAATCACAGAATAATGTAGCTAGAGAGGTACAAATCGACACACATGCTTGGAATGACATGGGGTTTTATTAGAACCAAAAAAATACAAAAGTTCAAAAAATTTCTGACAGATGGCACTTCATCTGATCAGAATAGCAATAATTAGCATAACAAAGTAAGACAAAGCAAAGATGATGTTCTTTACAGGAAATGCCCAATATGTCCACCATCATTCCTCAACAATAGCTGTAGTCGAGGAAAATGTTGTGAACAGCACTGTAAAGCATGTCCGGAGTTATGGTGAGGCATTGGCGTCGGATGTTGTCTTTCAGTATCCCTATAGATGTCGGTCGATCACGATACACTTGCGACTTCAGATAATCCCCAAAGCCAATAATCGCACGGACTGAGGTCTGGGGACATGGGAGGCCAAGCATGACGAAAGTGGCGGCTGAGCACACGATCACCACCAAACAACACGTGCAAGAGATCTTTCATGCGTCTAGCAATATGGGGTGGAGCGCCATCCTGCATAAACATCGTACATTCCAGCAGGTGTTTATCAGCCAGGCTCCGGACGATGCGATTCTGTAACATATTGGCGTACCTCTCACCCATCACGGTAGTAGTTACAAAACCAGAATCACGCATTTCCTCGAAGAATAAAGGCCGTATAAGAGTAGATGTGGTAAATCCAACCCATACCGTGACTTTCTCGTCGTGCAATGGACTTTCCACGACAGTTTTAGGATTTTCGGTAGCCCAAATTCTGCAGTTGTGGGCGTTGACAGACCCTTGGAGCGTGAAATGAGCTTCGTTGGTCCACAACACGTTACTCAACCAATCATCATCTTCCGCCATCTTTTGAAATGCCCACACAGCAAATGACCTCCACTTCACTAAATCGCCAGGTAACATTTCATGATGCCGATGGATTTTGTACGAATAGCATCGGAGGGTACACCTCAGTGCCAACAAAACTGTGGTGTATGGAATGCCGGTGTGATGTGCAACTGCACGAGCTCTGACTTCCCCGTGCATAGACGAACCCGCTACAGTCTCCATTTCTTCCTGAACTGTCTCAGCAGCATTACACCTTGTGCTCGGTCAGCCACTATGGGGTCTATCGTCTAAACAACCCGTGACTTCAAACTTCGAAATCATACTCGCCACAGCTGCATTTGTCAACGGACCTTTACCCGTTCGAATCCCCTTCCTATGGCAATAGGATTGTAACGCTGAACTAGCACATTCCCCATTCTGATAATACAGCTTCACTAAAAGCATATTACTTTGTGTCTTGGTGCTCAAAACTAGAACAACCAACTGTCCACCACATAAAATAACATTCAGAATTTTCTAATTATGATAGGACAGACTATTTGACAACCGAAAACATCAAAATCACCAAAAAAAATTTTGAAACATTTTATTAAAATCTTTTTTGCACAGTTCAAACAGTACATTTTAACACTATACACTTTATTACAAAGAGTCTTTTTCCAGTGCCCTGCATAAATACTACCAAGAATTTATGGAATTTCTGCCTAAAAAACCTAAAATTTCAAATGTACTGCAATCTTATACCTGCACAATGCTACCGCTGATGCATCAAATGATCAAACGAATTTACAACCAGTATCTTTAACAATGGTCACACTACATCATTTTAATGCCTGACATGCTCTAATGAATCATCTGATACACTGGACTGATGGAGGTTTTAGGCAAAAGACAAGATGAATGGCTGAACACTTATTCTATAATTTGCGCCAGAAGGTTGTCATCGAGTCACTGAAGTTGCAGAGTTCACCCACTGCACGATGTTCTGTAAAATAGCTTCTATTTCTTCTGTGCCTTTACCATTATTGGAAATTGTCCAGTTCCAATCAGTAATGGAATCAAGGCCACACTCAGACACAGCATCATCAATACCTGTCACATGAAATGAAGCACATCACTTATAGTTAATCTGCATGGATAATGGGATAAAATCTGTAGTATTTAATGATTTTAATCTTTAATGTCATGGGAATTTTACAACAGAACTTTCACATTGTACATATAAAATGAGAACAAACGACCACTCACCTGCACCGGTACTCTGAAAAACGGTAACTTCACTATCTAAACAGGACAAAAGCTTGAAAGATAGTGCAATTATTAGTTATTCAATTGAGTCCATGTGCCATTTATTATTCCACTGGAGGGAACTAGTTGCCTGCCGCTTTTGTATGCTAACAATCACTCATTTATATAAGCACAAACTAGATGTTTTTGTCTAATGGCTTGTAGAGTTATAAACAGAAGATAAGGAGTAAACACTAAAATAAATAAATAAAAAAATAACAATAACTTACAGTTTAAATCCAATGACAAAATAATATATATTACAGAACATTAAAGCAAATTGTTGTATGTTATAAAACAAGAAAGTGGAAAAGGTAGCCAAGTATAACAACATACAAATCAAAGATGGAGGTAGAATAATAGCAAGTCCTCATGAATTAGCAAGTTTTGTACATGATTATTTCTCTGGTATTTCAGAGAAGCTGCAGCAACATCTTCTTAAAACACATGTAGCACCCACAATGATTTACACATCACAATGATTTGTTTCCCTCAAATGAGGAAGACAGTACAATGATCAAAAAAGTTAGGAGTCAGCAGGCATAGATAAGGCTCCCGTCTCTGTTCCGAAGGCATGCGTACTTGTACACAGCATACAAGCACCATCAATTAACACAATGAATGAGTCCCTTAATTCAGGTGTTTTCCCAGAGTACCAAATGCATTCATGATTGGTGCCCTTACTGAAGTAAGGTAACATGGAAAGTACAGAAAACTACAGGCCAATTTCACTGCAGCCTTCATTTTCAAAAGTAACTTAAGCTATCATCAAAGAGAGATTACTAAGGTACATGAGTAAATACAGCCTCTTCAGTGAAGCAAAATTTGATTCCCGAAATGGGAGAGGTACAATATTGGTCATTGCAGAGTTCACAAAAGTGTTACTTGAAGCTTCTGATAGGGATGATTGTGTTACAGGCATTTTCTTAGACTTGTTCGTGACTTCTGACACTGTTGTCCATAAAATATTATCGAGCAAGCCATAGGCACTACGTCCATAAAATATTATCGAGCAAGCCATAGGCACTACGTATAAGAGGAATGCATATGTCTGGTTTCAGTCTTACCTGGAAAACAGGGTGCAAATGGTGGACATAATTCACTTGTCTGATGATGATAAATTTTTAGTAAAACAATTGTTAGACAAATGAAACTATACGGTTCCAGAGGCGTTTTCAAGTCTCAAACATCTATGGTGTACACATGCAGACTGAAGTGAAGAATGAAAATTTCTACCGAGGTCAGGATTTGAACCTGCGTCTCCTGCTCCTTTCAGTTGTGCACAACCAGTGTGCCAGGGTGGCGGAGTGTTAGCACATCTGCATAGTGAGCAGGAGACCTGGGTTCGATTCCTGGCCTTGGTACAAAATTTTATTTGTCGCTTCAGTCTGCATATATGAGATGCCTCTTGTAAGAGTTGTTATGTGCATTTTCTCTGGTGTTTCAGTAGATATTTTCAATTTTGTTTTTGTATTGTGTAGCTGGAGTCAGCACTGGACATTCCATTTCAGAAACTGTTAGGAAATTCCATATTCCTAGATCCACAGTGTCAAGAGTGTGCTGAGAATACCAAATTTCAAGCATTAGCTCTCACCACGGACAACACAGAGGATGACAACAATAATTTAACAACTGAGAGCAGCAGCATTTGTGTAGAGTTGTAAGTGCTAATGGACAAGCAACATTGAGTAAATAAATGCAGATATCAATTTGAGACATACTATGAATGTATGTGCAGTGAAATTTGGCATTAATGGACTATGGCAGCAGACAACCGATGTGAGTGCCTTCGTTCTTGCAGTGCCTCTCCTCGGCTTGTGACCATACTGGCTGAACCTTAGACGACTGGAAGACTGTGGCCTGTTTAAATGTGTTGTGCAGACTCCATGAGCCATGGATCCAAGTTGTCAACAAGGCACTGTGCAAGCTGGTGGTAGATCCATAATGGTGTGGGCTGTGTTTACATGGAATAGATGGATCCTCCAATGGATCCAACTGAACCAATCATTGACTGGAAATGGTTATATTAGACTACTTGGAGACCATTTGAAGCTATTCATGGACTTCATTTTCCTAAACAACAATGTAATTTTTATGTATAACAACGCACCATGTCACCGGGGCACAACTGTTCATGATTGGTTTGAAGAACATTTTAGACAATTCGAGTGAATGATTTCACCACCCAGATCACCCAACAAGAATCCCACTGTACATTTATGGACATTATTGAGAGGTCAGTTCGTGCACAAATTCCTACACTGGCAACATTTTCACAATTATGGACAACTATAGACGCAGGATGGCTCAATATCTCTGCTGGGGATTTCCAACAACTTGTTGAGTCCATGCCATGTCACGTTGCTGGACTACGCTGGGCAAAAGGTGGTCTGACACAATATCTGGAGGTAGCCCAAGACTTTTGTCACCTCTGTGTATACAGGGTGTTACAAAAAGGTATGGCCAAACTTTTAGGAAACATTCCTCACACACAAATAAAGAAAAGATGTTATGTGGACATGTGTCCGGAAACGCTTAATTTCCATGTTAGAGCTCATTTTAGTTTCGTCAGTATGTACTGTACTTCCTCGATTCACCGCGAGTTGGCACCAATTGAAGGAAGGTAATGTTGACTTCGGTGCTTGTGTTGACATGCGACTCATTGCTCTACAGTACTAGCATCAACAGGTTAGTGTTCATCACGAACGTGGTTTTGCAGTCAGTGCAATGTTTACAAATGCGGAGTTGGCAGATGCCCATTAGATGTATGGATTAGCACAGGGCAATAGCCGTGGCGTGGTACGTTTGTATCGAGACATATTTCCAGAACGAAGGTGTCCCGACAGGAAGACATTCGAAGCAATTGATAGGCGTCTTAGGGAGCACAGAACATTCCAGCCTATGACTCGCGACTGGGGAAGACCTAGAACGACGAGGACAACTGCAATGGACGAAGTAATTCTTCATGCAGTTGATGATAACCCTAATGTCAGCGTCAGAGAAGTTGCTGCTGTACAAGGTAAGGTTGACCACGTCGCTGTATGGAGAGTGCTACGGGAGAACCAGTTGTTTCCGTACCGTGCACAGTGTGTGCAGGCACTATCAGCAGCTGATTGGCCCCCACGGGTACACTTCTGCGAATGGTTCATCCAACAATGTGTCAATCCTCATTTCAGTGCAAATGTTCTCTTTACGGATGAGGCTTCATTCCAACGTGATCAAATTGTAAATTTTCACAATCAACATGTGTGGGCTGACGAGAATCTGCACGCAATTGTGTAATCACGTCATCAACACAGATTTTCTATGAACGTTTGGGCAGGCATTGTTGGTGATGTCTTTATTGGACCCCATGTTCTTCCACCTACGCTCAATGGAGCACGTTATCATGATTTCCTATGGGATACTCTACATGTGCCTTTACAAGTATGACACAACATGTGGTTCATGCACGATGGAGCTCCTGCACATTTCAGTCGACGTGTTCGTACGCTTCTCAACAACACATTCGGTGACCGATGGATTGGTAGAGGCGGGCCAATTCCATGGCCTCCACGCTCTCCTGACCTCAACCCTCTTGACTTTCATTTATGGGGGCATTTGAAAGTTCTTGTCTACGCAACCCCGGTACCAAATGTACAGACCCTTCGTGCTCGTATTGTGGACGGCTGTGATACAATACGCCATTCTCCAGGGCTGCATAGCGCATCAGGGATTCCATGCGACGGAGGGTGGATGCATGTATCCTCGCTAACGGAGGACATTTTGAACATTTCCTGTAACAAAGTGTTTGAAGTCACGCTGGTACGTTCTGTTGCTGTGTGTTTCCATTCCATGATTAATGTGATTTGAAGAGAAGTAATAAAATGAGCTCTAACATGGAAAGTAAGCGTTTCTGGACACATGTCCACATAACATATTTTCTTTCTGTGTGTGTGAGGAATGTTTCCTGAAAGTTTGGCCGTACCTTTTTGTAACACCCTGTATAAATGACTTTCCAGGTAAGGTAAGACATGGACCAAAAGTTCTCTTTGTCAATGACACCAGCATCATAGCCACTCATAAAACATCAGAACTTGTATTACAAAGAGCAAATGAAATCCTCAAGTATGTTTATTATTGGGCAGTATGTAATAAATTAGTGTTGAACATATACAAAGCAAACAGTATGTACTTCATCACAAAGAAGGGAAGAAACTCTGTCACTTTAAGCAAAGATGATAAATCTAAATATCGTGTAGCAAACCCGAAGTTTTTAGGAATGAACATACAAAGATATACAAACAATATACAAACATACAAAGGGAATGTCAGCAGATGTTATGGTCTTAGGGTGTTAGCATCAGTTTGTAACAACCACTGTATTGTGGTGACATACTATGCCTGCATACACTCAAGTCTTCTCTTTGGGATTCTTTTCTGGCGATCAAAGGCAGCTACATGGCCTCAGTTTTCAACAGCAGAAAGGGGCCATAAGAATAATAAGTGAAGTAGCAATCTGACTCACTCTAAAGAGCTATTTAAAAAGTTGGGCATCCTTACTGCATGGCCGAACTGTTCTAGGCGCTACAGTCTGGAACCGCGCAACTGCTACGGTCGCAGGTTCGAATCCTGCATTTCCTCTTGCAGCGCCTCTCCTAGGCTTATGACCATACTGGCCGGACCTTAGACGATGTGTGTGATGTCCTTAGGTTAGTTAGGTTTAAGTAGTTCTAAGTTCTAGGGGACTGATGACCTTAGAAGCTAAGTCCCATGGTGCTCAGAGCCATTTGAACCATTTTGTGGCTCATATCAGGGAAAATATTACTCAATACTGCACTAACAGTTTTATACATAATCATGGAACAAGAGCCAGTTTGGAATTACATTTACTGAGAAAAAAAACCTCAAAACAGCATATTATATTGGTGATAAATTGTAAAATAAATTATCAATGGAAATGAAAAAAATTACTAAACTACATCTGTTTAAAAAGATAGCTAAAACATTCTTCATAAGTAATGCATATCAAACAATCGAAGATTACTTAGATGACAGAGTAGTGGATAGTAATGGAAGGGTAAACAACAGCACCTTACTGCATTTCAACACATATCCTGTTGTAGAGCATGCTCTGCAGGTGGGAACTACCACTACATGTCCTTTGTTCTCACCACCCAACTGGCCTTGATCTACGTTAACTCCTTCTGTCTCAGCATTTCTTCACTATAACTACTCTTTGCTTCACTCCATTTTAGTTTTCTACATCTTTAATTGTCTTTCCCATCTATTTTTCATTCCCCCCCCCCCCTCCCACCTCTGTTGCATACAATGCACTTAGCTCTTCAATCTTATTAATTAATGCATGATGTAAGCAGTAATCTCTGTCTGCATATTATCCTGTCTTCTACCTTTAAGCTCTCAGGTTTCCAAATCTCGACCAATGCAGCTGACAATCAGTCTTTCCTTCTCATCCCATACAGTAAGTGTCCCCTGGCCTGCGGTTCTGGGTGACTTTCCTGAAATCTACTCCCTTTCCTAGACCTCTCCAGTCCTTTTCCTTCACCCTTCTTCCTTACCCTTCAACCCTTCTGCCTAAAGAAGGAGCCATTGGCTCTGAAAGTTTGCCAATGTGCGTGTTCTGCCGCCACTTGGTGAGTAGATTTTTTTATCTATCCAATTAAATAATTTATATCTAAAAAGAAAGATGATGAAACTTACCAAACAAAAGCGCTGGCAGGTCGATAGACACACAAACAAACACAAACATACACACAAAATTCTAGCTTTCGCAACCAATGGTTGCCTCGTCAGGAAAGAGGGAAGGAGAAGGAAAGACAAAAGGATATGGGTTTTAAGGGAGAGGGTAAGGAGTCATTCCAATCCCGGGAGCGGAAAGACTTACCTTAGGGGGAAAAAAGGACAGGTATACACTCGTACACACACACATATCCATCCACACATACACAGACACAAGCAGACTCCCGGGATTGGAATGACTCCTTACCCTCTCCCTTAAAACCCATATCCTTTTGTCTTTCCTTCTCCTTCCCTCTTTCCTGACGAGGCAACCATTGGTTGCGAAAGCTAGAATTTTGTGTGTATGTTTGTGTTTGTTTGTGTGTCTATCGACCTGCCAGCGCTTTTGTTTGGTAAGTTTCATCATCTTTCTTTTTAGATATATTTTTCCCACGTGGAATGTTTCCCTCTATTATATTCATACAATTAAATAATTTTATGATTATGGTTTACTGCTTTCACAAGGAAATCATGTGTCAAGATGGAAAATGCATGATAGTAATGTCTGTTGGTTTAGTTTTTCAGGTGGGAAGTGACACATAGTTGGTTACGGACGGAATGGAGTCTGGAATTGATGTAAGAAACACAGCAGGATCTTCACTGAGCTTGTCCGCTATTGATATTCAATGATACCGAGACCGTGTCTAATGGCAACACATTCCCTGGCATCCTGCTAAGAGGCAGTGGGGTCATGCGATGAGGCTTTAAAGTGCTGTACATGGACTGGCTCATTGTCTTGTCGTTTACAGTGCATGCAAGAGATAGCAAGTCTTGTGTGACAGCAGAGGAGCTGTTTCCCTGTGAAACTGATGCCGTGGGTTTGGCACAGTGTTACCATGGACAGAAGTTTGGAGGCAGCATTTATAGCAGATGTTCACAAGATCACCTGCAGGTGGAGTGGAGTTCAAATTATGTCTGGAATTTAATCTGCACACTGACATGAAAGTGTTATGCTTGCTGCAGAAGCTAATTCTCCACCAAGATTATGAGTTGTGTCTGCACTGTTGAATTGATAATTTCATTGGATTTCACTGTATTGCTTATGGATTTTCATCACAGCAAAAGAAAGAAGAATACAAATGAATAAACAGTCACATTTACAGTTTGATATGCAAACGCTTGACGGTTGGTGTTAATGTATGCCACCAATTAATGTTGATTAATAATCTGACGATGTTTGAAAGCACTGTGTTCAAGTCTATTTTGTGAGTCGTATATTGTGTGGTCAGGTATTACCCTGATTCCACTTAACTCTTATGTTTGTATTAAACATATCTTTGATGTTGTCAATATACCGACAGCTGATAATTTGTTATGCAAAGATACATAAATTTTATGTTTGAAGTATAAAAACAGAAGTTGATCTTTTTCACAACAGGAGCAGTTGCCTTTTTAAAGGTAGATGTTTTTCTCCTAACAATCATATATTAAGTGATCTAGAAGCAATTACCACAATTGTCAGTGTGAGTACATTAGTTCCAGTTATAATTTGTTGTTATTACATGTTACAGAAGTAAACTTGTAGTGACTGCTTCTCTTTGTTTATATGTTGACTCAGTCCATACCACTGGATGTTCTCCTTCATGATGGGATTTACAGAACATGATGTGTGAGTGAGTGACTTTTAGAATGCTCTGAATTTCATTCTGAACTGTGAATTACTAAAACAGAATACATTCTTAGGAAAAAAATAAAGAGCAGGTATGGAATCCTGATGAACATCTTTTGGCAAAACGAACTTCACATATAGTCACAACAAGCAGACTTCACCAGAATTGAAAGTAACATATTTGAAGCAGGGAAATGTGCTATGACCATTATTATTCACAAAATATATTAAGGAACCAATAGCTCTATGTTACAGATAATTCAATTCTGTATCATAAAACTACATCATTAGTATCCTGTTCTGAAATGGACAACCTGGATATGAACAAAACTAAAAGGTGACCCTCAAAACAAGGAAATGTAGTGTAATGTGTGAAAAGACTTTATACTGTCTGGTTAAAGAATGTGAAAAGACTTTATACCATCTGATTATAGAATAGTTAAAAATAAGTAATACTAGTCATATCCATCAAACAGTTAGGAGTAATCACCCAGAGCAATTTAAGATGAGTCAATCATACACATATAGTTGTGAAGGCAGGCCCCAGTATAAGATTCACTGGAGAATCCTGTAACATGTCAATAAAAGAAATTGCTTAAAAAATATAAATCTTTGTGAGTCTTGATTATTACTCATTTGTCTAAGTCACTTATCGAGTTGAAGATCCAGAAGACTCAAAGAAGAGCTGTGTATTTTATCACAAGTTTCTTTATCAAGTGAGAGAGCACTGCAGAAATGTGCAAAGTATTGCATTAGGAGATGCTACAAGAATAATGTTACATTACATTACATTAATACTTGTACCACAGATCATGAATATGACATTTTGTAATGATGTGGAATGTGTCAGTTTAACATATGGTAAGTTTTCTTTACACTTTTTTATCAGTTACTACACCATATCTAAAAATTTATCTATTGAGTAGAAGGAGTTTTCATTCAACAATTCTTTTAATTTGTTTTTAAAAGCTGGTTGGATATCTGTCAGACTTTTAATGCTATTTGACAAATGACCAAAGATTTTTGTGGCAGCATAATTCACCCCTTTCTGTGCCAAAGGCAGGTTTCATCCAGAACAGTGAAGAGCATCCTTTTCTGTAATGTTGCTATGCACTTTGCCATTATTTTTGAACTGGGATAGAGTATTAATAATAAATTTCATAACTGGATACACATATTGTGAAGGTGTCATGAATATCAAAAGTTCCTTAAAGAAATATCTGCAAGGCGATCTTGGGTGGGCTCCAGCTATTATTCTGATTACATGCTTTTGTGCAATGAATACTTTTTCTCTTAATATGATTCCATATGAAAGCAATGAATGAAAATGGGCATAGGAGGCCAACTTACTAATATGTTTACCACCAAAATTTGCAATAACACTAATAGCATAAGTAGCTAAACCTAAACATTTCAGCAGACCATCAATGTGTTTCTTCCACTTAAATTTCCCATCAGTGCACACACCCAGAAATTTTGAATATCCTGCCTTAGCAACATACTTCTGTCCAAAGTCTATATTTATCAATGGTGGTGTGCCATTTACCATATAGAACTGTATGTACCGTGTTTTCTCAAAATTTAGCGAGAGTCCATTTGCAGAGAACCACTTAATAATTTTCTGAAAGAGGTTATTTACAATTTCCTCAGCTAATTCTTGTTTGTTGGGTGTGATTACTATACTTGTATCATCGGCAAATAGAACTAGACTGCATCTTCATGAATACAAAATGACAAGTCATTAATATATATTTAGAACAATAAGGGACCCGAGACTGGACCATGTGGGATACCTCTCCAGTTAGAGGACTCTGCCGATTTTTGCAGACTATCTGTACTGCTAATTTCAACCTTCTTCCAGTTAAAGATGAACTGAACCATTTGTGCATTGTCCATTTCATATCACAATACTTCAGCTTATCTAGAAGAATTTCATGATCCACACAGTCAAAAGCCTTGTGCATTAAGAGAAAGGCTTGTCCCGAAACTTAAGTACTACACTGAAACGTAACCGTTAGGACTTTACTGCTTCTTTAAAGTTAGTTACCAGCAGTTTCTCACTCGTACAACTGAAAAGCTGGTATCATGTCAACAACACTCCTAAGCAAAGCCAAATATCGGCAATACCAGTAACACTATACTTTGGGAACTGCAATCATGAAATAAATGTACACAATGTATTCTTTCTACCTCAAGTAGACACTGTAACTGGGAGGAATGTTTAAAAATATTCTATTCTCTTAATATTACTAAAATTCTAGTACCACCATTGTTGATAATACATTTAAATCAGAGGTAATTGGAAAGTATTAAAATCAGTAAAATTTAGTTATAATTGCTACTGATGATACATAATTTAAAACTAATGTAATTCAAAAAGACGAAGAACAAAATCCAATCAATATACGAGTGTAACTGTGTAATTACAAACCATTATCCTGTCTGGCACACTTACTTTTGAAAAGATTGTTTTACTGAAATGAAGTACATTTATATTAAACTTAGGAAACATGATAGGAAGAATTTATATTCTATTTTTATGAAGAAATCCACTAAAATATAACATGTATTGTTGTATTTACACATTATTTTCATTGCGAATGAGACTGCTTTGTAACAAAATTCAAACATTATGTAATATCATTTTATTGTTTGACTTATGCAATGGTATTTAATGTACTGTTATCTCTCAAAATTTTCTGTTTTTTGTAATCAAGTCACTGTAGCAAAATGTACATAAGACCAATGTGGAACTACTGTTGTTAGCCCAGTTTTGTTTGAAGTATCAACACGGCACCTGTGTCAATCAGTTTTGTAAACATTTAATCGATTCTTAAAGGCCCACGCTGTGGCAGCTTTTCACAGACATACCTTGAAATAAAGAAGATAGCAACTCAATACTATGTGTGGCATGAATTAATGTCAGCATTACTACCCACTTGGTCGGTGTTTGTAAGAACAGGACTTCTGTTTATTCTTCTTTTATACAGCAACAGCAGCAAGATCAACTCCTTGAAGCAGATAACACAGGTTAAGTATTTGAGCCCAGCTGAAAAAATTTTTATGGGAAATTTCCCAACTCAAAAAACATATTACTTCTTCCTATAAACATCTTGCGCTAATGACCACACAATCTGAATTTCTCTTGTTTTAATAATGGACATTCAGATTTGTGCCTGGATATGTTGCTGTATGTATTCTGGGTGTACACTGTCTGATGGCTTGTGAAGTGCAGATGTTCTGATACAAATGAAGCATTGGGAATTTCTAATTTATTTTAAAAGTACTGGATCCTTGCTGATTTTCTAGTTTTACTGACTGATGAAACAGCAGAAATAACATAAAAAGAGCATTCTGATACCTGGCGTGTACATCCACCCACGCTGTTTCCGGACTGCATCATCAGCAACAACTCTTACAGTGTGAACCACAGAGGGCCCACCACAGTTATCCAAGAACCATTTCAAATCGGACAGTCTCCTGGTATCACTCACAATCCACACACTGAATTGGGTGCCTGAAAAGTAAGAGCATTTACTGTTATGAAAGTAAAGATTCTTGTGAACAAACAGAAGTATACTTTTTACTCGAAAGATCTTTATGCCAGTTGAAGATAGAACCTCAAAGAAGATGTTGAATTTCATATGCTATTTACATAAAAAAAAATTAGCAGATGTTTGTTTTATTATTTCCTCTGTACTACGTATATCAACATTGGAAGTTACATTTGGACATGTCTGAGAGCCACTATTTTGGGGCATGGCAACAATATTACATTCCAAAATTATTTATAAATATTAATGAAAGATAAAAATCAAACAATGGAAAATCTAGGTTGGAATGTAACAATATTATGAAAAGGAAAGTTGCTACTCACCATATAGTGGTGATGCTGAGTCGCAGATAGCCACAACAAAAAGACTATAACAAATAAAGCTTTTGAACAGTAAGGCCTTTCTCAAAAATAGATGACACACACACACACACACACACAAAACTGCCTGTTGTGTGTGTAAGTAGCATTTACGTGTGTGTGTGTGTGTGTGTGTGTGTGTGTGACAGAGAGAGAGAGAGAGAGAGAGAGAGAGAGAGAGAGAGAGAGAGAGAGAGAGAGAGAGAGAGAGAGGGGGGGGGGGGGGGGAGGGGGAGTCTATTTTTGATGAAGGCCTTACTGGCTGAAAGCTTTATTTGTGACAGTCTTTTTGTTGTGCCTATCTGCAACTCAGCATCTCCGCTATATGGTGAGTAGCAACTTTCCTTTTCATAACATTGTTAGTAAAAGGTAATACAGTTGAAAGCTCCAAATACATATGTGAATAAGATTAAGGAGCTCCTGCTGGTAGCAGGTATACAAATCATATTGGCACATTTCTATGAAATATTTAATTACAGTTCTATACATTTCACGTATCTGAAATGTACAATAAGCAATATCTTCTTGGCTGCTAAAAGTCTCCAGCCCTGATACAGTCTCCACTTTACCACCACGAACTAGAGCCACAGTAACACAACCATTACCATGTGCACTAGCATCAGCATTAGTAAGTGTAAAATTCAGCATGCATCCACAAAACGTTGAAAGACCATGAAGAATAACTTGCACACCTACTCCGCTCTTCGTAGTAACAGATATATTATCAATAGCTTAATACACGGTAAGGTGCGAATGATTTCTCCTCCTAAAATAAAGTGGCATAACTAGTCTGTGTAAATGCTGCTGCACGTGCGGCTGCTCAACAACTGACGCCGTCTTACGAAAAATGTCACTTATATAGCTGCCAGTTATCAAACCGCAACCTCCGGCCGCCAGTAGTGAGCCGAGTCCCTTATCTAACGTTCTATATGGTGAGTAGCAACTTTCCTTTTCATAACATTGTTAATAAAAGGTAATACAGCTAAAAGCTCCAAACACAGATGTGAATAAGAGTAAGGAGCTCCTGCTGATAGCAGGTATACAAATCAGATTGGGACATTTCTATGAAATATTTAACCACGGTTCTTTGCAGGTATGTTCAATGGTGCAAATATTTAGGAAGTCACACAGTATGAAGCAAAGTGTCATGTATCCAAATAAGTAAAAAAACCTGCAGATTACACTGCAGTGCTCTCCTTGGCTCATGATCATATTGGTTGGACCCCAGATGACGAAAACTCTGGTCTGGTCCATCTCAACTGATAACTGACTGGAAATGGTTCTGTTCAGTCACAGCCATTCACGGACTTCACGTTCCCAAACAATGATGGAATTTATATGGATGAAAATGTGCCATGTCATCATGCCACTATTGTTAACATTTGATCTGAAGAACATTCTAGACAATTCGAGTGATTGTATGTCCATCCTTCTGACTGGTGGTTTGAGGGATTTCAGCCGTTCACTTATTAATAAAATGGAACATCTAAAGCTGTCCTTGTGGTGTCATTTATTATATGGCTACTAGTTTCAGTGCTTCAGTGCTCTATTTTCAGCCTGTAACTGACACCAAGGGGGTTAACTCCAATTGTATACATGATTCATTAGTGGCCAACATCTATGAACAGGTTTCTGCAGATTACCTGTAACAATGATGTTGTGTCTCCAATATCAATTACCAACTACTGAGTTGGTAGCTGATGGTTAGGAGACACAACATCGTTGTTACAGTAGTCTGTGAAAACCAGTTCATAGTTAACCCCCTCGGTGTCAGTTATGGAATGAAGATAGTACAGTGAAGCACCAAAACTGGTAGTCATATAATAAATAACATCATAAGGACAGCTGTAGGTGTTCCATTGTATTACATCTGAGAGAATGCTTTGGCCACTGTGAAGTAATGGGTGAGTTCTGGCACTCTGAAAATATTCTAAGTTTGGAATTGTTGTGGTCGAACCGCCTCTCAGCAAGCCAGGGCTCGTCAGCAACCACGTGGTGCCGAACGGTAGCCGGACCAAAAGGGGTAGCCCCAGCGCTTAGTCCAGGCCGACCCCGTGGCTGGGAATTCCATGTTGACGCTGTGTCAAGGACTGTGCTTTGTGTCAATGAAGGAGATTTGTATGCCAGGAGTGCCAAAGATGGCAGACTTTGTGAAACCATGATGGCAGACATTTAACAGTTCATGTAGAAATTAATAATAGCCAGAGGAATCATGATACCTTAAAAAGAAACATGTACATTACCAATTTTTGCACAGCGATTCTGACAATATCTTTAGTAGTTTAAAGTTGAGTATCTGATTGTAAATTATACAAGTAACACCCAGCAACGAGTTTACAAAATCTAAATCGTTAATCCGATTTTGTCGATCAACATGTCTTTAGAAAGCCATTAGTGTAAACCTAAATTGGTATGAATTACAGGCATGTAACTTGAATAGTACATGAGTTGTTGGAGGTCAAAGTAGCCAAATACTATTGATCACGTCAGCCATAAGTACTCCACGGTTACACGAAAAAACAGTAGCAGCATGCTTATAAATATATTTATTTGTCTATGTCTTTGTTTATATCTGATATATACTATTCAGGAAGAAATTGGTCACATATTTACTGTGGTTTAGAAAGCACAGAGACATTAGGCTACTGGCCTACTTTTGTTGGTATTTCTTTGATATATGTTTACTTAATTTGTTTATGTATTTAATACTGTGTATTACAGTGTGGTCCAGCTGTAGGAATATTTATTTAATTTCAAGTTATTTAAATGTAAATCCAGTAGTTTGTATGTGTTTCAATATGTATGTGAGTGTGCGTTGGCTTGGAGACATGGCGGGAGCGCTCTAGCCAATCACAGCGCTCGTTACTATGGTAGGTGACTACCGAAGTCAATGGAAAGACTGTATGGAAGTGGGGGAGGAGTATCGGATGAGAGGACATGGGAGAGTGCTGGACGGGAAGGCGTGACGGACTGTTGCAGGAAATACTTGGAGAGTGTTGAGCAGTTTGCGCACGGTCGCGGGAGAGAGAGAGAAACAGAGAAATATTTCGTAGTGCCGACTTGTGCACGTGTAAGATTTCCATGGCTTCTGCAGTGAAGACGTAGTATGCATTTAGAAGTGAATATCTTGTGAGCTATGTTGTTGCTCATTACTAATCATGTGAAGTAGGAATCTATTGTTTCCCTTTATTCAACTTATATTTTATTTAATTGCTGGACCATCAACGCCAATAAGTGTTTTACAGTAATAAATGGCATTCTTAAAGGTACTTCTGCTATCGTACTCATCATTTAAAGTTGCTAAAATAGTACCTGCAGATTTTATTTAATTGCAGTCTTTCATTTATAAATTTCTATGTTACATTCAAAATTTGCAATCCGAGGGATAAGAACCTTCAACCATTCGATCCATGTGTGTATTCATATTGTATGCTTTGGACTCGGCAGTATTTGGCTTGTAATGCGGCAACTATGTATCCCAGCCCCTAGGAAATGAAACCAGCCAAAGCTTTTAATATTTCAACTCTGAGTCTGAGAGTACATAGTTGAGGGCCACCGTTATTTTTTTTTGAAAGCCCGCACCACACAGATCACCTACATGAATCCCATCAAACTTTTATGAGACATAATCGGATGGTCAGTTTGTGCACAAAATCATGCACCGGCAACACTTTCACAATTATAGGTGGCTACAGAGGCCACATGGTTCAATATTTTTGCAGGGTACTTCAATGACTTGAGCCTATGCCACCTTGAGCTGCTGCACTATGCCAGGTCCAACATGATATTAGGAGGTACCCTATGATGTTTGTCACCTCAGTTCAGTAAATAATGAATGTGAGAAGAGGGAATATCTAGGATGCAGTAATACAGTACTAAAAGAAAATGGAATGTTCATCAGTGACTCAAAGACAGTATGTACTGCTCTCATAGAACAATTTAATAAGGCATACAGGGAAGAAATGGATCATTCAAGACAAGGAATAAACTCAACTAAAACAGGAGGAGTGTAAAAGAATATGAGGTTCTGAAAATTATCTCACAGCTAAAATCAGAATTAGTGCTTGTGACAAGGACCATACTGGAAGTTTTAAAAATCATCGAGATACTACTAGTGTATAAAAAGGGAGCAACCACTGACAAAAGACTACAAGCCAATTTCATTCATCTCACTGCTTCACAAGTTACTCGAAAGGAATAGTTCTTGACCAAATGAAATCTTTCATTTCGAAATATAATCTAGTAAACAATTCACAGCATGGACTACAAAAAGGGTGATCCACAATAACAACAGTCGAAACTTTTTTCTATGGAGCACCGAATACACGGTGTAAGGGAACCAAGGTGACTACAGCTTTTTTAAATTTGTCTAACGTCTTTGTTTACGTGAACCATTCAGAGATTTTATGCAAACTAGAAACTTATGGAATAAGAGTAGTAGCATTAGATTTCTTAAATTTATTATCTCTGGAATAGAAGACAATGTGCCAAAATATGTTATAAAAATGAAAGCAAGACCCTAACAGTGAAATCATAGCACAAAATTCTCAGTTGTGGAGTCCCACAGGTATATAGTCTTGGATTATTTCTGTTTCATATATGATAATATACAGTCACAAAACTCTTAAGTGAACTATGCTGATGATATGTGCTTCATTAGGTAGTGCTGTAATGAGTCAAAAGCAATGCGAAACAATAAAGAGAACTTTGGTTCAATCACAGAATATATCATGAATAAATTTTCACTGAATAAAAATAAACTGAAGTTTTTGTTAAATTACAATAAATTTGAACTGGAATACGTGATGAATAATTGTACTTAGATGAAACATTTGATAAGCATAAATTTCTTGACAATGTGATGGATGAGCATCTTACACAAAAGGAGCATATCAGCTACACCTGCAAAATGACTAGCTACTATGTTTACATATCGAAATATCCCACATTTTCAAGAACTACTCCTGTCTTATAACGAAGCTATGCACATGAATAGGGTAATCTGGCTTTAGAAGAGAGCAGATGCAATGCCTGTTAATCCAAGAAACATCAATCCTATGGTGACTCTTTGTATGTTCTTACGCAATTATATTCTTAAAAGAGAATGTAGAAAATAGCATAATGAATAAAAACATTCATATAGAAGAATGGAAAGACTGGTAGAAGCTGACCTCAGGGAACATGAGTCTGGGTTCTGGAAAAATGTAGAAACATGTCAGGCAATACTGAGCTTACAACATATCTAACAAGACACATTTAAAAAAGAAAAAAAAAACCTATGTTTATAGGATTTGTACATTTAGAGGAAGTTTTTGACTATGTTGACTGGAGTACAGTCTTTGAAATTCTGAAGGTAGCAAGGATAAAATACAAGGAGTTTAAGGTTACCTACAACTTGTACAAAAACAAGACTGCTCCCGCAGGAGTCCAAGGAAGTGAAAGAGAGCGAGGCAGGGTTATCCCAAGTGTTATTCAAACTCCACATTGAGCAAGGTGCGAAGGAAACCAAGAAGAACTCCAGAGAGAAATTAAAAGTTCAGGGAGAAGAAACAGAAACTATGAGGCTTGCTGATAACACTGTACTTCTGTCTGAGATGGTTAAGGGCTCTGAAGAGAAGTTTTATAGAGTGGGCAGTGTCTTGAAAAGATATTATAAAGTGAACATCAACAAATGTAAAACACTGGTACTGGAATGTAGTCTAATTAAATCAGGTGATACTGGGGGAATTGCATTACGAAACGAGACACTAAAAGAAGTATATGTGTTTTGCTGCTATAACAGAAAAATAACTGATGATGGCTCTAGTGGATAGGATATACGATACAGACACGGTAGCAAGAAATGCATTTCTATAAAAGAGAAATATGTTAACATCAAATACGAATTTAAATTTTAGGGAGTCTTTTCCTGAAAGGTATTTATCTGGAGAAAGGTCTTTTATGAAAATGAAAATTAATGTGAATAAAACAGCTCAGACAAGAAGAGAACAGAAAAAGAATTCTTATGTTTAGATGAGCAGATCAGGTAACTAATTAAGAGCTACTGAATCGAACTGTGGAGAAGAGAGATTTATGGCAGAAATTGATTAAAAGAAGCGGTCAGTCAATAGGATATGCCACAAGGAACGAACAATTTGGTAATGTAGGGAAGTGTGGAGGATAAAACTTACGTAGGGAGACTCATGCTGGCCTAAAATAAACAGGTTCATATGGACGAAAACTGCAGTAGTTATGCAAAGATGAAGAGGCTTGCACAGGATAGCATGGAGAGCTAAATCAAACCAGTCTTCACAGTGAAGACCACAACAATAACAATTACACATACATTACATCTAATTACATTTAATACTTCAGCATCAGGAAACTATACTATCTAACACAAAATAAATAAGGGAGCTCACATTCTGCCATCACATTTCATTAAAACTGATCAATGTAGGAGTTGTTGTTGTTGTTGTTGTTGTTGTTGTGGTCTTCAGTCCTGAGACTGGTTTGATGCAGCTCTCCATGCTATTCTATCCTGTGCAAGCTCCTTCATCTCCCAGTACCTACTGCAACCTACATCCCTCTGAATCTGGTTAGTGTATTCACCTCTTGGTCTCCCTCTACGATTTTTACCCTCCACGCTGCCCTCCAATGCTAAAGTTGTGATCCCTTGATGCCTCAGGACATGTCCTACCAACCGATCCCTTCTTCTAGTCAAGTTGTGCCACAAACTTCTCTTCTCCCCAATCCTATTCAGTACCTCCTCATTAGTTACGTGATCTACCCATCTAATCTTCAACATTCTTCTGTAGCACCACATTTCGAAAGCTTCTATTCTCTTCTTGTCCAAACTATTTATCGTCCATGTTTCACTTCCATACATGGCTACACTCCATACAAATACTTTCAGAAACGACTTCCTGACACTTAAATCTATACTTGTTATTAACAAATTTCTCTTCTTCAGAAACGCTTTCCTTGCCATTGCCAGTCTACATTTTATATCCTCTCTACTTCGACCATCATCAGTTATTTTGCTCCCCAAATAGCAAAACTCCTTTACTACTTTAAGCGTCTCATTGCCTAATCTAATTCTCTCAGCATCACCTGACTTAATTCGACTACATTCCATGATCCTTGTTTTGCTTTTGTTGATGTTCATCTTATATCCTCCTTTCAAGACACTGTCCATTCCATTCAGCTGCTCATCCAAGTCCTTTGCTGTTTCTGACAGAATTACAATGTCATCGGCGAACCTCAAAGTTTTTATTTCTTCTCCCTGGATTTTAAAACCTACTCCAAATTTTTATTTTGTTTCCTTTACTGCTTGCTCAATATACAGATTGAAAAACATCGGGGCTGCTTCCCTTTCATGCCCCTCGACTCTTATAACTGCCATCTGGTTTCTATACAAATTGTAAATAGCGTTTCGCTCCCTGTATTTTACCCCTGCCACCTTTAGAATTTGAAAGAGAGTATTCCAGTCAACAATGTCAAAAGCTTTCTCTAAGTCTACAAATGCTAGAAATGTAGGTTTGCCTTTCCTTAATCTTTCTTCTAAGATAAGTCGTAAGGTCAGTATTGCCTCACGTGTTCCAGCATTTCTACGGAATCCAAACTGATCTTCCCCAAGGTAGGCTTCTACCAGTTTTTCCATTCGTCTGTAAATAATTCGTGTTAGTATTTTGCAGCTGTAACTTATTAAACTGATAGTTCGGCAATTTTCACATCTGTCCACACCTGCTTTCTTTGGGATTGGAATTATTATATTCTTCTTGACGTCTGAGGGTATTGCGCCTGTCTCGTACATCTTGCTCACCAGATGGTAGAGTTTTGTCAGGACTGGCTCTCCCAAGGCCGTCAGTAGTTCTGATGGAATGTTGTCTACTCCCGGGGCCTTGTTTCGACTCAGGTCTTTCAGTGCTCTGTCAAACTCTTTACGCAGTATCGTATCTCCTGTTTCATCTTCACCTACATCCTCTTCCATTTCCATAATATTGTCCTCAAGTACATTGCCCTTGTATAGACCCTCTATATACTCCTTCCACCTTTCTGCTTTCCCCTCTTTGCTTAGAACTGGGTTTCCATCTGAGCTCTTGATATTCATACAAGTGGTTCTCTTTCCTCCAAAGGTCTCTCTAATTTTCCTGCAGGCTGTATCTATCTTACCCCTAGTGAGATGAGCCTCCACATCCTTACATTTGTCCTCTAGCCATGCCTGCTTAGCCATTTTGCACTTCCTGTCTATCTCATTTTTGATACGTTTGTATTCCTTTTTGCCTGCTTCATTTACTGCATATTTATATTTTCTCCTTTCATCAATTAAATTCAATATTTCTTCTGTTACCCAAGGATTTCTACTAGCCCTAGTCTTTTTACCTGCTTGATCCTCTGCTGCCTTCACTACTTCATCCCTCAGAGCTACCCATTTGTCTTCTACTGTATTTCTTTCCCCCATTCCTGTCAATTGTTTCCTTATGCTCTCCCTGAAACTCTGTACAACCTCTGGTTTAGTCAGTTTATCCAGGTCCTATCTCCTTAAATTCCCACCTTTTTGCAATTTCTTCAGTTTTAATCTACAGTTCATAACCAATAGATTGTGGTCAGAGTCCACATCTGCCCCTGGAAATGTCCTACAATTTAAAACCTGGTTCCTAAATCTCTGTCTTACCATTATGTAAACTATCTGATACCTTCTAGTATCTCCAGGCTTCTTCCATGTATACAGCCTTCTTTCATGATTCTTGAACCAAGTGTTCGCTATGATTAAGTTATGCTCTGCGCAAAATTCTACCAGGCGGCTTCCTCTTTTATTTCTTCCCCCCAATCCATATCCACCTACTATGTTTCCTTCTCTCTCTTTTCCTACTCTTGAATTCCAATCACCCATGACTATTAATTTTCATCTCCCTTCACTACCTGAATAATTTCTTTTATCTCCTCACACATTTCATCAATTTCTTCGTCATCTGCAGAGCTATTTGGCATATAAACTTGTACTACTGTAGTAGGCGTGGACTTCGTGTCTATCTTGGCCACAATAATGCGTTCACTATGCTGTTTGTAGTAGCTTACCCGCACTTCTATTTTTTTATTCATTATTAAACCTACTCCTGCACTACCCATTTTTGATTTTGTATTTATAATCCTGTATTCACCTGACCAGAAGTCTTGTTCCTCCTGCCACCGAACTTCACTAATTCCCGCTATATCTAACTTTAACCTATCCATTTCCCTTTTTAAATTTTCTAACCTACCTGCCTGATTAAGGGATCTGACATTCCATGCTCCGATCCGTAGAATGTCAGTTTTCTTTCTCCTGATAACGACGCCCTCTTGAGTAGTCCCCGCCCGGAGATCCGAATGGGGAATTATTTTACCTCCGGAATATTTTACCTAAGAGGACGCCATCATCATTTAATCATACAGTAAAGCTGCATGCCCTCGGGAAAAACTACGGCCGTAGTTTCCCCTTGCTTTCAGCTGTTCGCAGTACCAGCACAGCAAGGCCATTTTGGTTAGTGTTGCAAGGCCAGATCAGTCAGTCATCCAGACTGTTGCCCCTGCAACTACTGAAAAGGCTGCTGCCCCTCTTCAGAAACCACACGTTTGTCTGGCCTCTCAACAGATACCCGTCCGTTGTGGTTGCACCTACGGCACGGCTATCTGTATCGTTGAGGCACGCAAGCCTCCCCACCAACAGCAAGGTCCATGGCTCATGGGGGCAGGAATGTAATTCTGTAGGAGAAGTGGCGAAGAACAGTGGAAATAATTGAGGCAGATGTGTTGGCTCTTATCATTTCTGCCATGAAGGCATCTACCACTAAGTGAATATGCTTTGTACATGCACAAATCAGTCTTGTTTCTATTGTTTCCAACCTTGTACGACATATTTTGGCAGAGTGCACATATGCAGGTGTAGTAAGGAGCTTATCTACAATAACTGAGTTCACTGATCTGATAAAACTTGTCTCAGCCTCAGGGCACATTCCAACATAAAAACCAACTGTAAACAAATAAGCCACAATGAATAGTTCCTGAGTAACATATACATAGCATATTCATCTGCCAACTTCACAATATGCGACACTTCATAACCAATCACACACACATTTTGAAGAGATACTAAATGTAGTGCATGTTAGTCTTGCTGTTTGCTTAGTGTTTTCTCAGTTTTAATTCTAAACCGGAGACATTACCATATTCTATTGCACTCTAGCAAGACATTTGCAAACTGAGCCCTACATTAGATAGTCTTGCCAATGTCAGGAACAAAGTCTATTCAAAACACTTTCAAAAAATTACTACCAAACATTAATTTAGTAGAGCCTTCGAGAGATCCATAGAAGCTGTACTTTGTAGGAGCGCCCCCAAACCCCTATTACAAAGAGCTAAGCAGCATTTCTAGGTGCAGCCTTAAGACTAGCTACTACCTGTTTGAAAAACATCACTCAATATCAACAGTCCCAAAAAAACGTTTACTGCCATTATTCATGTGGGAAATAAGGATATAACAAGATGGTTAAACATCCAGTTTTACTACCTGCCGATAGTAGAGTGTTTCTGCATATAATATTATCTTGAAAAAATTGTCTACTCAGAAGAACTATTGCTATCATTTGTTAATACAATATCTGTATTCACTTCACATCACCCATGCTGTATGATGACCTAGTCTCACCACACCTACATTAACATGAAAATCAACGTAAAACGTTCCATGCGCATCCTGAACAGTGCACCACAGGTAGATGTGGCAGAACAACATTGTTGTCTGATGTGTCACATGATATATTGCGTATTGCTACTGTGGGAAAAAAGGGGGGGGGGGGGGGCTTCAAATGGCTCTAAGTACTATGGGACTTAACATCTGAGGTCATCAATCCCCTAGACTTAGAACAACTTAAACCTAACTAACCTAAGGACATCACACACACCCATGCCCGAGACAGGATTTGAACCTGTGATCTTTGCTGCAGCACGGTTCCGGACTGAAGCGCCTAGAACCGCTCGGCCACAGCGGCCGGAACTATTGTGCAGTGACCAATCAGCCGCCTCATGTGCATGTGAGTCTAACCCTACATTTGACACTGCTTAAAGCACATAAGGTAGTTCCTCAGGGAATTTAATAATCAAATATTTCTAGTGTTAACTGCCTGAATTTTTCACTCTGCAGTGGAATGTATGTTCCTATAAAACTTTTCCATACATTAAAACTGAGTGTTTTATCGAAACTTCAACTAAGATCCTTGCTGGGCCCAGTTTTTAGTACTGATCCAGCACACAGTTTATATCTGATGTGAAGTTTCATTTCTGGTGGGTTGTCACCATATATTGTGACAAAATATGGAATTAAAAATGATGCAGTTTTTTTAAATGATTTCTTCCATAATAAGTACAAATGATATTTTGTGAGAATTATGTACTTATTTTCATTACAGAGAAAGTGAAATGTAAATTTAGTTAAACACTGATTTTATACTGATTCAGGCAGCACACTTAGAGATATTACTTGGTAAATTCTTTTTCATTAAATTATAATGATAGCTTTGGAAAATAATGCAAATAGTTTTGGACAATAATGCCCACATCTTTATACAAAATATCCAGTTTGAGCAACTCATGCAGTATTTAAAAACCAAGAACCAATGCCACACAGACATATCTGAACAACTGGAAGAAGTTTTGAGTGTTTACCCAGGGATAACACACAAGCCTGATTTAACATAGAATTCAGATGAACAGCTCACACCTATGAGCTAATTTTATTTAGTTTATTTACAATTTCTGCCAACAACATATTTGTTAACCCCATACTATTAATTGCACTGGAAACAACTACTGAGAGTATGGAGGTCTTTTTCTAAAAATCATCTGACAACCATTGTTATTTGACTGGTAGGTGTTGCTCATGCAACTTCTCACATGGCTACAGCCAAAGTAGTAATGCAGTCTTTATATGGGGAAAAGAAATAAAAATAACATAGAAGATGTTTCTCATACAGCCTTAACCAGGAAGACAGTGTGACAGAAGAGCCCATGACAATAGGTATTATATATACTTATTTTTACAACAGAATTTCTTACCGTTGGACATTTCTATTGCACGCTGACAGAAGTAGCCTGGGTCTCTGGCCCTGACTGACTCTCCCCAACGTATCATTTCTAGCCGATAATTTTCTTTGTATGCACCTGTACCAAGCAGCTGATCAAAATCGAGACCCTTACTTTCAGCCCAATATTTTTTGATTGGTGCTGACAACCGCAGTACCACAGCATCATTAGGCTTCAGCCTAAAAAGAAAAGTTGTTTAAATTTAATCCTTACTACTATAGCATTCTGTAACTAAGAAGGTGGTAGTGTCGGGGAGGGGGGGGGGGGGGGGGGGAGAAGAAGAAGAAGAAAAACATAGTATTATATTTCAGTGTCACATTTTTTCTTTCACCTTTTCATTTCAGTTTTAAAAAATCTTAATGTATCTGCATCTCTCAATATTTTATTTTAAATATGGAGCAGCACATTCCTTTTACAGCTGCATTCCATTATTTCAGTGTGAATGCACTGCCTTTTTTTTGTCACCTCTTTAAGCACGTACAGAACTATTATAGAAGTACCGTCAGTTGACATACTGATGATTTCCTTTAGGCCACTGCTGGTAACCAGTGCAAGCACCGTTTATAACATACGCAGCAGCTAGAAAAGTTTGAAGCGAGTCACTCAGTGCTGGTTAAGTGTCAAAAGTTCTTTGGAATCATGCTATCTTCGTGCTTCCCACAACAGCTGGAGGATGTTTGACAGATAAGACACACTGTGAACATAATGAATGAGGTGGTTGCAAATGTGCTCACTGGGTTAAACTCTGTGCAGTCTGTAGTTATTCATGTATCTTGACTTTACAGATAAGAAGTTAAAAGCATTACTTCACTGAAGGAGCCCAACCAACAGAAAAGATATTAATCATTTATTGGCCCAGTCAACTTTGGCAATTATTTTTGTATTTGAGAAGTGTCAGGCGGCATAATCGTTGGAGCCCATGTTACACTGTAGGTCCTCTTCTAAATGGTTGGGTAAGTTGATTCAACCATCAGAGGGAGGCGAGGGCATACCAGCTCCAATAGCACTGCTGTGTTTACACCAACCTTCAGGTTAAGGTTGCACCTATTTACTTCACTATGGAAGAACATAGTATGCAGGTGGAATCAAATGGAAATAGACCAAAACTGCCTTTCATGTGGATTAATGGTATCTAGAGGATGTCACAATAACAATCCTTCAAGTGTAATGCAGCCCCTGCCACACTGATCTTCCAGTAGTAGTTTCACACTGAGAATAACATGTTTAATCAAGATTTTTTATAGGTTAAATAAGAGCAGTGCACACATAAATTTAAGTTTTATTCTAGCGAATAATTATAGCTAACATAGCATAATTTAAACACTCCAATCATGTTTCCTTACAAAGTAAATTATTGTTTTTTTCTGCATTTTTTATATGAATATATGCTACTTATTATAATATGTAGTAAATGTACAAATCACTTTTGTTGAAATCTTTTGTTGCTAGGTCTAGATAGTTACTACTACTGTTCCTGATGGAGAACTATTGGAGACAGGGAGAGGTACATTTTCCTTTATTCAGTTTTTAATTGGCTCTTCTTGAATTCTTGACACAGAGAGAGAATAACTTCTCATTTCTGCAATCACAGTACACTGTCTCACAAATTCCAAAGCATTACAGGTGTCTAGGAAAATCACAATAGCTTAAAATAACGTTCATTAAACTGGAATGCTTCTTTGGCTGCATTTGGTTTTGTGGAACCAAGGTTTCAGTGGCACCCTGTCTTGAGTTTCTGCATGTTAACTGCCTTTTAATTCATTTACCGTGTAGATTTCTATTTGCCAAAAGAGTTGAATGTGGGATTTAATGAAGTTATTAAATTCTGAGTAGGGTAATATTATCTTTAAAAACATTGTTCCCTACACAAGTGTATCAAATTCTTCATTGTATCTGATTCCATAATGTGCTTTCAGACAAGTTATTTCTATGATTTTCCCTTTTCGATTACAGTGAACGCACTGCTCTATTATTTTGATGATGTAATAACGTACATATTCTGCAGTACTTTGTCATTATATGCTTTAATATAGACATACAATCAGTGATCAAAATTTTATTTGGATCCATGTCCATACTGCACTTCTGTGCTTCTAGAATTGTGATGCATTGTGAGATAAAAAGTAAGATCCCTTTTGGTAACCTTCTAATCGTAAGCAGAAAAAGGTAACCTTATACAATTGCTTAGAGTTCACTTAGACTATTGGCGCAGACAAAATTATAAACCGGCTCTGTATTGTACATCTGCCCATACTTTCTTGAATGAATACTGACAAGTCCCCTGTTTGCAGCAACAATTAAATCTGCGGATAGAGAGTATGTAATGATGGAACATGCATTCACATATATGAGCCAATTTTATGATAAAAATTTTCATTTTGACAGTCCATGACTTGCGACTATCGTCACTAGTTTTTTTTCCTGTTATGGGGTGGGATAGAGACATGTATTTCCAACCTCCTGGAAGGTAAGCTGCAATGGTGGCTTCAGTACTGACAAAAATGTAAAAGGCAACTGCCAAATGAAACAGCAGCTGCATAGGTGAAGGAAAGTTTCGTTTTTCGCCACAGTGGCACAAGTAATATTCAGTGCGGCACTTATGACATGATAATTAAGCAGCATTCATAATCTATATTACTAAACAGTAGACCCAGTTCACAGCACCCAGACCCAGTTGCAGGTTGCCTATGTACAACTTACAGGGGCAACAAAATTTTGATTTTCGATATTTATATAATTATTGGCTGAATTAAACATTTAAAATGCTGTCAGGAACTACTCATTACAAGGCATTATTTTATGTTAAAGGTTTAATGCAATAACATAAGTATTACAGTTGGATCTGCTTATGTCTTATGGCAGAATGACTTACTGAATGCAAATACGCAGACTATACTCACTCAGTATTTGAGAATGAGAGCACTTCATGACTTGCAAAAGAGTTTACACATAATTTAAACCTCTACAAAACCTTTTCATGCCAACAACCTTAAAAAGTTATGAAAGGTGGAATATTTATTGCTTACTATGAGAGGGAGTCAACTGAAGACCTTAAATATTTTTCTATGAACGAAACTGGAACACAAAATCAAACAATGAAAAGTTCATGTTGGAATATCAATAATATTACGATAAGGATAAATTGCTACTCACTTTACAGTGACACATTAAATTACATATGTGCACAACGAAAAGTCAGTTACACATTTAGCTTTTGGCCCAGTCTTCTTCCGAAAAGAAAAAAACACATTCACACAAGCAAGTAGACCTCACGCACACAAGACCACTATCTCCAGCCACAATACAATTGTGTTGCGTCGCAAAGCTGCAATATGGAATGGAAAGGGGGAGGATAGCAGGGTACAGATGGTGGGAAAGAAGTCAGCACAGCCTGACGGAGTGTCGAGGGGGCTAGATGGTAGTGGAACAAGGCCAGGTGCAGTGTCGTGGGGTTGTGGGGAGGGAGGGAGGAGGGGGGGGGGGGGAATGGGAACCAGAATGAAAGAGGAGCAGAGAAGATGAAAAGGCAGGTGGTGCATTGGCAGAGGGAGGTGCACAATAAGGGTGAGGGACTATGAACTGGTAGGAGGTGATATGACAGAGAGAATGTAAACTTTTGGGTGGAGGGTGTGGGAACATTAGCTTGCCATAGGCTGAAGCCAGAACGACTTTTGGAGCAGAGAAAGTGTTGCTAGTATAATTCCCATCTGCATAGTTCAGAAAAGCAGGTTGTGGAGGGGAGGATCTGGATGACCGGGTTGTGAAGCACCCATTAAAATCAAGCGTGTTATGTTCCACTGCATGTTGTGTGCCACCGGGGGACCACTTTGCTGTTGGCCATTCGTCCTGGTGAACAGCTGGTTGGTAGTCATACCAACACAAAAAAGCTGTGCAATGATTGCAGCAGAGCTGGTATATGACATGGCTGCTTTCACAGGTGGCCTGATCTCTGATGTCGCAGGATAAGCCTATGACAAGACTGGAATTGGAAGTGTTGGGTGGGTGAATTGTGCAGGGCTTGCACATGATTCTTCCATGGGGATATGCTCCATGTGGCAAATGGTTGGTAATGGGAGTGGCATAGGGATGGACTAGGATGTTTTGGAGGTTGGGTGGGCAATGGAACACCACTTTAGTGGGGTGGGAAGGCTCTTGGTTAGGATGTCCCTCATTTCAGGTAATGATGATAGACAATCAAAGCTGCTGGTGGGAGGATTGGGGGTGTGTAGGGATATTGCACAGGAAACTGTTTGTGGACTAGGTCTGAGGAATAGCGCCTGCCTGTGAAGGATTTTGAGGCTTTCAGTATACTGGTCAAGAGAGTTCTTGTCACTGCAGAGAAGCTGTCCCCAGGTGTCCAGGCTGTGTGGGAGGGATATTTTGGTGTGGAATGGGTGGCAGCTGTCAAAATGCTAGTACTGTTGCTGGTTGATGCGTTTAATATGGAAAAAGATGGGAGGTGGTCCATGTTCACGAAGGGTTGAAGAGGACCAGGTGAAGCAGTTGGGTGAGAAGGTATTAAGGTTGTGAAAGAATAAGGATAGGGTGTCTCGGTCCTGAGTCAATGCCTCATCCGACCCAGAAGCATCAGCAAAATCTTCCCTGCAGATAGCTGTGTCCAGAATTTCTTGTGTTTTGGTGATAAGGGATTGTGTCAATCCTTGCCAGCTATCTTTGTTTTAGGTTGGTGGTAATGTACTCAGCTTTTGTCTCCTGTTATGATTTTCACAAAAAACAAACATCTTCTGTTACAAAGCACTGCAAAACTTCTTTACAGACATCAATGTATCACTCTTTCAGTTCTGGAGTGAGCTGCCATTGCAAAGAATTTGCAGAAACTTTGCAAAACTTAAGTGCTTAATGAATGATGTGAAGTGCTGAGCCTTTACTAACATTCAGATCTGCAGTTATTTCATCCATCGACGTATGGTGATTTTCCATCACAATGGCTTCAACTGCTGCAGTAGACTCTGGCGTCACAATGTAATATGCCTGACACGAACAATGAGCACCTGTCATAGAAGTCACGCAATTTTCAAGATTTCTACTCTACCCATACACTTGCTGCAGTGATAGACATACATCACCATACTGGACCTTCACTCACCAATGAATTTCAATAGGTTTCGTACCTTCACAAGTCAGAAAAGAGATATGACGCAACTCTGTTCTTTCTTGGTGCTCCTCAGAAGCGAGGCAGGCATTTTGAACTGGTATTATAGCAGTGTTCTGCTTGTCTGTAGTAAGCTGCCCGTTGTAGGGTTTTTCTTACATCCTTGGGTACACTACTGCCGACTTACAGAACAATGGCACAAGATGTCAATTTTTAATTACACTTTTAAGGTTTTCATTTGACTCCCCCTCATAAATTTTTGCTGTTTACACAGTAAAACTGCCACATCAGGCATGATGTTTTAATTTATTACTTATTTACTACTAACTCTATTTGCAACACAATTTGCAGACAGTATCCACATATACCACTGAATGTACCTGCAAAATTATATTAGTGTATGACACATAGTTCAGGGGACATGGCATCATTAACACATATGCATGAAAAACTAGCTTTTGCTTAAAACAAAGCACAAATTACTCACACAATACTCAGCCAGTGAATGATAGCACATAGAGATTTTCAATAAACTTTAAACACTGTTTCAAGCCCTTTCGAAACATTTTCTCACTTACATACTTAATGTCAAATGTTTGACACATTAACTTATTTGTGAAGTAATGGGAAGTCTGAAGCTGTTTTATACATGGGAGTTTTATTTTTTAAAGAACTGGGGGTTTACTGGTGAACACTAGAGAAGCAATGAGTGACATCCACACCCCAGGCTCTCACCAGCTGAACATGATGTACCAAGTATGGTGCTGGCATACGCAGCTCATTACGTTTTTCTGAGTGGTTAATCATGATGATGTCATTAATAAAATTACAGTACATTTTCACTGCAAACGCATGCAAACTGTTTCCAACTTCACTGTAGAATGCAACTCCCTTTGACCCAAAAGCAGCACTTCAAATCACAGTGATGCTCTGGATCATCATGGTTCCCTCAAAGCACAGTCAACAGTGAAGTATGATAAATTTGCACTGAGAGCACATTTCTTATGAATACCAACATACAGGCAGAGGCTAAACTGAGTTCCTAAGCAGAGAGTGCTGAGTATTCCAGAATATGCAAACATCACAAATGTAAGAAATTTCAAGTTCCTTTCAGAAATGATAAATACTAAATAACATATAATTATATCAAAGCTTCACAATCATCATGCAAGTCTTCAGTTTCCTTGTATGAGAAGCCCCTACGTTGAGCTGTACCTAAGGACTGCAACAGGGTTTCATACACAAAACATGGATGATATCTCTACATTTTTAGCTTCTTGATGAAAGGTCATAATCCTCGACTTCGTATGTGATTGTCCAGCAAGTATCGAAGGCTACGAGGAGGCCCAAAGTAGTGATTTAGTAACTTTTCAGGCAGTCTCAATTTCTGCAACTGTAAAAAATCCTTAGCAACTCTCCTGGGCTTTATCTCACTGGCTGGTGCTCAGTATTACAGCACTCTTGGTCCTTCCGCTGGGCATCCAGGGTCTGTATGCGAGCCAGCTGTCTTGCTTCTTTGGTCCTGGTGTTTCACATAGTCATCCTGAGCATCATCCCAGTGAAATGGGAATAGCATATCTACTGTCGTTTCAGCATCACAACTATAGAACAGAACGAACAGTGTGTATCCTGTAGTGTCTCACTTCACTGTGTTATATGCATGTCACAATGCACAGCACTGTACTACACTCTCTCAATTCAAAATTAATGTACATTGAAAGCATATCTGCCAACATCTTATCAAAGCGTTCTGTGAGGCCATTCATTTGTGGATGGTAGGCAGTTGCCATCCTGTGAGTGATGTTACAACCTGAGATTGCCTCTGATACCAGTCCCAACTGCAAAACTTTTCCACAATCAGATACCACCACACAGAATGCTTCATGCTTCCAAATGATGTCTTCCACAAGGAGCCTTTACAGTTCATAGAACTTCGACAGTCGGCACAGCTTAGTGACAGTAGAAAGCACGAAGTAGTCAGTGCAGACTATGATCCATCAATTCCAACTTTTGGAACCTCTGCAAGAGAATTATGCCAATTCAGTAGAATGGTGCTGCTGCAAAGCAAATTGGTACCAGATGCTTCTTCTATGGTTCTACAGTTCATTGTGAACCTTGGCCTCTTCAACAATTGTCCATCAGCTTATCACAATTCACCACTTGAGCTTTCCTTCCCCTACAGCCGTTTTTCTACATGTCCTACATTGCTCCATCCAGCCATCTGGTTCAAGGTCAACCTCATCCTCTTTAACCCTCCTGGATTTCTATCACATGTTCTTTTAAACAATGGAAAGTCCAGGATGGAATAATGGAAATTTTGATATCCTTTTAGTTACTTCCACAGCACTCACCCTTGCCACTTGCCCCACCCATCTCAATCTGGATGATTTCACCATTCTTCTAATTGGTGGAGCTTCATATATAGTGTATAGCTCATGATTGCATTTCCTCCTGCTTTTCTTCCTTCACAGTTTGGGCCAATGATTCTTCAAAGTACCTTTCTCTCAAAGGCTTCTAGCATTCCAATATCTCTTGTCGTTAACAACTAAGTTTCCCCGGCATACGTAAACAATGGTCTTTCAAGTGTTTCATATATTGTTAATTTAGTGATACATGTGAAGAGTCTTCAGAAAATAATTTTAATCTCTGTTTAACTTCATAAGAGGTGCCATTTGAGTGAGTGATTCTTGATCCCATCCATTTAAACTGCTCTACTCTCTCAAATGTATAATTACCCAATGGTACTGAGGGAGCATGATTTTGCTACACGATTTCCCACACCCACATATTAAGTTTTCTGTTTGTTGATATTCAGTTCCATATTCCCATTGGCATGCTCAAGTGTGATGACTGTCTTTCCACTGTCTTCCTAGTTCTTGAAACTGCAATTGTTACCTATGTAACTGGTATAAACTAGTATCTGCACTGGTTTATAAAAGACCATTGCACTGCATATAAGGTTTGTATCACACATGACATTCTCCAAGGTATCATGCCAAAAAATTTACTTGCCTTATACCATTGAGTATGACTAATGGATTAGACCCCATTCTTTCCATTCTTATACTAGTCTGTACCTCATTCATTGACATTCTCATAAACCTTAACAATTTTCCACAGTTCCTAGTTCAGCTGGCATGGTACAGTACACTGATTCGTAGTTGATGAAAGGATGATGCAGGCCAATCTTGAACTTAATTTTCTTTTCTAGAATTTCCCATACAGTGAAGATCTGCTGCACTGTTTATTTCTCTGGGAGAAATCCTCATTGGTATGAGCCACTCTCTCTAAACAATTGGGAGGAGATGGTGAGACAGTATGTTGGAGAATATTTTGTAATCCAAGTTTAGCAGTGTAATTCGTCGATAGTTGTCACACAGTCCAATATATCTCCTTTCTTGTAAATAGGGCATATAATCCTTCTCTCCCTTGCTGGGATATTTTCTCCTCAATCTATACTGAAATGACCACTTTCAGGACAATCTGGTTCAAATTCATTGTCACCTTGTTTGAACAGTTCTGCTGGAATATTATCTGCACCTGGTAACCTATTGATCTTCAGTTTCTTGAAAGCAATTCTTATCTCCTCCAGAGGCTGTGGGCCAGTATTTTTGTTCAAGTCATCTATTCCTTGTACCTCTATTGGCTTCTATCCTGTTGTTCAACAACCAGTCTGGTATGACACTAGAAGATAGCACAACAAAAGCTGAAGTCTTAAATTTCGCATTTATGTCACGGTTCATTCAAAAAGATCATACAGACATACCACTGTTTGACCACTGGTCAGACTTTAGTATGGAGGACATAGAAATAGGCATTCCTGGCACTAAGAAGCAATTGAAAAAGATGGAAGCAAATAAGTCTCCAAGTCTGGATGGTACTCCAATTTGGTTTTAACAGAGTACTCTGCTGCACTGGCCCCTTACCTAGCTTGTATTTATTGAGAGTCTCTCACCCAGCACAAAGTCCCAAGCAACTGGGAAAAAAACCATGGTGACTCCAGTACATAAGAAAGGCAAAAGAACAGATCCACAAAATTAGAGACCCATATCCTTAACATTAGTAGGCTGCAGAACTCTTGAACATATGCTAAGTTTGAATACAATAAATTTCTTTAAGACAGAAAAACTCCTGTCAACAAATCAGCACAGATTTAGAAAGCATCATTTTTGTAAACTCAGTTTGCCCTTTTCTTCAACAAAATCCTGTGAACCATGGATAAAGGGGAATAGGCAAATTCCATGTTCATAAATTTCCAGAAAGTGCTTGACACGGTGCCCCACTGCAGACTGTTAATGAAAGTCCAAGCAGACAGAATAGGTCCCATATATATGAGTGGTTTGAAGACTTCTTCAATAATAGAATCAGGATTGCTCTTCTTCTCTATACAGGGTGTTACAAAAACATACGGCCAAACTTTTAGGAAACATTCCTCACACTCAAAGAAAGAAAATATGTTATGTGTCCGGAAACACTTACTTTCCATGTTAGAGCTCATTTTATTACTTCTCTTCAAATCACATTAATCATGGAATGGAAACACACAGCAACAGAACGTACCAGAGTGACTTCAAACACTTTGTTACAGGAAATGTTCAAAATGTCCTCCGTTAGCGAGGATACATGCATCCACCTTCCGTCGCATGGAAACCCTGATGCGCTGATGCAGCCCTGGAGAATGGCGTATTGTATCACAGCCGTTCACAATATGAGCACGAAGAGTCTCTACATTTGGTACCGGGGTTGGGTAGACAAGAGCTTTCAAATGCCCCTATAAATGAAAGTCAAGAGGGTTGAGGTCAGGAGAGCGTGGAGGCCATAGAATTGGTCCGCCTCTACCAATCCATCGGTCACCGAATCTGTTGTTGAGAAGCATACGAATACTTCGTCTGAAATGTGCAGGAGCTTCATCGTGCATGAACCACATGTTGTGTCGTACTTGTAAAGGCACATATTCTAGCAGCACAGGTAGAGTATCCCGTAGGAAATCATGATAACATGCTCTATTGAGCGTAGGTGGAAGAAACTAAAATGAGCTCTAACATGGAAATTAAGCGTTTCCGGACACATTTCCACATAACATCTTTTCTTTATTTGTGTGTGAGGAATGTTTCCTGAAAGTTTGGCCGTACCTTTTTGTAACACCCTGTATACATAAATGGATCTAACAGGCAGATTGAACAGCAAACTGCAAATGTTTGCTGATGATGATGATGTAGTATACAGCAAAATACTGCTGTTTAGTAATTACAGAAGGATATAGGATGACTTAGATAGAATTTCTATTTGGTGTGATGAACAGCAGCTTGCTCTAAATGTAGAAAAATGTAAGTTAATGCAGAGGAGTAAAGAAAACAATACTGTAATGTTCAAATACAGTGTGAGTTGTGTGCGTGATGAGGTCACATTGATTAAATATCTAGGCGTAGTGTTGCAAAGCAATATGCATGAAGCCTTCAGTGACTACCATAGCAGAATATTATCAAATGATCTTTCACAAAACCCAAAGAAATTCTGGTCATATGCAAACACTATTAGTGGCATCAAAGTTACTGTCCAGTCTTCCAGTGAATGAGACAAGGACTGAAATTGACAGCAGCAATGCAAAAGCTGAAATGCTTCACTCTGTTTTCGAATGTTCTTTTACAAAGGAAAATCTAGGAAATTTGCCCCAATTTAATCGTTGTAGCACTGAAAAGATGAGTGAAATTGGTATTAGTGTCGATGGTGTTCAGAAACAGCTGAAATTGTTAAAATAGAACAAAGCTGCAGACACAAATGGAGTCCCTATCAGATCCTATATTGAATTTGCAGCTGAGTTAGCCCCTCTTCTAACTATAATCTATTGTAGATCCTTTGAACAAAAACTGTGCCCAGCAGTTGGAAGAAAGCACAGGTAACACCTGCCTACAAGAAGGGTAGTAGAAGTGATCCACAAAACTACTGTCCAATATCCTTGACATCGATTTGTTGTAGAATCTTAAAACATATTCTGAGTTCAAACATAATGAGGGATCTTGAATAGGATGGCCTCCTCCATGCCAACCAGCATGGATTCCAAAAACATCGATCACGTGAAACCCAATTTGCACTTTTCTCACATGACAAACTGGAATCTTCGTATCCAGGTAGTCGGGTAGATAGGGTATTACTTGATTTCTGAAAAGCATTTGACTCACTAGCAAATTTACACTTATAATCAAAAGTTTGATCGTATGGGGTATCAAGTGAAATTTGTGACTGGATTAATGACTTTTGATAGACACTGTCAGACATAAAAGTATCTTCGGGTGAGCCCCAGGGAAATGTAGTGAGACACTTGCTGTTGAAGCAGTATGTTAATGACCTTTTGGACAATATTAATAGTAACCTCAGACCTTCTACTGATGATGCAGTTATCTATAATGAAGTACTGCCTGAAAGAAGCTGCATAAATATTCACTCAGATCTTGATAAGATTTCAAAGTGTTGCAAATACTGGCTACTGGCTTTAAATGTTCAGAAATGTAAAATTCTGCACTTCACAAAATGAAAAAAAAAAACAAAACAAAACAAAACAAAAACATAGCATTCTATGACTACAATATCAATGAGTCACTGTTGGAATTGGCCAACTCCTACAAATACCTGGGCATAAAACTTTGTATGGATATGAAATGGAATGATCACACAGGCTTTATTCTGGGTAATGCAGATGATAGATTTCAGCTTGTTGGTAGAATACTGGGGAAGTGCGATCAGTCTATAAATGAGATTGCTTACAAATAACTTGTGCGACCCATTCTAGAACACTGCTGAAGTGTGTGGGACCCTTACCACATGGGACTAATATGGGATATTAAACACTGACAGAGAAGGGCAGCACAAAAATTAATGGATTTGTTTGCCCTGTGGGAGAGTGTTTCAGTGATGCTGAAGAAACTGAAATGGTAGACTCTTGAAGATAGAGATAAACTATCCCAAGAAAGTCTACTAATAAAGTTTCAAGAAACAGTTTTAAATGGTGATTCTAGGAATATATTACAACCACTTATATATGGCTCGCATAGGGTTTGTGAAGACAAGATTAGAATAACTACAGTGTGCACAGCGAAGTTCAATCATGCTTCCTGCTCTCTATATGTGAATGGAACGGGAAGAAACCCTAATAACTGATACAATAGGATGTACCCTGTGCAATGCATGTCAAAGTGGTTTACAGAGCATGGGCGTAAATGAAGTGGAACAAGCACATATGGATGGTATGGAAAGCGAATGGTCAACTTCCGTTCACTGGGAGACTTTAAGGAAAAGTGTAGCTCATCTAAACAGCAGACCATGTACAGAACAGTTGTGTGACCCATTCTTGAGTACTGAAAGTGCTTGGGATTCCCAACAGGTTGGATTAAACAAAGATGTCAAAACAATTCAGAAGCATGCTGCTAGATCTGATCAACACGCAAGTGTTATGGAAATGCTTTGTCAATTCAAATGGGAAACCCTGGAGCAAAGAAGACATTCTTTTTGTGAAACGTTATTGAGAAAATTTAGAGAACAGGCAATTGCAGATCTCTTGGTATTATTCTGGAGTTGAGGAGTTTATCAAACGTTGGTGCCACCTCACACAGATCTCTTCCCCTAACTTATGATTTGTCCTCTTTCACCCTTTACAAAGCTTGTTTTTCCACTGAACTGTTTCCAAGCAGCTTTTACCTTCCTACACAATTCCCTTGCCTCATTCAATTACTCAGAAACTATAATACTCTAATGTTTGCTTTCATCTACTCTCTTTTTTTCACTGATGGATCCTTTTAGTCCTCCTTTTCCTTTACAAACTCTCATTCACGCTCTTCTGCAATTTGACTGTAACATTTTTCTGTTACCACATTCTTTTCTTCTGATGCAATCTCATAATCAGTATCACACTATGGACATTTTATGTGCCTTGGTTCGTTGCTGACATCTCCGCTGTATTCTTTATCTTTTTTGTGAGATCTTCTCCTCATACTGCTTTGTAACTACAGATGATTCTAGAGCTCTCACATTATATTTCTGTTTTTTGGTTTGAGTTCCTTTAGATGCACTGGAGAGTCTAACTCTCACTTGTGCCCATACCAAAAAATGGTCAATGTCTCCATTTGTGCCTCTGAGGCTCCTTAAGTCCAGGAGTTCTAACTTGTGCTTTGCATTAATCAACACATGATCAATCAGGTTAGCAATGTTCCCATTTGGTGACTTGTGTTGGTTCAAATATCTGTGCTCTTCACACTTGAGGATTTAGATCACCAGTGACTATTTTTACATTGTAGACTGGGCAGTAATCATGTGTTCCTTCCTTGAGTTCATAAAACAAGTCCTTTTCTTTTTTCCTCAGTTGGAGCATGGGCATTGATTATTAAATAATTGAAAATTTTCACTTTCATCCAGTGTTGAGAGGCTAGCACTGGTACAAGTGAACCCAATCACAAGGTGCTTAAGCCCATACCGAGCTCATACTTATCCACGCTAAAACTGGAGGAGGAGGAGGAGATTAGTGTTTACTGTCCCGTCGACAATGATGTCATTAGAGATGAAGCACAAGCTCAGATTAGGGAAGGCTGGAGAAGGAAAGCGGCCATGCCCTTTTGAAGCAACCATCTTGGCATTTGAATCAAACGATTTAGGGAAAGCACGGAAAACCAAAATCAGGATAATTGGACATGGATTTGAACCATCATCCTCCAAAATGTGAGTCCAGTGTGCTAACTACTGTGCTACCCCACTTGGTTGCACTAAAACTATAGAACATACTAGCTCCTCGCTTTCCTAGGATTCCACTTTTGTTTCACCTTACTTCCTGTAGAGCTATGATACTCCATTTCAGTTTCATTATTTCACCTAGTTGCTCTGTCAGGCTCCCTGGGCGATACAGAGGCTTCACATTCCAGATTACATTAGATAAATCTGATTTGCACTTTATATTTCTACTCTTTCTCCCATGACTGTTTGTCCATTATCACTAACCTTTCACTGTCATTTTTGTCACAACTGATTGGTTCACCTTCAATTTGTTGAAGTTCTGTGACATGAGTTCTTTCTATGGAGCAGGTTGTTAGGCATATGTCCAACTCCTTCCAGAGGATGGGTAATTTTTAATCAGGGTTTTCTTTCCTTTGTCTTTGGGAAGCCAACCAGACATACTACAAGCCACCACATCTTCACCAGAGTCCCGATAATCCTCACTTTTCAGGGTTCCTGCTGGATCTTCACAGCTACCAGAATGGTCCTGGGGTACACATAGTCTCCACCGTACATCACCCCATCAGTCACATTCCTACTTTGGGTTGCTGCCCATTTACCATGATGTGGGCGAGGGTTTGGACTTATGGGAGACCCCAGATGTAATTTCAGTAAGTGCTTCTGTCACTGCCATAGCTTACAGTGGCTAACATAATGCCTAATGTATCAGTACAGACCTGGACAATAATGCCTTTGTCTGATTCTATCTAGTGTCTTCACAAATTCCATGAGACAAGATGTCAGAGTATCATGGGAATATTTCAGAATATCTGGCTGTAGATGAGGTGGGATGACGAACAACCATTTATGAACCATTGGATTATAGTTCCTCATATACAATGTTCACTTTATTAATTGGAATTCTTCTTTTGTTGGTTCCTCATCCTTAAAGGCTTCTATGGTTTTCAGCAATGCTGGATCTGTTCAGTAGCAATGTGATTTAATGAAGTAATGACTGAGATTTTGTCCACACTGCTGTCTTCTGCCACAGGATGCCTTGAAAGGCAGTCTGCAACCTGTTTTTGTGTATCACTGTGACCTTGCATTCCTGAAGCCTAAGTGCCATTGTCGGCAGTCAACCTGATGGATCCTTCAGACTAGTCAGTAAGCATAGAGAATGTTGGTCTGTCAGAATGGTGAGAGGGTTAACCAAGTTTCATCCCATTGGATAACAATAAATGAAGCCGGAACATGTTGATGGCCCAAACAACTGCAAGCCACTCATTTTAGGTAGTACTGTAGTTCATCTTGGACTTGGACAGTACTCTACAAATATAAGTTAGCACCTTTTCAGCACCTTCCTGAATTTGTAATAGAACTACACCCATCCCATAACCACTAGTGTTGGTACGAAGTTCTGTCTTGGCATCCTTGTCTCGCAACACTAAAGACTGGAGATGGTGTTAGGACCTTCTTAAGAGCAAAAAAAAGTCTCTCTTTGCACCTGGTTCCAGGAAAACTTGGCATCTCCCTGTAGTAGTTCTTGCAAGGGACCATGCCTTGGTACAGAAGTCCTTTATGAATCACTGATAATATTAGCACATTCCAAGAAAACTTCCCACATCACAAATGTGCTGAGAGTCAGAAAATCTCCGACTGCTCTTATTTTCACTGGATTGTGATGGACACAACTGCCAGTCACTAGGTGCACAAACATTTTTATTTCTCTGGCAACAAAGTGGTTCTTTTTCGAATTGAAGTTGAGATAGCCAGGCAGAACACACGTCAACATGGTTATAAGGTGGCTTAGATGTTCTCCAAATGTTTTTGAAAAATGACAATGTCATCAAGACCTCCATTTAAGGTGTCGAAACAAGTTGTTCACTGTACATTCAATGGCGGCTTGAGCATTACATAGTCCAAATTGAATAACTCTGAACTCATACGTAGCTTTCCTGAAGGAGCTCTATAAGCAGTTATCACATAAATAGGCAGTGTATTAAAAAGGATTTCAGTGCAATGTTCTCACAACACTGTTCTGCTGTAAATTGCAGTCAGAGTTTGTAGGGAGAGTACTAGCAGTTCTTTGAGTTAGGTTAGTCCTGGAAATAAGGCTGGGTACCAAAAATCAAGCAGAGTTGTGTGTTTCCCGCTTCTTGTGCTGCTTCTGCTTGCCTCTGATACTGCTGATGATGTACACACACCAGGTAGTGAAAGGTCTTAAACTGCTAAAGACTGTGGAGGGACCAATATTGACGAAGGGTCTTGGGTGACAGTACTGATGAAAGGTCAGCAGCTGATGAAGTTTCTGAAATTGCTGTTGATGAAGGCACGAAGATAGTTGTATGTTTAATTGTTGCTTTTTGAGACGGAAAAATCACTGTTGCTGCACCTAAAGTTTGTGACAATGTTTCTATCAGTTCTTCCACTGTTTGCACAGGTATAGTTGGGCCCTCTACATTTGCCATTGCAGGCAGGAGAATTGGAATTCTGGTGACTTTAAATGCTGATAAAATGGCTTTTATTATTTTGGCACATACGATTTCTTTACCTCTGTTACTCCTATGCACACCATGCTTTGTAAAGTGTTCTCTTACACAGCTGTCAACAGGTATGAACATTGCATTAGGAAATGATTTACAAAATTTTTGTAAGCATCTGCATTTATTAGTCACCTGGACATTAACTTTCAGGAATAATTTCCATTGCCAAAAAACTAGATATACAGTGCAAGATTACATTCAGTTTGTAAAAATGAACCAAAACCAAGAATTCCAACTGGTACTGGGCAGAAGTGTGTTGTAAAGAGTATGATGTACAAAACTTTTAAGAAAGTATGTTGATCAAGACAGACTGAAAGATCATGTAACAAATCTCTCTCAGAGACTCAGTTTGAGAGCTTTTCTCTGAAATACACTCCTCAGAAGGTGCTAGAATGGCTCACTTTGGTTACTTCTAATCCCTTATAGCTTATAAAATAGTTTTCTGAGGTGAAACTAAGAGTCTTTTAAATGAAATTTTTACATTACAGAAAAAAGGTATTTGAATCTTATCACATAGGGCTATTTAAAAAGTTGTGTATGACTACAGTACACTCCCCATACACATACAAATGTGAGTTGATGACAAGGGCTTATCTTAAAGGCCTGCAAACTAAAAGCGATCACCATAGTTATAACACTCGCAACTGTGGGTCCCTCCATCTACAGCAAGCAACAACAACTCATCTTCAGAGACAAGTGAGCCACTTTTGTGCTATTGTTTATCATGCATGGCCAACACATATAAAGAGGATGGAGAAGGAAATGACTTTTAGAGCAGAGCTAAAAACATTTGTCGTTGAGTGTTTCTAGAGTGTAAGTGAATATGTTACCTTACAGAAATACCAGGTCCTCATTTATTGTTGAGCACTTTTTAATTTGTTAATAGATGTAGCACCTATGCCGTGTGTGTCTTTGCAAAAGAATGTTGCTGCTGTTGGTATCCTGTTTTCTCTATTTCAGACTCCTCAGAAATAGGAATCTGTTATAAGAACAGTTGTAATGGGTATAGTATTGGCAGGTGTGTGTGTGTGTGTGTGTGTGTGTGTGTGTGTGTGTGTGTGTGTAATTTTATGAAGTGGTTCATGTTTTAGTTACATCACTGATTATACTTCTTGTGCATGACATACACTTCTTGTAAGCTAGATACATATCTTTTCTTTGCAAGTCATGTACTGAGCGAGGTGGCTAAGCTAGTTTTAATGTATTGGATTCACATACGGGAGGAGTGGGGTTAGTGCCCCATCTGGCCATCCTGACTTGGGTTTTCATGGTTTTCCCAGGTTGCTATACTCTTACTGAAATGACCTTGTGATTGATGTTTCAGTGAGCCGATTGGTAGAGACCAGCTGCCACCCAGTGGTAGTTCTTTCTTGAGTGCCACATGCTTGCTGTGTTCTTTGTTATGTAGGTACATGCAGCACCTTGCGAAGTGTGGCTGTCTACAAGTTGGCAACACTGCTGCCCCGCCTCCCCACACCATTGCTCTGTCAGTTACCACAGGGTAATTTTAATTCATCACAAGGTGAATGCTACACAATTTTCAGAATTTTAGTTCTTTTCTTGTTTTCTATATAATTAAATAGTTAATTAAAAAAGAAAAACAAAACAAAAAACAGAAGATATACTTAATATGTATGTTTATGCACATTTTTATAAAGTTCATATTTTACAGTTTGCCTCTTATACATTTCACAAATTACACATTTACATGTTTGAAAATAATGACCTAAAGGACCAAATAATTATTTGTTTTACTTGTACAAACAGGAAAATTCATTGTTTTATTTCTATTACCTACTTATTTCTAAATTCCATGGTTGTGTTACTTGTAGTATTGTTGTTATTCTGTCATATGCTACTATGACTGTTGATATTTTTAAAAATATCAGAAATCTGATATATTGATATTTTAAAAAAAATATCATTATCAACTCTAAAAAAAAAAAAAAAAAAAAAAAAAAAAAAAAAAAAAAAAAAAAAAGTATTGATATATCGACGGAAGAAATATTGACATACTACCCTATAAAAGTAAATATACTGCTGGTTTTAGAGCTGCATATTTAAGTATTGACTTATTATTAGATATTCTGTACATCAACAAGCTAACAGTCTGCTTATCCCCCTTAGAGCAAGAATTGAAAGGAAAATGATGCACCCTCACGCTTGGCAATAACCACTTTGCTCACAATGGTAACTCCTTGTAAGTGGCACAATGAAAGGTGTCCCATGGGTCCGTCTTTTGCTTTTGTCACATATCAGATTTGTCCAGAACACTTCATGTCGACTTCCCTGTTTTTACATTTCTGCCAACACCAGTGACCTAGCAGTTGTAGTATCCAAACTACATGGTGAAGCTAAACGTTGCAGTTTCTGTTGGTATCACCGAGCACTGATCACGTCAGCATTCCCTCTCACACGTCTCTGCGCACTGCAAAGACCAATCTTCAGTCTATGGCAATATCCCAGAAAACTGGCACACAGACTGAGCCTTATGGGTATCCTTTTGTGTTCCTGCTACCCACTGCATCAACCTATCTTTGCAGTAGTTGAGTAAGCTATTGTTAAGACTGTTGGTGTCTGCATATATAGATTCGTGAAGAAGGCAGGCCACCAGAGATTATTGCAGGCATGTGCTATACCTATTGCTACTGCTTATTTTTCATGTATGTCCTGTATTATTTCCAGTACCTGGTTAAATACATTGCCTATTGAGATTTTTGGTCTAACACCATAATCATGCGGACTAAGGTCAGATAGCGTCATGTGTGACCATAGACGGTTGCACAGGAGACACTCCTGCACCTTAGCCAAAGTGTTCGAGAGCCAGATGGGCCTGCAATTCTTTGGGTCTGCTGGACCCTGATCCTCTGATTTTTTTATGATTACTGCATTCACTGTTCTCCACTTGGCAGTGCTTCATTCAGTGCTCTGTTACAAAGGGGCTGACATGTGCAACAGTATTTTTAGTGTTTTCTGGATGTATGCCATCTGGACTGCGAGTCGTCTTATTCTTTGTTTTATTGGTAACACTACCTCTTCCTGGGCAAATGGGACAGTAATGGAGCCATTTGTGTAGGTGTCCTCCATTTGTCATCATAAGTCTGTGTGATGTTGCTGGTCATTCGCTTTTTCATCATCAGGAATTGTATTCAGCAAGTTCTCTGCTGAACACCTCCAGCACCTTGAAGTAGTGCCATCTATGTGCCTAAAAGTTGACTGTACTGTCAGCATCTTTACCTTACCTATTAGAAGTGTAAACGGTTTTGTAGCTGAAATTTGAAAAAATTGTTCCAGTGATCCTGTCTGGTCTTGCATAATTTGTTTTTTCTTTTTGCTTCGCATCACGGTATAGTTCCAATCTTACACCCCCCTCTCTTGTGCCTGTTTTTGCTTTTTGGAAATGTTTCCTTTTGTCTCTAGCGTCTGCCCTTCGTTTTGTTAACTTAGTGAACCAGGGGAGTTTCTGTTTCAGTGCATGGTCGGTCTTTGGGATAGTTAATTGTTGTGCTTTTTGAAGCAGATCCATCAGAATATCAGCTTTATAGTCCATGCCACCACTGACAGTATGGAGGGAAAATTCTTCAACCACATCCCTAACTTTTGCCAGTCAGCCTTGCTTAGAATAAAATGTTGTTTTTGTGGATGTGAAGTTTGTGTGTTCGTGTTTGTGTATGTTTGGTTTGGTTTTCTTTTGCTTTAAGGCGCAAAAACAACTGGGGTCACTTGCGCCCAAGTCAAAACTATAGAACATGAAGACAGAGAGGAGTTAAAAAACGACTACACATCAGTTTTAATTGACATAAGAGAAGACAGCTAAAAACAGGGACATGGAGAAAGGGCTAAAAAAGACACCATACAGAAACAGAGGTCCAAAACTAAAAATTAAATGGCCTTCGCCGTATTGCTTTGCTGGATAAAAAGTAAAACGTGGTCGACAGCCTGCACATCATTTGTGAAAACTCAGACAGCAAACCGAAGCGAGAATGTAAACAGTTAAAAAATGGGCATTCCATCAGCAAGTGGCGGACAGTTAAAACTTGGGTGCAATGTGTATGAAGTGGTGGAATAGCGCCACTTATCAAATGACAATGGCTGCAAAAGGCTCTATGTCATATGAATACTGTGCACACATGGATATGATAATCCAAAATTCTCATCCATGCATAGCTTCAGCTGTGGTTACATGTCCAGAACAAACCTGTGTTACTTTTCTGACTGTGTAATTTATGCTCACTATTACAATTTCAGCCTTCGCATTTTAGGACCTGGTAACTGTTATGAGATGTTTGGGAAGGCCTGGAAGTCCCGTGCAATGCATGTATGGCTCTTGGAGACAGATTGTATCTGCCTGTGCTTCATTCACAAGTCTGCGCAGTTCCACTCCAACCAAAGTGCTCCTATTGCATTTTAGTTGTAAGATCTTCACAGTGGGGGGTTTCTAGTACAGGCATAGCACTTACGTGTTGTCTCTTTAGCATCATAATAAATGTGCACATTTGCCCTGATAAAGACCTTATAAACTTTGTCTATGTTCAAACCTTCACCTCTTTATGCACACGCTTGTCCTAAGAGTCTGCAGAGCTGGCAGATTCTCCGTCCTAAGTATCATTTTGTTGGTATGCGCTGTCGTAGGGAAACAGCTGGCAGGTTCTCGGTCCTAAGTACAATTCCATGGTACATTTCCCTTATCCTCCAAATAATCTGTTTTGCTCCTCCTCTGTTCACCAGAGCTTTCCACACTTTACTTCTACGTACACTATCATACACTTTTTCATTGTCCAGGAAGATCTATTCCATATTCATAGTGCTGTTCCTGCAGCTGTCTTACAGCAAAAATTAGATCCACCGTGGACCTTCCTGTTCCGAAGCCATGTTGCTCTTCTCTCTTTCTTCCTTCTAATTTTGTCCAAATTCGTGCTTCCAAAATTTTCTCAAAAGTCTTTGCACAATGACTCATCAATGTAATCCCCCAATAGTTCTTGCGTTCTTTTTTATTTCCCTTCTTAAAGACTGGGACAATTATTCCGTTCTTCCAGTCTTCTGGGATCATCTTCTGTCTTCACACAATTTTCATTACTTGATATAGCCATTGTATCTCTACCTCTCCTGCTGCTCTCACCATCTCTACACTTAGCTCATCCAGAACTGGTGACTTCCCTCCCTTCATCTTCCTCAATGCCTCTTCCACTGTAACTGTTAATTAGTGGGAAAAAAAATTAAGGAGACAGATGGCAAAACAAGAGGGGAATTATGTGAGCTTCGTTCATCACATCACCCCCTCATTGGATTGACCAGATAAGATATTGCTAATAACTAAATGGGCAGTTCAGTGACCACAATCGGGTTTAACAATGTACACACAAAAAAATTATTACATAAGAAATCTTATAAAAACTACAGTACGTATGTTTTTTTCAAATTTACACTTATGTGAACTGGCCATATAAAAACCTCCATACAAAATAATTACATACAGATCACAACAACTGAAGTTACGAAACAATTACCGATTTTGCCCTACAATGAAAGGTACTAACTAATAACAGTCAAAATAAATTAGAAAATCAATTACATACATAAAACTAAGAACAAAATTAGATCTGGTGTTATATTCTTCAAAACTGAGGGCCAACCTTTCTCTTTTTTGAAAATTTGGATTATATTCACGTATGTTAATGGTAAATAGTTAAAAGTGAAAAAATGAATTTAAGGAGGCAGATGGCAAAACAAGGGGGGAATTCAAATTATCCCAGTTTGCTTCATCAAAAGCAGTCTGGAAAATTTCCCTATTTTCTAACCTACTTATGCATAATCTACCCACCAATCGGCAGCACAAAACAGACACACACACACACACACACACACACACACACACACAAAAGACTGTTGTGATTGGCAAGCTTTCGGAGCCAGTGGCTCCTCCTTCAGGCAGAAGGGTTGAAGTGTTCTGCCACCACTTGGGGAGTAGATTTTTTATCCATCTAATTAAATAATTTTATCAATAATTGATTGTTTTCGCTGTTATCTACTTATGCATAAGTTACTCTCAAAATTGCTGTAATCAATTCATTATGATTGTGTTGTTTGGGGTTTCTGGGTGTGTCCTGTGAAACATCCTGAGATTTGTCTTCCTCTATTGTTTGTGTACACTGGGAATTGCATATGGATGAAGTATTTTTAACTGTATTATTAGGTAGATTGTTTGTATTTAACATTCTACTTCCACTATCTCTGTTTTTTGTATACTGTTTGCCTATTTCAAAGTTATTTGGCAATTGAGTCTTTTCTTTGTGGCTATTTTCACTGTGCGTCCATGCCGTGTGTGCTGCTACCATATGTAAAACGTATGGGCTTTATGTAAGGCCTGCATTTACTAGAATCATGTTCTGAATGTAATTTTAATGCTGTGTTTTGACCTAGTGAACTGTCAATAGGTGTCGTATCTTTTCATGTTTCTTGTACTGGTGTGTCAATATGTATAACTGTTCCTTATTTTTCAGTGCTGTGAAATGAATATGTATTGGTCTCAGTGAGGTGCCCTATGTATCCCTTTGTGTTTGTTTTCTGACTGTTTTGTTACATTGCCCACTACATTGGTAGAAAATGTCCTCTTCCAGCTCTTCCTCTTGTAGCAGAAGTTTGGTCTGGAAGATTGTCCACTGGATCATTTTGTGTTTTATCTGCCTTCCTATGAGGTACTCAACGGCTCCCTGCACACACCTCATCTATGTAATCAGTGATGTTAAAATATCTTTGCCATAATTATGTCAGTTTGCAGTAATGTAAGTGTGTTTGTTTTTAGCTCTGTTAATTGTGCAATACCCACATGTTGTTGCTAAGGGCACACCACCAATCTCTCATTTTAGTTGATGGTTTCTTATGTTTTCACTTGCATGTATTGTTTCTTTGCACATCTACATCCACCTGTAAGGAGGGCTTCAGTGGCTGACTATTGTAGTTGTGCTCCTTGTTAGTGAATGTTGTCAATAATGTCATATTCGATGTGCTCTAATTGCCTGTCGTACAATTTCTTGTAGATAGGGCAGTCAGGTCCCCCTGCCATATCACAGGTCCTGTTCCTGTAATTTCATGGTATACATCCAACTGTGGCTTCCTCTCAGCATTCTAACTTCTTGTGGCTGGCTTTGCACATTTTTCACATACAGGTTCTTTATTGCAACATTTTGGTGAGTGACCTAGTGCCCAGCAACTGAAACATTTCTGAACTGCCACACAATCTTTGATGTGTAAAGAGTAGAACTCAACATTAACTTTTTCTCTTTGCAGCAGAAAAAACGAACCCTTGAAGTGACTTCCAGGATGTTATTAACCGCTCATTTACACTCTGAGCCCGTTTTGAACTTCATTTTGACTTCCTTGTAGAACTCCTCCTTAAAGATGTGCTCACTTAAACTGATGTCATATAGTTACTCCAGGAAGTCCTGATCAGTTCCTGAGTAGTTCCAACTTGATACACTGCGAGGGGAGGTCAGAATTTCCTCGGCTCTTCACATCTAATATCTTTTAGTTGGGCTGTCTTTTCTATGATTTTCCTTTTATCTGCTTGTGTTTCTGTTTCTAAGATGACTGTGTTTGTTGTGGATCTGACTGCTTTTATTTTTACTTTGTCTTGTGTGGGATTGATTGGCGTCGTGATTGTTTTCCAATTTGAAGAAGAGAACACTCAACTGTTTTGATTCAGATTGCTGTATGCGTTCTTCTACCTTGCTCTTCAGCTTTGAAGCTGAGCCAGTGGCTGCAACTGTGGCAAAGGACAGTGGAGTTGACTTACTTTCTGTTCTTAATCTTTGTCTTTCTGATTTGAGATCAGTTATTTCTGATTCCAGATGGTGCATTCGTTCTAGCGCATCTGGTGCTTTGCCATTAGTTAATTCTTTATGTAACTGATATTTATTTATTTTATTTTATTTTTTTTTCCTCATTCTGCTCTTCTAATTTTGCTCGAGTGATGACAAGTGTCCAAATTTTGTTTCTCCCTGTTGCTGGTATAACTGTTAAGGTTCTTTTATGCCTCAGTTCATTTTGAAGCTCCATAAGAATATCGTCAAGTATGGTGATCTTTTCCACAGTCGATGCAGCCGAAGATGTTACCAACGATGCCGTTTCACAAAGGTACTTCATTTTATAGCCCGTTTTTCTACCGCTTAGTGTGCTGTCATTTTGTTTTCCTTCTGAAATGACGTTGATTACTATTTTTGGTGATCACTGTTGCTACATGGACTCGTGGTGGCTGCCACCAGCAGAGAGCGAGTAGTTTTCTCCAGTACCCATGATTTCACATGGATATGGAGACAGCGCAATCAGATAGGCACAAAGAGCGCATCCCAAATTCTTCACAGCATGAGGTATTCGGAGCAAAAATCACTTCTATTTTTCTAAAATATAGTCAGTTTCTGGTCTCTTTGGCTGTAGGGTAAAAACAGAAAAAACAGGGCAAAAATGTCACATGCCGGTTGAATGATGTTCCTCAGTCCTGATTCTACTTTGCTTGGTGCTACTCACATACAGACGCCGTTGTTGCTGACGCGTCTGCTGTTTCTGCTATCGCTGATGTCACATGCCACCTCCACTGCTGAAGCTGATGTCTCAGGTAGCCGGTGGTGTGTCAGCTGATACCGTTGCTGCCGCTGCTGCTGATGTAAGCCACGCTGACATTTTGCAAACCGACACTGTGCATCACAACCCAGGCAACTGAGTAACAACTGTTACACACATATAAAATCATGAAGAGTATTTACACACCTTTAACAATCACAGTATCAACTGCATAGACTGCACTCACTGACAGTGGCATCAATGGCACTATGTGCATTCGCAAACAAAGCACAGAGCGGACATCAATGCACCACTGACATGGTGGCCATTGTGTGTGTGTGTGTGTGTGTGTGTGTGTGTGTGTGTGTGTGTGTGTGTGTGTGTGTAAGCTTCTAGTATGTCCTATAGGCCTATGTTGTGCCGAATGGTCAAAGGGTGAATAAATAAATAAATAAACATTTGAAACTATCTAAATGCTATCTCTGGTGGTATACTTTTCAGTTACGAATTAATGGCTTAAAACAGCACCAATACTCGTTAATATTGAAATCAATATGTCACTGAATAAGTGAGTCTACATGAAAATTCAAGGAAAATTTGTCATGCACAGCAAAATCAGTGTGAAGAATGTCAGAGTTGTACCATGCAGAAAACTATACAACATCTTTTTTAAAAAAGTTATACATTTTATGCTTGGAGGTATGGTGACTGCTATTACCACTACACAGTTACGGAAAGTGGTTAATAATTTTGAAATTTCAAACTTGTCCAGTGACAGGTTGAATAAAACTATATTGAATGAAACCTATAGCCTGCAGCAGCAACTTGCAATTTCAGAATGACTGAAAGGTCTTATTGAGACCAAAATGAACTTAAAAATACGCAGGTGGGCTTGACCACATCACTAGATTAAAATCAAACGTTCAGTATAAGCCAAACATCCAAAATAGCACAGCACTCCATACACAACAAACCAGACTGCCCGTTTACATCAGAAGTTAGGAGATGAAAAAAATTTAAATTAGAAAATATAAAACATGAACAATGTTTTTTATTCTATAAGTGACTACAATGCCCATTCACTTTTTGATGTTATGTATATATTAAGCCAAAACTGAAAATACCCTCTTTCACTCATAATCATTTTCATTATGTTTATGTATTTAACAGCTGTTGTCTGATGATCATCTAATAGTTTATTCACCTTGGAACATTTTACATGTCATTCGTGTAAATATTTACATATAATGCTATCAAAACATGAGGTGCATAAAATGTTATGATATTTACATCAATGACACATCATTACATATAGCATGAAAATTATATATGCAGGAACCTTTTACCCAACAATTTGTTTCAACTTAGTATGACAGTAATTTGTCAGAACTTTTACGTCACTAAGTCTGATTCCTCATACCCTTTTATGGAGTAGTATGCTTTCGCCCTAAACCACTCCTCTAAACCAATTTCAAATATACTGTAGTAAACAGAATGGGCATCTTTTGGAAGTCTATTGAAAAATCTGGTACCTAGATATTTGTAGCTGTTGTAGCTTAGCTAGCCTACTGTTAGGCATAGCAATTAATTATCCGGTTCTTGGGTTGTGTTCATGTACAGACATCTTAAGGTTAAAATTATTTAAATTCTCTCTGATACTTAGAAGGCAGCTTTACATATAGAGTCCAGGGACTGTCATAATACTGAACTCTTTCTTGTTATCTTCAGAAGATTCTCTCTTACTTCTTTCTTTTTTTTCTGAGCACAATTTTTCTGTGTAGTTCGCCCAACTGAGTTTCTGATTTAAGTAGAAACCTAACAGTTTAATTATTTTGTAATCTTCATTGGAGACACTTAAAGTGAAAACAATATCTTTACTATTACTATTAATTTGCAAACAATTTGCCTGTTATCAATTATTGCATCAACCTGTATGATTAGTGTTATCTCATCTGCATACAACATGGGAAGAATGATGGTAAATCATTGTGTGTACATTGAACAAGAATGAAGCCAGTACCCAGCCCTGTGGAATGCCTTTTGTAACAGGTAATGAGCCTGATCTTTGATTGTTTATACCTGCCATCTGCCCTCTGTTGCTTAGGTATGACTCAATAAGGTGAAGAGCATACTCTCAAACTCTGTACTACTGGAGCTTTTTGATAAGTATACTATGAGTAGGTATTAAAATCCATGGAGAAGAAATAAAAACTTCGAGGTTCGCTGATGACATTGTAATTCTGTCAGAGACAGCAAAGGACTTGGAAGAACAGTTGAACGGAATGGACAGTGTCTTGAAAGGAGGATATAAGATGAACTTCAACAAAAGGAAAACGAGGATAATGGAATGTAGTCGAATTAAGTTAGGCGATGCTGAGGGAATTAGATTAGGAAATGAGACACTTAAAGTAGTAGAGGAGTTCTGCTATTTGGGGAAGTAGAGAGGATATAAAATGTAGACTGGCAATGGCAAGGAAAGCATTTCTGATGAAGAGAAATTTATTAACATCGAGTATAGATGTAAGTGTTAGGAAGTTGTTTCTGAAAGTATTTGTATGGAGTGTAGCCATGTATGGAAGTGAAACATGGACGATAAACAGTTTGGACAAGAAGAGAATAGAAGCTTTCAAAATGTGGTTCTACAGAAGAATGCTGAAGATTAGATGGGTAGATCACATAACTAATGAGGTGGTATTGAATAGAATTGGGGAGAAGAGGAGTTTGTGGCACAACTTGACAAGAAGAAGGGACCGGTTGGTAGGAAATGTTCTGAGGCATCAAGGGATCACAAATTTAGCATTGGAGGGCAGCGAGGAGGGTAAAAATCGTAGAGGGAGACCAAGAGATGAATACAATGAGCAGATTCAGAAGGATGTAGGTTGCTGTAAGTACTGGGAGACGAAGAAGCTTGCACAGTGTAGAGTAGCATGGAGAGCTGCATCAAACCAGTCTCAGGACTGAAGACCACAACAACAACAACAACAACAACAACAACAACAACTATGAGAGACAGTATCAAAAGCTTCTGGCAAATCCAGAAGAGTTGCACCGGTTGTTTTCTTACTCTCAAAGGAATCATACACTTTTGTGATGATGGTCTCAACAGCTTTGACAGTGCAGAAAAAGTCTGAAACCATCCTGAAACTTCCTGGCAGATTAAAACTGTGTGCCCGACCGAGACTCGAACTCGGGACCTTTGCCTTTCGCGGGCAAGTGCTCTACCATCTGAGCTACCGAAGCACGACTCACGTCCGGTACTCACAGCTTTACTTCTGCCAGTACCTCGTCTCCTACCTTCCAAACTTTACAGAAGCTCTCCTGTTCGCAGGAGAGCTTCTGTAAAGTTTGGAAGGTAGGAGACGAGGTACTGGCAGAAGTAAAGCTGTGAGTACCGGGCGTGAGTCGTGCTTCGGTAGCTCAGATGGTAGAGCACTTGCCCGCGAAAGGCAAAGGTCCCGAGTTCGAATCTCGGTCGGGCACACAGTTTTAATCTGCCAGGAAGTTTCATATCAGCGCACACTCCGCTGCAGAGTGAAAATCTCATTCTGAAACCATCCTGTGCGGAGCTATGCACATTATTTTGCTCGAAGTGCAGGTTCATCTGTTGGTGCATACAATATTCTATAATTTTTTACATGAGTCGTATGAACGAGATCGGACAATAATTATCAGGGGATGTTGATAACAATTTGCTGATTACAGAATACAAGAGTACAGGCATATGAGGAACAGACTATGAATATGTAATAATACAGGCATGTGCACAACACTTATCAATTTCTATATTAAGTTTATTTAGTTTCACGTTCCATGGATCATTTGCATTATTTATTGTAATAATGTGTAACGAGTCATTTTACATTCACATTATACATTCATAGCAAAACTTAAACCACTGCCAAAAAAGGAAATCTGGAAGGCATTTCAAATTATGGGCCAAAAGCCCTACTGTCGGTATTTTCAAAAATTTTAGAAAATGTTTTTATATGAGATTGTCTGCTTTCCTAAATAAACATAAAACTCTCTCTTGCTCACAGCGTGGTTTCAGGAAAGGATATACAACTGAGAGTGCAATACTTGAATTTCTTAAAGAAATCTATGCTAAACTGGATAAGAGAAATTTTGTGACAGGCATATGTCCTGATTTATCCAAAGCTTTCGACATCATTGACCATAATAATCTAATGCAAAAGCTGGACCACTTAGGAATTAGAGGTATATCCAATGAGTGACTCAGGACATACCTATGTGGACGCAAGCAGGTGGTTGAAGTGCAATATACTGACTGTAACAAAATCAGCTACTACTACTTAGGTTATGAAAACGTGAAATATAGCGTCCCTCAAGGATCAGTATTAGAATCCATTCTGCTTCTCCTCTATATCAATGACCTTATATACAGCAAGTACTGCTAAACTACCCTCCAACCCTTATTACTGGGAAAATAAGAAAAACTAAGAGACTCTGCTATCCAAACAATGAACAGCATAGAACAGAAGTTCAGCTATAACAAGCTTATTATAAACAAAGAAAAGACAGTAGGCCTAACACTGAACTTCTACAATCCAAAAAGAAGGCACCAGCCAAATATACAAACAGAACTAAGGGGCAGAGTTCTTGAAAGTACTGACAGCACAAAATTTCTGGGTCTCTGGTTCCACAACAACACAAAATGGGAGATACACACTGAATATTAGCAAAGAAAACTAAGAAAAACCTGATACATAATGGGTATCTTAAAAAGTTATTGCAGCAAAGGCAGCCTGTTAAATGTATACTACTTTTATGTACAGTCTGTAATTAAGTATGGCATAATCTTCTGGGTAATGCAACAACAAAGGAAATCATGCAGAGCCATATTAAAAAAAAAAAAAAAAAAAAAAAAAAAAAAAAAAAAAAAAAAAAAAAAAAAAAGTCAATTCTTCCTCTTCCTTGCATTTTTATCTACGAAATGTCAGTTTTTGTAAAACAATATATTGATAGACACCCAGATATCTTATTAAAAATGAAGATAAACATGCATACAATAAAGACAAAAATCTGATCTTCATATGAAGCAGATGAGAACATCACTGTGCCAAGAAGGCACTCTACATACTAGTACAAAAATTTACAACGATCCACCAGACCAATAAGTAAACTCAGTAGTTTTAAGGCTGAACTAAAGGCATATTTAATTGATCATTGCTTTTAAGTCTGACAGAGTACCGTGCTTAGAAACCAAACAACCAAAATAAATATGCATTATGAATGTTCTAATTTGTGTGTTGCCTCTAATGTTTATTGGATATATGATTCTTTGCTAAATTACTTAAATATCTAGACCCTAGGAATGCAATACAAACAATATTTTATGTTGTAAAGTCTTAACCATGTCCAATATCCTTGTACATGTTCTATACATGTAGTATTAGAATGACTAAATAAATAAATAAATATATCTGGATCACTTTCTTTTTTATCTTACATGTGCTATTTTATGTGTGTACTTGTATCTTCTATTTTCATTGTACCGAATTCACATAGAATTTACTTGTACATTTGGACAACAACAAAGCAAATATGATATTGAAAAGACAAGGCACATTTTCTATATAGCTGTCCAGGTTAACAACCTTTGAACCACTTTGGAATCTTACCGAGATCTGACTGAACGGTTGTGCAGCTTTTTTCCAACATTCGTTCATTACTGAAAAGTGCAACATATGCAAAACGTTAAGATTGTTGACTCCATTTTACCCTTTTATCCCTTTAGACTCCTAGTATTTTACACAAGGTTTTTCGTGTAGTTTGTGACCATTAAATTCCACTTCTGTTGTTACCGTCGTAAGATCGCAACAAATCGTGGTCTATTGTGATTTCATTTCTAAAATGCGCAAATGAATTTTCCATTCCAGAGCGCGGTTTGCCGTTCTATAAGAATACCTGAATTATTCATAACCCGAGGCATAGAGTCTAAAACAGTGATCATCATAGCTGTTAAAGGCGTTTTTCAGTCATTGACAGGCGATTTCAGAATTATACAAAAGCAGCAGCAAGTTTGCATTGTCGAAGTGTGTTTATTTTGTTCGTTACACTGACGGTGATTCTTGCAGTTACACATAAACATTATACACGATACGGATCAAGTCGTAAGCAAATGTCACCACAAATACCAGACAGCTTTCTTTTATTGCCACCCGGCGACTTACGTCAGTATAAAAACTTCTCAATTACAGTATTTATCTTACCTTCGTAGTAGATTTTCGACTATGTAGTCTTTACCAGACTTCCGTTTTCCGCTAAACAGCAATACACATCGGGGATTTGACATACTGTCGGCCATGGTACACGCTGTGTTGTCTTGTGGGTGTTGTCATTCACAAGTGTTGAACGTGTCGACCGGGACCCGTCGGTGAATCATTCTCGAAGTGTAGAAGTGAAAGATAGATGGGCGACGTTTGGCGGTGAAATTCATACGGGTGCTATAGACAACTGAACATAATATTTTTGTAAGTCCTATAATATGGATTTGTCAGCTAAATGAAGTTAACAAAATATAATCTGCGTGTACTGTATTTTAAGATGGAGACATAACGTACAAATGAGGTTAAAACTTATTAGAATAGAGTGCTGTCACATATTTGAGTAATTATTAGTGTAGTCGCGTACATTGTTTTGGCGTAGAGAAGTAACTCGGGACTAGTGCAGCAGGGGATACAACCCGTCGGCTTTGAACAATGACGTCACAAGTCGCCAGAGAGCATATATTACAGAGATGAAAGAGCTGAGGAGAATGTTGAGAAACAAAGGAATGCGAGAGAGATAAACATTGATCTTGTCAAAAGCATAAGCGTTTTTTGACTTTAAAAAAAAAAAAATCTCACAAGATAGAATAAACTGATCCTACGTTATTAAGCAGCTCCCTTCAGTACCTAATAAGTGTTTTTTGGCTTTTAAAAAAAAATCTCACGAGATAGAATAAACTGATCCAACTTTATTAAGCAATATCTTGTCAAAAACCGAGAAGCGATTCTTCTTAGTGTTGTAGCTCCCTTCAGTAGCTAATAAGTGTTTTTTGGCTTTAAAAAAAAAATCTCACGAGATAGAATAAACTGATCCTACTTTATTAAGCAATATCTTGTCAAAAGCCGAGAAGCGATTCTTCGTAGTGTTGTAGCTGCCTTCAGTAGCTGATAAGTGTTTCTTGGCTTTTAAAAAAAAAAATTTCACGAGATAGAATAAACTGATCCTACTTTATTAAGTAATAGTGTTTTTTTGGCTTTTTAAAAAAAAGATCTCACGACATAGAATAAACTGATCCTAATTTATTAAGCAATCAGTCAAAAAAACGAAATTGAAACATAACAGCAAAAGCTTATTAGAACACAGAACTGCTTTATTATCTATGCCTCGAAGTGAAGACATTACGATCTATGACTAAGGAATGACGTCATTGTTCAAAGCCGACGGGTTGTATCCCCTGCTGCACTAGACCCAGTAACTCCAACGGTAGGCCTACTGACGGATTACCTCATTCCATGTAGCTTTATTTTATAATAAAAAGTCTTTCGGACAGGTTGCCCTCTGATTTCGCCCGCTATTGTACTGCGTATACAATGTCACAAAAATAATTGCTCGAGGTTTTCTGTGGCTGCAGTCGGTATGGAACAGCACTTATTTTCGACTGTTTATTATTATTGACACTGATCGTAGAAATTCCGTAACAGGGAAATGGCGATATGATTGGTGTCGCGAGGGATTTTGAGCAAGAACCTAGCCTTCATCGAGAAATAATTGGGAACGACATAAGGGTATGCTCATTATTGGAATCATTGTATAGCAGTTTACTATTAGTTCTTACTGTAAACTGTTAGAAAACGCTGCTGCTGGTAATCTTCAGAATCATCCAAGGCCAACCGAGGTAGTTTCTCAGCTACTGTGAAGTATGCAATAAGTAACCATTATTCAGAGGAGCAAAAGAACATATGGGAAACTATCGCAAAATCTCTCGTCTTCCATCACTTTCAAAAATATTTGAAAAGGTTGTGATAATGCAAATTCAAAATTCCATACAAAAATAAAAAAAAAAATCAGTATGGGTTTCAAAAAGGCAAAAGCATAGTATCTGCTGTGAGCCAGTTTGTAGACAAAATTAGCTCCACTCCAGCCAACTCCCTGCATGACACAACATCTTTTGCATGACTAATTGAAGGTCTGTGATATTGTGAATACTGCTTGCTATGTACAACTTCTGAGGGAGGAAAGTAACCTTCAGAATGGAAAACCATTACATAAGGAGTAGGCTAAAGTTAGGGTAACTGAACCAGTTTTTACATTTTGACTTATTGTATTTTAATATTTAACAAGAATTACATGTTTAGCACATAACTGCTTTGGTTTCTATTCAAGGAATGTTTGGAAAAAAATAATATGAGTATAATCTAAATATCATCAAAAGCAGAGGCCAAAATGTAACATACTTGCAAGTGGCCCACTTAACCCTCTGCTGGAGGTTAACTGACACACGTAGCAGTCTTAACGGAATCACAGATGACACAAGTATAGTTACAGCCAGCAAAACTTCCACTGACGTAGAGTTAAATGCCAGCGAAGCACTTGCAAATGTTCTGAACTGGTTCACAGCAAATTCTCTAGCAATAAACCTCAGTAAAACAAATTACATGCACTTCCAATTCAGATACATAAGCCCAGAAGGGATTGACATTGCACACGAGAGCCAACAGTTACAGAGCGTTCAGTGCACAAAGTTCCTAGGCGTTCACATAGATAACCGGCTCAACTGGGAATTCCACATACAGCAAACACCAATAAAGGTTAACTCAGGAGAAATTTGCCATCTGAATAATCTCCAAAACTGGAGACATCAGCATATCAAAGTCTGCATATTTTGACTACTTTCATTCAGTGATGTGCTATGGAATAATCTTTTGGGGCTACTCACCACTTTCAAAAAAAATTTTTGTAAGCCAGAAAAAAGTAGTCCGTATTAGGCCTGTTTGTAGTGTTCCTCCAAGAACCTGATGTCGCAATCTTTTTAAACAGTTAGGTATATTAAACGCTACCTCACAACATCTCCTCTCACTCATGGCTTTCACACTTCTCAATTCCTCTGAATAGGAAACAAATGATGCATATCATCATTATAACACAAGACGGAAAGGTGATATGCACTGTGAATAGAGAACTCTCTCTCTGGTACAAAAAGGGGTAAAGTACGCAAGTACAAAAACCTTTAACGCACTCCCGTGTAATATAAAGTGTCTAAAATAAATAAAACGCTATTTAAATAAAGAAAAAGACAAAAGAAAAGCTTAAGGAATACCTACTGGAAAAATGTGTCTACTCTTTAGATGAATTCTTCAGCAGAGATACATAATTTGAGTAGTAATTCAGATTACTTTATTTGTCATTGTATCTGTATTGTTTTTTATCACTATTGTATTTTTGTATTGCATTTTTTATTATCTCTGTTTATTATTGTATTGTACCAGTTTTGAATCATTCATCTACCATGTGTAATATACCAGTATGTATTGTATTGTATGGTATCCATATTGTATCTTCTTTGACTCGTTCCACATCCATGTGTAATCACGCCATACTGGATATATGGAATATGTATCTCAAATAAATAAAATAAACTGTCATTAAAATGTATACATTCAGAAATGAAATACACATCCAAATAGCCAATGACTACAACCTATGTAATGAATTGTAATGACACAAAAAATAAATTGTAGAATCACAACAGCCTACAAATTGATTATAAATACATGAAATCACTCAAATCACAATTAAAAGACCACATATTTGCATGCCAAGCTGATCATAATTGAAACAGATTAGGTAATTTCAATATAGCAATGTCTTGCACAAAACTTCTTTCATGTGTTTGCCTAAATTTCATTGCTCAAGTCATATGTATGTAAAATGATACTTACTGGATCTCCACTTTTATGACTTGCAAAACCTTGGCAAAGTAATGTCTAAAATTGTAGACTATTTGCCATAGACTTTCACTGTCACAAAATTTGGTGAACAAAACACCATGGTTTCTTCACCCGAAGAAAGATATACTGATGAAGATTAGTGGCTATAGGTAACAGACCCTTCAGGCTCTTCAGAATCTTACACAAGTCAAATATCTTCCCATTTAAATTTTATTGCTTTATTTTATATATCATTTTCGTATGGGTCTACTAGATTTCTTCATTTTCTTTCCTTCTTTTAGTCTAAAACCTCCTCCAAAATTGTGTTTTGATGGGAGTATATATCAGAATCATTTATTTAGTTTTCTTTGTGGAAAAGGGCCCTGGGGATGAGGCTGAATGTCATCTGGAGATATTGTTCATTCCTTTTTCTTTTGGCCATCATGTCTTCAGAAGGGTGAGAAATGCTCAGATATTTGCAGTTATGATTTTGTCAGAAACATCAATAGTGGATGTACATGGTAAATCAATTCTTTACCTGAACTAAGTTGGCAAATGTTGATTAGTCGAATAAGCTGGCTGATAGTTTTCAGGTCCAAAAAAATTTTGTGTTCAGGGGCTCCATACAACATGCCTTAAACAGCTGCATCTGTTTCTGTTAGTGGTGGCAAGGGGGAATCCCCTGCCAAGTAACCCACTGGTACCATAGATTGTGACTGATACCTTTGTACTTTGCCCTAAGATCACAGTGTGCTCCATTATGGAATTTCTTGAAAGAAGCAAGACTCCCAAATCAAGAGGATGTAGCTTATGTAAGGTGTAAGAGTAAACAAAATAGTACTGTTATCTTATGCATATGATACTGTTGCCAAGCATGTGTGGCTTTTATGATTGTCCAGAATGATGAGTTTAGGATGTTCTTTTGTAGAACTTTAATTTTTGGCAAAGTGCTGTAGAATTTGTAACAATTATTCACTGTTCATTCAACCTGAGACTGGTTACATCCCCAGAGCCAGGTGGGACATGTGACATTTAAAGCACACCTAAGGAAACATGAGCAATTTGTGACCAGTACTAATTATTGCAACCGTTTACACAATTGAAAGAGTTCTCCAACTGCTCTGCAGACGGACTGAGCGAGTACTTTCAGTGGCTTCTGTAGAGTAGTTGGTGTTGTCTCATCCCGATTGTATATGTCTTGCAATTAAAACTTGCATTTTTCTGTAAGGAAAACCAGATTGTTAAATAACAGTTCCACAGTTAACTCTGTAAAGTTAGTGGCCCTTGATATACTTGTCTGTTCTAGTGCAGATTCTGAAAATCTGTTTACCTTAATGATGTCCTGAGCCATTCCAGTCTTGCTATGTTTATTCTTTCCCATTTCTTTGGTTAGGTTTAACATTACCCTTAGAAAATCCATATGACAAAATTCTTGCAGTTTTTGCAGTTAAGCCATAATGAATATTGCATACAAAAGTAATACTTGTAGCTGTCTGTTGCGCGTGGCCAAGACGGTTGAACAGTATGGCTCATAAGTAGTGTGTGCAGTGTGGTTTGTAAGGCTACAAGAGAAACACAGGAAAGAAGAGAAAGGACAGACAGACATTGGGTATAGTGATGCATTAGAAAATAGTAACAAAGGAAAACAGCACTGGGTTAGGATCGAAGAAAAGCTGACCAGCAAACATCAAACAATGGAAAATCCAGGATGGAATGTAACAATATTATGAAAAGGAAAGATGCTACTCACCATATAGGGGAGATGCAGAGTCGCAGATAGGCACAACAAAAAGACTTTCACAAATACAGCTTTCAGCCAGTAATGCCTTCATCAAAATTAGAACACACACAACTGCAGTCTCAGGCAGCTGAGGCCTCAGTTGCCTGTGACTGCAGAGTTGTGTGTGTCAGTTGCATTTGTGTGAGTGTGTATGTTTGTGTCTGTCTTCTAATTTTTATGAAGGCCTTACTGGCTGAAAGCTGTATTTGTGACAGTCTTTTTGTTGTGCCTATCTGCAACTCAGCATCTCCAGTATATGGTGATTAACAACTTACCTTTTCATAATATTGTTACATTCCACCCTGGATTTCCCAATGTTTGATTTTTGCATGCAGAAGTAATATAGCCAGAAACTGTTCTCTTCCACTTTTGTGAAAATTTTTAAACATTCATTTGAGGGCCTAAAATTGATGTCAGTTTTATTATTAAGTATTTTCTATGTATCATTTCATCTTTCATGGTATTTGGTGTATAGAAACAACCCTCATTCGCCAGGTTATTCATACATCAACTATGTAACTTCTGATTGATTTCTATTAGTGTCATTAAACTTAATGTATTTTTTTCTTCAAAGTATTTCTTAGATTTGCTTTTTTAGTGGTTCTAAACACATGTACTAATTAACTGCTGATGTTTACCAGACATCACAAGCAGAAATGAATAGCCGTAAAGGTCAGCATATTATTTAGTTGAATGACTGAAAAAATGTAACTGAGACAAGAACTGCTATAGATAAATAATGAGGCAAAAGATCTGATGTATGTCAAATAATGAGCTGTGAGTGGAGTTGATGGTTTGGTATTTTTCAGAAGTACATAGAACCTCCAAAGTAAAAACACTTTCACCAGGTTTTTGATCTTTTGAATTGTTCAGTTTATTTTTAGAAGTTATAATAATCATAGAAGTGACATGTGCAGACTGCCTCAGCCACAGAGGGACTAGTGTAGTGTGTGTGCGCCATGTTGTAATATGGTAAATATGGATTCAGGGGGTTGTAAAAATGATTAATCATACTGAGTTAAGGGGGTTTGAAAAGGTGAAAGGTTGGTTGCTGAGAAAAGAGACAATTTAAGGTGTAGCAAACTTTCATTCTTTTGCCTCTCTATCTTTTCTTCATAACTTTCTACTACTATTCTTGTCTTTCAACCTACAACATGGGTGCCTAGTAAAAAGTGATCACTTGTTTTTCACTCACACATTTCAACAGAAAATATTTCATATTGTCTCTGGAAAAAATCATTGTTTGGCAGGGGCAGGAAAAACTGTTATACAAGCAGCGCAATGTGCAGTAAATCTTATTACTGTAATTTCATTTAAGTTGTGAAATTCATGAAAATGAGAAGTGTTCATTTGTATCTGCTGTGGAAATTGTCACATGCAGTGAAATCATTTTCACCGAAATTTTATTTTCATTTAAAGGATCTGATTTTTTAAATCTCACTCCAGTGATAGTCCAACTTTAAAAAAAGTTTGGTGGCCAAAAACTTTCAAGCACAGCAGATCAGGAGTGCCAGCCACTGTTCTAAGGCATGAAAACATGACCACTAATCCTCTTATTGTGTGATAAATGGTACTTAAGGCATACTCAGAAGCAGTGAACAAAACTTTTAGTAGCTTCTCACATGGAAAAAAGGATCACATATCCAAGTACTGTGTAGTAGTTATTAAAAATAGTATTTTTTCATCAATATATATTGACATGGTGATACAGCTTGCAATATAAATTCTTAATATTGACTTACTTGACTTATTTTCTGTTGTTCCTGTCGGATCACAGGGTAGCATCTTCCATCTGGTTCTGTTGGCAGCCAAACATTTCACTTCATTCCATGTTTTACCAGCTTTCAGAGCTTCTTCTTCCAACGTTCTTTTCCATGTCTTTTTCGGGCGGCCACGCCTACATGTTCCTAGTGGATTCCAATCCAGTGCTGCCTTTTCAACAGCTCCTTGTTGTTTGTGTATTGTGTAACCAATCCACCTCCATTTTCTTTCCTTTATTTGTTTACGGATTGGTCGCTGGTTTGTCATCTCCGACAATTCATCATTTGATATAACATCTGGCCGCCTCTCATTTATACAGGGCTATTACAAATGATTGAAGCGATTTCATAAATTCACTGTAGCTCCATTCATTGACATATGGTCACGACACACTACAGATACGTAGAAAAACTCATAAAGTTTTGTTCGGCTGAAGCCACACTTCAGGTTTCTGCCGCCAGAGCGCTCGAGAGCGCAGTGAGACAAAATGGCGACAGGAGCCGAGAAAGCGTATGTCGTGCTTGAAATGCGCTCACATCAGTCAGTCATAACAGTGCAACGACACTTCAGGATGAAGTTCAACAAAGATCCACCAACTGCTAACTCCATTCGGCGATGGTATGTGCAGTTTAAAGCTTATGGATGCCTCTGTAAGGGGAAATCAACGGGTCGGCCTGCAGTGAGCGAAGAAACGGTTGAACGCGTGCGGGCAAATTTCACGCTTAGCCCGCGGAAGTCGACGAATGAAGCAAGCAGGGAGCTAAACGTACCACAGCTGACGGTTTGGAAAATCTTACAGAAAAGGCTAAAGCAGAAGCCTTACCATTTACAATTGCTACAAGCCCTGACACCCGATGATAAAGTCAAACGCTTTGAATTTTCGGCGCGGTTGCAACAGCTCATGGATGAGGATGCGTTCAGTGCGAAACTTGTTTTCAGTGATGAAGCAACATTTTTTCTTAGTGGTGAAGTGAACAGACACAATGTGCGAATCTGGGCGGTAGAGAATCCTCACGCATTCTTGCAGCAAATTCCCAATTCGCTAAAAGTTAACGTGTTTTGTGCAATCTCACGGTTTAAAGTTTACGGCCCCTTTTTCTTCTGAGAAAAAAACGTTATAGGACACGTGTATGTGGACATGCTGGAAAATTGGCTCATGCCCCAACTGGAGACCGACAGCGCTGACTTCATCTTTCAACAGGATGGTGCTCCACCGCACTTCCATCATGATGTTCAGCATTTCTTTTACAGGAGATTGGAAAACCGATGGATCGGTCGTGGTGGAGATCATGATCAGCAATTCGTGTCATGGCCTCCACACTCTCCCGACTTAACCCCATGTGATTTCTTTCTGTGGGGTTATGTGAAAGATGCAGTGTTTAAACCTCCTCTACCAAGAAACTTGCCAGAACTGCGAGCTCGCATCAACGATGCGTTCGAACTCATTGATGGGGACATGCTGCGCCGAGTGTGGGAGGAACTTGATTATCGGCTTGATGTCTGCCAAATCACTAAAGGGGCACATATCGAACATTTGTGAATGCCTAAAAAAACTTTTTGAGTTTTTGTATGTGTGTGCAAAGCATTGTGAAAATATCTCAAATAATAAAGTTATTGTAGAGCTGTGAAATCACTTCAATCATTTGTAATAACCCTGTAATTTGCCGAAGACACCGGTTTATGAAGACTTTCAGGTGGTTTACATTCATGTTTGTTACCTTCCATGTTTTGCAACTATACAGGAGGACTGATTTTTACGTTGCTACTGAACAAGTGCAGATTGGTTCGTCTTGAGATGTTCTTATTACGCCAGACAGGGTACAGCTGTACAAAGGCTCCATTTGCCTTTCATATCTGACTCTTTACATCCTCCTCGGCTCCTCCATCTTTACAGATAGTACTTCCTAGATATACAAAGGAGTCTACTTGTTCCAATTCCTTTCCATACACTGTTAGCTTTGCTTGTTTTTCAGATCGCATTCTCATTTCCTTAGTTTTCTGAACATTTATTTTAAGTCCTGCAATTTCTACTTCCTCTTTCAGTCTTTCCAACTTTTCTTCCATGTCACGCAATCTTTGTGAGAGCAGACAGATATTGTCAGCAAAGTCAAGGTCTTCAAGCCAGTCTTGCATTCACCACTGAATACCTCTTCTCCTACCATTTACAACACTTTTCATTACGCTGACCAGTACCAACAAGAACAAGGTAGGTAATGGAATGCATCCCTGCCTCACCCCAGCATTTGCTTGGATAGATCAGTAAGTTTCATATCCATCATACGTGGCTTTAATAATATTTATTATCTTTGATGGTATTCCATATTCTTCCAAGGTATGCCACATAACTCTCCTATTAAGAGAGTCAGATGCCTTTTCAAAATCAATAAATGTAAGGTAGAGTGTGTTCTGCACTCTGCTCAAGTATTATACGCAGTGTGTTGATGAGATTGACACAACTTCTGTGCTCTCTAAACCCAGCTTGCTCTTTTCTCAATCGTGCCTCGACTGAGTCCTTGGTGCGATTTAGCATCAATCTACAGAGTACTTTACTTGGTTCAGATAGGAGGGTGATGTCTCACCAGTTATTACAGTTGGTAGTAACCCCTTTCTTTGGCAACTTAATAATCACCCCTTCTTTCCAATCCTTTGGTATTTTCTCTTCTGACCATATCTTCTCAAACAATGGATACAGTATGGCGGTGTCAATGTCTGATTTTAGCACCTCAGGTGCAATATTATCCATTCCTGGAGCCTTCCCGTCCTTTATCTGTTTGAGAGGTATTTTAATTTCAGTCTTAGATGGTGTGTTTACATTGATTCTATCACTGGCATCTGGAAAATTTCATTGCCTCTCCCTGTCTTCAGGTTACTCTCTGTTTAAGACTTCAGAAAAATGTTCTCTCCATCTTCTAAGTTGGTCTTCTTCTGTTGTCAACAGACGGCCCTCCTTGATTTTCGCAGGTCTGTTCTTGTTGAAACTTTTTTTGGACAACATTCTAGTGATGCAGTACAGTTCTTTTGCATCACCCCTTGCTGCTGCTGTCTTTGCTCTCAGAGCTTGCTCATCCATCCACTTTCTCTTATCATTCCTCATACTCCTCTTTGGGAGTCAGTAGCGGCATACTCAGCTTGCATTCGAGTTTTCTGCTGTCTTGTTTTACTCATATTTAATTTTGCCTTAATCTCCTTGCTACAGCCGATCAAATTCCATGTACGCTCAGACATCCAATCTTTCTTCAAATGGTTTTTAAAGCCCAGGGCCTGTTTGCTCACATTGCAGTAGACGTCCTTAATCTGCATCCATGTATCATCAACACTATTTTCATCATTTTCCTGTGTTTCTTGGAGTGCCTCTTAGCAGTTCCTTAGCTCAATACAGAAAGCTTCTTGTTTTGCTGTTATTCTAAGTTTTCCTGCATCATATTTTTTGTTCCATTGTTCAAACTTTCTATTTGTAGCCATGATTTTTAGTCTAAAATTTGCAACAATAAAGTGGTGATCACTACCAATATCAGCCCTACATTTATTTCTCACGTTCATCAGTGACCTAAATTTTTTGCTTAGCGCTATATGATCAATTTGGTTTTCTGTTCTGTGATCAGGGAATACCCATGTAACCTTATGGTAATTCTTGTGTGGGAATAATGTACCTCCAATCACCAAATCGTGACTGGCACATAAATTTGAAGTTTCAGACAAACATTCGAAATACCACAGTCATCCAGTGTTATGCTTCTACAGAAACCTCAGATACTGAACAGAAAAAGTGTTTTACCTCTCCTTAAGTGACACCATTAAAAGTATCAGTAAGAGAGACATCTTGATTGTCATGGGAAACCTAAATGCAAAAGTTAGAAAGAACAATGAGGGCCTAGAGCATGTAAAGAGTCCATGGTATCAGAGAAATCAATGAAAATAAGGATATGTTTTCAAATTCTTAATATAGTAAGAAATTAAGCTGCTGATAGGTATCTGGTTGTGCAATGGTTGCTGTATTTCCAGAACAACACAGGGATAAAAAAAATTTTCCTTCCAAAAATGTGGTTGATAATTCAGTAATTTACAGATTTATTTTTGGGAAATCTGTAGGCCTTTATGTCTGTTTAGCATTGACGAGAAATTGCTGAGTAAGTAGAATAAAGATATGAGATACTGAGAAATCCATTTCATTGTAACTAAATAACATAAAAATATGCTCTCCAAATGGGAATCACATAATGGCATTGACTGTCATTTTTCTCCTGGACTGAGGCAATGTGTTCTTCCCCATCTTAATTTTTGATTTGAATTAATTAACTTTCAAGGTGCAGAACTTCAGTATTTTCTGTGCGTCTCATTATTTTGTTTCCCTCTGCAAAGAGGTAGATTCTGAAGCAGAAAATTTTATTCAAAGTGCTTGAAAATGCTTAAGATCCTTTGTAGTCCAGTCCTACAGAATTTTGCAGTGTATAAGTTCATTTCTACCTGGATTTAGTAATTTCCAGCTTCTGCTTCTGCCTATTATAATTACAATTTTAACTGATTTTATTTCTGTACTTTTAGGAGGGTTGCTGAGATGTCAATTGAAAATCCCAATATTGAGTTTCCATGGCAGTTTCACTTCCCACCATTCTTCACATTGCAACCACATGCAGAGACAAGAGCAAAGCAGATAGCAGCATGGAGGTTTGAAGATACTGATATGTATTCCTGCATTGTAAAAATGTTGACTTAGAGAATAAATTATCTATTTTTAATATATTCGTCATGTGCAAGACGGGGAATAGCTGACGCTGTCATTGCCTAAAGGCAATGTGTGAAATTTGAAATATGTCTCATCCAATTTTTACATTGTTGAGTATTTTAAGGCGTACCTGTAAGTTATTCTTTGTTCACTTCTCTCTTCCTTTGAATACCAATAGAATAAAGAAATAATCTTAGAAAATAGGTAATGGAAAAGAAATCCAGTTCCATCACATGAAGCTGGAAATTTGAATTTAATGTTGGAGGAGTCCTGTGAATAATGAATTGACAGGTGTAAAGAATTAAGATGTGAAAGGAAAGCTCTGTGTCTTGAAGCCTTTTGTGGCGACGTACTCATATAAAAACATCACAGTAGTCAAGCTGTATTAAATTCAGTATAATTCTTAAGCTTCCACCACCACCAACACCACCACCACCACAAAAACAACATCAATAACACCTTCATCGTTAGGAATAAAACTACCCTAGCATCTGGGTCCAGAAATTTACAGAGGTGGACTGAATTTTGACACATACAAGGGAAATATCACCATGAATCACCTTGACCCAGTGGGGTGTGCACAGCAACAACACAAAAATTGTTGAGGGAGACTGAAGTTTGACCACAGTAAGAAACTTGAAAAGGATGTAGGTTGCAGTAGAAATGCAGACAACCTGGGGGGGATGAGTGGGGGTGGGGGGTGCAGGTTCCTGCAAAATGCAAGAAAATCTTGTTTCATCCTGTAGTACTGGATTTAGTTGCTTGGTTGTGACTTTTGCTTTCCATATTTTATTTTGCATATCTTGAACGCCCTTACATCTGGTGGTAGAGTAAGGTCCAACTACTTGTATAAGATTGTATTTAAGGGGAAAAAAGCCTTTTCAGTTCGTAAGTTGCCTACAGCTTCTATGGATATAAACTGCAGTTTTCAAGTGTACTCCACTCTTTATATTCCTCTACTAATTTTCTAAACAAGTTAGTTATGTTTTTTTCATGTTTGATGTGAATTGCTTGAAAACAATAGACTTCAAATACTCCCATTCCATTTTTGTGGAAACACACTTTGATATTTTCTCCTCTTGTGTCTTAGAGTCTTTTCAGTATGTATTTTGATCAATGTAGCAGTGATGGAATAACACTGTCTCAGTCTCTTGTTAATTGTAAACTTTTCAGTTAGGTAGTTACGTGTTTTGATTATACTTTTATTATCCTTGCACAGCTCTGTCACTGACTTGGTACAAACTGCGGAAAGATTTTTTTTTTTCCTCTTCCCATATGTTTTTAATTGACACACTGTCATAAACCTTTTTAAATGAATTAATATTATGTGCAGCTCCTTTTTGCATGCTATTACTTTTCTGCTAGTTGTTCTGTAAGAATATATTGCCTGTGCATTGTTTATTAGTCCTAAACCCACTTGTTCTTCCACATCTTCTACCTGTGGTCTAGTCTTTCTTTTATGGTTTGTTTGAGCATCATACCAGATGAGGGCATATCACTTATTCTCCTATAATTATTACAGTCTTCTTAGTTATTGGAATCCCATTGAAATCTTAGTTGCAGTGAGACTGATATGTAGTGCAACCGGACGTCTTCTTGGATGTCTTCTTGGTTAGGTATAGGCGCTGCACTGCACAGAATACTTAACGATTTGACTGCTGTGTTATAGGGGCTTAATTTGATGTTCAACAACAGGTGGTTGAAGGTGTAAATTTTTCTAGAGGCATGGTATGCCCTCTGTAGTTTGATTTTCCTTTGTTCAAGAGCTACTGTTTCAGTGAGATCATTTGAGATCCATTTCAAAGGTACTTTACAGTTTTGGCTGTCTTGATATCCTTGGTGTAATTGACTCTCACCATTCTAGGAGCATCTTTACAATTTGTAATGAATTCAGTCTATGTGATGATCAATAAAGCTGTTTCACTGTTGTTAAATGTCATACTTGGATTTGCATAGAAGCCTGTTGCAGGTCCTTTGCCAGGTAAGGTCAGGTCATCAGCAAACGCCTGTGGCACACAATCTTTAGATTTTCTGCTTTGTTTCCCATCGTTAGTACATGATTTGTTGGTAAAGATATGGTCTATTCTGTGCTGGTTTTTCTTTTTTTTCCCAGGATACTGTTACATAATATACATGAAATACCCTCTCCTTGCCTGACCTTTGTATTAATTGGGAAACTCTTGGAGAGTTGTCCAATGTACTTTACTTTGAATTTGGTGTTGGACAGGGTAGAGTGCACCAATCTACTGAGGTTTTCATTGAGTCCTAGTTCTCTTAGCATTCCGAAAGGAGTGGTTCTATCTGTGCAGTCATATGCCTTTTTGAATTCTAATATAGCTACCCCACTGTCTCGTTCGTTTCTTGCTGTATTGGAGGATGATCTTGAGATTTTCTATTTGTTCAATAAATGATATTGATGCTCTGAAACCTGCCTGATGTTTCCCTAACTCACTGTCCAGCTGTTGCGCTACTGTCTTTTAAGGATCATGGAAAAGAACTGTATGTGATTGCAAGGAGTGAATACCTCTGTAACCTTACTTTTTATTTTCATGGTGACCAACTTGGACCATGTAATGACTTCACTTCCTCTTCTTTCTCTGTTGTCATTTTTTATTTTTCCAGTATGCCCTCATGTTCTGTAAGATCATTATTTATTTATTTACCATGGGTTCCAAATAATTTGCCCATCAGGTGTCACATCCTTTTTTTGTTTTGGTTATATAGTTTTTTATGAATGATGATGATGATGATGATGATGATGATTGGCTTGTGGGGCACTCAAGTGCACGGTCATCAGCACCTGCACGACGTCCCAATCTGTACACAGTCCAATTTTAGCCACGTTCACAAATGATGATGATACTTATGAAGGAGAATAATTTAATAATTGTTCCACTTTTTGGGACTTTTTTCTGTTGCAAATAATTTTTAAATAATTTTGTTGTTTTTCAATAAAGTGATTAAAGAAGTGGAAAAGTTATGCAAAAGGTGCACACTTTAAATTGTTGTGAATGTGCATATATGGAGGAGGGAGAGGAAGGGGTTGTATTCACTGTGTATTACATGTTGGTGCCTCTGTGATTACCTGTGTCATCAGTATATAGATGTTCGGATAAATAAACTGGAAAGGTAATGTTAGTTACATTCAACACTTGGAACTGATAACAGTTGTTCGACAGAACGATGATAATATGCTTGCACATACACATCATTGCTGGAGTTTGTTTGTCACTGTGCTGACACATCTGTGTGTGCATTGTGTTATCAGTATATCTGCTGTGTTTTGGTATTTTCTGATCTACAGTCATGTCAGACCTTACAGACCCCCACTGGAGATAAAACCAATGCCAGTTTAGTTGGTGTAACTGTGTTAAATCATAAGTTTATTATGTGTATGTGCAATTGCTGTCTCTAGTACCACGATGGCATACAGAAGCTGTGGGGATACTTAACTGCTAATGCTCTTGCTGTTGTTGAGAGTGGCAGTAGGGAATAAATGAAAGTGTTACATTTAAGGACACTTCCATGGCAGTTATTGCTAAACTTAATACACGGATGCGAAATGTAGTGTCAGTATATACTTTTACAATTGTATCAGAGGAAAATTAAACCAAATAAACTAATAAACTGACAAATTGTAAGACAGAATTGCTGACTAGTCAAAAAGTGTATCACTCTTGAGAGATACATATAAAAGTGATAAACTTCCTACCTTGCACTACTAACATTTCCTTCCTTTGGGAGGGGAGAGGAATAAGTTGGAGAAGGTGAAAAGAAAGGGCCATTCAGTAAGCCACAGGATGAGAGGGACTGACCTGTAGTGTGGATGAGAGTAGACAAAGATGAGTGGGGAGGCATCAGTGAGAGGTGGTCAGGGAGGGTACATTGGCAGGTAATGTGGCAGCTACAGTCCAGAAAATGTGATGACAGTGTGGGGAGTAAAGGTAGATTAGGGAGAAGAGTGATGAATAGTATAAATAGAAATGAGAACAAATAAAAATAAAATTTCAGCAGACACTTGTCTCATTACTTGTAGATCCCTTTCATTCTGAGGTCTGAGTGACCCCTTCCTTTTTAACCTTCCCCGAACTATCATTCTCCCCTCCCTGAGGAAGTAATTATTAGTTCTGGAAGTTTGAAAGTGTCTTATCAGCAGTACCACACATTTGACCTCTTTAAAGGTGGCTGCAATTCTATCTCATAATGTACTCCTTTTACACTATTACAGAGCTGGTGGAAGGGGAAAGTGAAGTGCTAGTAACACAACGAGAGGAGAAAAGGAAAGGATGAAAAGAGTACTTTGACAAACTGCTAAACATGAAAAATAGTGATAGTAGGGAATAGGAGTGCAATGGGGGGACCTGGACTTGAAAAGAGAAATATATTAATGTTAGAAGTGGAACTAGCAGTTTAAGAATGAAAATATGAGACGCAGTTGGATAGATCAAATACACGTAAAAGTGATAAAAGCATGTGGATCTACTGGGCTACAGTGGTTACATAGATTGCTGAGGTGCATATGGACTCAAGAGATGTGTGCCTGAAGAAAGGGAAAAGGGAATTATAGTTCCAGTGTTCAAGAAGGGAGACAGATAATGAAGACATGCAATAGTGACCACAGAGAAAGTTTGGGGACCTTGGGAAGAGGGGGGGGGGGGGGGGTTGGAAAACAAACAATTGGAATTCTTCAAGCAATGTATGACAAAATCTTCAAATGTGTTCAGATCCAGGTTGGATCAGGATTGAGTCAAGGAAGTATGTTGTCGCCATTATTATTTGTAATGGTGATAGATGAACTCATGACAGAGAGCAACAAAGCTCATAGAGGAAGGGAGATGAAATTATAATTATCTGCCAATGGCACATTTGTGGGAGAACCAATAGTGGAATTGTACCAGAGCAACTAGACATCTTAAATGAAAAAAATTGAGAAATGTGGGATGAAATGCAGTGTGGAGAAAAATAACATTATGGTGGTAACCAGAGCAGCTAGAGAAAGTAAAGGACAAATTAATATGAAAGGATAGGGTATTGAAATTGCGGACAGCATTAAATATTTAAGTAGTGTGATAATGCAGAATGCAAAGATGGACACAGAAATCAACAAAAGAGGACAACCAAGCAATACATTTTGCTAGTGTGTGAGGGGCTTAATCTGGGGAAGGGAGATGCCAATGAAGTGTAAGGAAATGCTGTGCAAGAAGCACCTTACATCCCATTGACATATGAGTTAAAGACATGGACAGTGCAACAAGAGAGAAGAGTAGCATCCAAGACAGTGAAATGAAATTCCTAAGAAATATGGTATGGAAAATGAGGAGAGACAGTGTGAGAAGTGTAGATGTTAGGAAGGAAATAGAGAAGAAGAATTGAATGATAGAAGAGAAAGAAAGATGGAAGAATACCAAAACGAATGATATAAAGTCCAAGTTTGAGGGCAAGAGGGATAAGTGGAGCAAGAGGTATTGACTCAATCAAGACCATGTTAAGAAGAAGGAATCTGGACTGGAAGAAAACAGTTATAGAAGAAGAATGATGGAAAGGTGGGGGAAGTGGAGAAGCACCATAAATGCCCCAATGTGGCTTGATGATGAAGAAATGAAGACAAAGAATTTTTCTAATTTTACAGTCGGTACATATGGGCAGAAAAAGAAGTTAAGTGTACTATCCAGTTTTCTCCCACTTGTAATGCATGGTAAAGTTTTTATAATGGTTTTGATTGCTGTTTTGTTGTTTTCGGTGGGTTATATAATCACACTGAAAGGAAAAGTAACTAATTAATGTGATATGTGAAACAGGAGGTGGTCATATTTGTTCAACAACATTGCTAATTCACCATTAGGGATTGTATCGTCAAAGATGATAATGGTGTCACTGTAAGTTTCCATGATTGGTTTGATAAATGTAGGATGTGGAATAATGTATTTCCCAGAACTCTATAAGCATTTATTTCTAAAATTGTGGATGCACAGAATGGCTGGCCAGTATGTACATAACTCCAGTACTGCCAATAGACATATTTTTTTAAAAAAAAAAAAAAAAAAAAAAAAACCTATTCGTAGTTTTTGGAACTGTCAATTCCTTTTCTTGAGAAAAAGGTATAGATTGAAATGGTTGAGATGGAGTGAGTTGCTTCAATGTCAGGTTGAGTGGACCTCACCTGTTGCACGGATGAGGAGAGATGGAGATGCTAGCCTCAGGATGTATTAGATTAGGTACTCTTTCAGCCAATAAGATATGTATTTTATGGCCAAAATCCTGGTTTAGCTTTCAGATTTCTGAATATTAGTATTTCTAATTAAACATACTAAATTTTGTTAACTGGTGAGTTAGTGCCTTATTTTGCACAATGAGACAAACTTCTAAGAGAAGAACAAGCTAAATTGAGTGTCTTAATAAGTTTTTTGTGTTCAACTCCATTTTAATTCATTGTGTTGGATCATGAGGAATTTTAGGCTCAGTGTTTAAGTTAAGAGTATTTCCTGTAATATGAGTCCTTGTGAGCGTAAAATTAAAACTGCTAGCCTGTTCAGAATACATCTGAATAGTGTTTAATACTATGGCCTTTGATTAATATACTACTACTATCAGCGAGCATTATAGTTTTTGATATCGCCTTGTAAGTCATTGTCAGCACATTTGTGTAGGTTAAGAATAATAGTGGACACAATACTGATCTTCACAGGTCTCACATACCATGTTCCTGCAGTCGGAGGTTAGTTTCATTCTTGTGACATCGTCTAGCAAAATTATTCACTGTTTTCTTTTATGCAGTCAAGCTACTTTTCATAATTTACGTGACTTCTCCTAAAATTAACATAAAAAGATTAATGGGATTGAAGTTGATATAAAGTGTGTTGTTTTTTCATTTAATACTTTGTCAGAGAACTGAAAAGAAATATTTCTTTACACCAGGTCACTTGTACTTGAATGGTACGGAGCGACGCGGCAAAGTAAAGTAGACGTGCGTGAAGCAGGGCGGGGTCCACCATTTGCCAATGCCACCATCAACCGACGGTTTCCCGAAGAGGGCATAACAGCTGTAATGGAAGAACTGGCTCGCACTGGTCATGCGGAACGTCTCGACAAGCAGGGCTATACCTGGGCTGTGCATTGTGGCCGCACTATAGATGAGTGGGCAGACTGCCTTCTGTCTTGGGCACGTGATAACGGCATGAGTGGTACAGTATGTACGTTATACGAACTAACACATGGAGATGATACTGTCAGTTGTGATTTCCATGGTTTGGATGAAGACACACTGGTCCGCTCAGTTCTTCGCCTTCAGCAACGTGGTAATGCTGAATTTATGGATTTTGATGATAACAGAGGAGTGAAATTTTTCTGATTGAAATTTTTAGGGTGATATTTTGTGATTAAGCAATGTTTTATTATTTATGCAGATTTTAATTTCTAATTTTGAAAGAAAGTTTGTTTCACAAATAATGTTAATAGATTTCTGTAACAGATGAGCTTTAATGTGGCAATGATTGCTTTATGCAGAACAAGGCAATGTATTGTTCTCTATTTTTCCCATATTTGCAGGACTATTGAAGGTTTTGTGCTTTATGAAAAAGTTACCAGTATGTTGTGCCTTTTTGCTGAGCCTCTATAAATAAAGTGAAATATATGAATGTACAAGCATCATCTGTGTAACTTTTCTGGTTGCTGTGCTTGAAACTGGTATTTATGTTTCTAGCCATTGCGAGCATTACATATCTTAACAATAACATTGGTATGGGTAGCATTTTAGTATTCATTAAAGTTAGTACCAGTTGTCTTGTTGAGCTTCTTTGTTTGAGAATGAATAATTAATTGTTTACTCAACACTGGAGCCATATGTGACTTGCAGAATGTCTGTTAGAATAAACTATGTCACTGAATGCTGCTTCTGAGCACTGATACAGTATTCGTACTAATAAATACCACAACTGAAAACAAACTTGTCAACAAGGCACTTATGTATATTATGTAATGAATTCTTGACTGTTTCGGATCTGCTTTGACTTGGTATGAAACATATAGCGCACACATAGTAGGTCCCCTTCCCTTCCTGTTGTTCAACTTGTCCTCCTCCTTCAGTTTTTGTTGGCCAGAACTAATACCTCCACTTGTTGCATTCCCCTCTGGAGCAATCAGTAGTAGCTTGACAAATAATAGTGTGCACTGTAATGGTTATGAGATTGTATTTTTATAAATTCATTTCTCTCTCGACCCCCCCCCCCCCCTCTCTCTCTCTCTCTCTCTCTCTCTCTCTCTCTCTCTCTCTCTCTCTCTCTCTCTCTCTCTCTGTGTGTGTGTGTGTGTGTGTGTGTGTGTGTGTGTGTGTGTGTTTTCCATTCATGCATCAATTTTATATTACTATGTTTCCATGTTTTCCTCTTAGTCCATCTATTATATATCAGATGCAAAGATACAGGTGTCCATTTTTAGCACAGGCTCCCTAACCAAAAGCTCCAATTAAGTAATCAGGCCCATCTAAGAACAGTACTTACTAAACATACATATAGCTCACAGCAAACAGATTAAATCAGAATCATTCAACAAATAAGATTGTGTACTTTGCAGTAGCCTTAATTTTTCCCTGAGGTATCTATGAACAATTATGAATTTTGATTGTCAGTTATGGTGGAATCATATCCTGTTCACTAAACTAATTACAATATTTATATGAATATTTATATTTATCCTATGTTGACATGAAAGTGACATTATTCTAATTCTTTGCATATATTGTTTTCCTTATGTTCCATGGAGTAATTTACTACATACTGATATTAGGGAATTTATCTTCAGAGCACACTGGACTCGCAGTCGGGAGGACGATGGTTCAATCCCGTCTCCAGCCATCCTGATTTAGGTTTTCCGTGATTTCACTAAATCGTTTCAGGCAAATGCCGGGACGGTTCCTTTGAAAGGGCACGGCCGATTTCCTTCCCCATCCTTCCCTAACCCGAGCTTGCTCTCCGTCTCTAATGACCTCGTTGTCGACGGGACGTTAAACAACACTAACCTAACCTAACCTATCTTCAGAGCTGGGGACTGCAAGTCTTGTGGGCAGATCATTTCACAGGCAAATGATCTGCGAACTGCACTATCAAAGCACAACTCATGACCAACTGTAAAAGCTTTACTTCTGTCAGCATCCCTGTTCTACTTTGCAAGCTTCACAGAAGTTCCCCTGTGTAAACCATTAAATTTCAGGCATGCAGCTACATAAATTCTATCTCTTCTGATATTTCAGTTGTGTATCTTTGTCATCTTCAGGGTGAGCCGACATTGTAGAGAAGAAATAGAATTTGTGTGTCTATATACCCAATATTTAATGGATCAGTCATTGCCCTGCAAACATGAAGATTCTCCTGCACACCTCACAGTGCTTACTCTCCCAGAAGAAAGAATATTGTGATGAAATGGTTAGTCACAGCAAAAGGCAGGCTGTTCCAATTCGGCTCTGTGGAGTGCCCATCAGCTCACTTGTGGGCAGACACATGTAGTATAGGATACCTGCCTGGCAGACTTAGTGCACTATGCCCACACTTTGTACTGCACATGCATGAAGCATTTGGTCCCCCTGTCAGAGGGCACTCGACCATGCTACTTGCTCACATAGGCAACACTCTGGCAGCCTAACTGCCCTGGTCTCAGCTATTTGCTCACCCCTGCCTCCAGGCCAATGTTCTGCTTGCAAATCCCAGTCCATACGGAGTTTTAAACTGCCAGGAAGTTACACGCTAGTTAGTTTGTTAACAAATGGTGAATGACCTGAGGGTGCATATTTGTTGAATTTTGAGGTGTGCAAATTTGTACAGTACTGGGAAGAACGTCACCCCAAACATAGCTGTGGAAGTGCTGACAGTACTTGAAGATTAGTTGTTTGATTGCATGCATATAAACCTGATGTGAACCCATAGATAATCCTGTTGGGATTTCAGAAGCAACATTCTGTGCCACACAGTTACATGCAAGAAAAGCTGAAAAAAAAGTTAAGCCAGTGGACACGTCATGGGATGAAACTGATGTAAATTATCACCACCATGGCTTGGAATTATCTGGGTGGAAGTTTCATCAGAAATAAACATTTGAAAAAAGTGTCCATTGCAATAACATTACTAAGTGTAAATATTAACAGGACTGGTTTGAGTTTTATAACAAAGCATTGTAGTATAGGTTCATTATCGAACCTAGTACTGCCAAAGCTATTTGCAGCTGGTTGTCTTAGGCAGATACCAATTTAAACATCTTCTGTAGGTGTGCCATCCACAGACTCATTGTATAACACTGATAAGCTGTAGTTGATGGTTATCCTTTTAGAACTCTGAATTTTTTATGTTAATTTCATTCAGTGTTGTCACTGGTTCCAATTTAGTCCATAATTATAAATGTTGAAGGAAGACAACTTTTGAGTGAGTGTTTCTAACACCAAATGGGTTGTGATCTCGAATCCATAATTATTATACCCAGGTGTTCTGCCTGAATACACTCCCCATGTGCTCAGCCTCGTTACGCTCGATCATTTTTATACAGCCTAAGCATTTCTCTCAGTCCTCAATTTGTTGTTCTGAGAACAAAAAATTGCTTGCTGAGGAACAACACGTCTTGGTATGAATTTCCTGTGATTTTATAGAAATGCGCTACATGAGCAGTTGTCAACTAAATTTAAATTGTACTGCTATTCTATATCGAACGAGGAGTTGAATTTGTTCTAATCAGTGGTTTCACATGACTAATGTAACTGGAGGGCCACACATGAATTCAAAATATCTACGCATAGTAAAATTACTTAAAAATTTGTATGGAACCCAAACAATTTTAATACAGAATATAACTACAAATGTAATAAAATAGTTTAAAATAACATTAGTACACCTATATATGACAGACAACATTATTGATGCAGTCAACCTTGTGTGTTACTCATTGTGCTGCTTAAAAGCATCCAAAATCTTTTACACAGTTAAGAAGCATCTGCCAGCCTCAGCACTAATCATAGTCATTGTTGAGACAATTATATGTGATTGTAGGCTTTCCTGCATATTCCATGATAAAATCTTCTCAGGTGATCAGCCGAGTGGTGACATTGTATTGTTGCAATGTTTCAATGAGTTTTGTACCCATCATCTTCAGGTGAATTGTCAGGATGCCTTGTTCTGCAGATCTATACAACTGCTGACGTCTTCTGTGGGCAGGCCAATCGTGTGCCTCTGGAAGAGGATGGTGCACCAGTGGTGAGGGAAATCAGCTTGGCCCTGGTACTGGCATCGAGTCCCAATGTTTGTCCATTCTGTCTGTGGATGCTGCTGCCTTCAGAGTGGGGCATTCCTGTCATATTTTTGCAATTGCGGAATCCCACATTGTGCTGAGTTGTAATCTATCCTGCTTTATTATGTTGTTGTGTAGACCTATTTCGTACACCTCTGTGATGTTTGAGTCCCAAAACTTGTTGGCACTGTTTAGCTTTTTCGTTTGTTCAGAATCATAGGTGTATTCCTCATTCATTCTATGCTTTGCCACCATGAAGTTCCTTACGTGTTCTGCATGGTACTGTGATAAGCATTGTTGTGTCTGTCGGATGTACTGCATCTCACATTTGCACTCAATATTTTAAGTGCCCAGTGCCTAAAGTCCTAGCTGGTCTTTGCTCAAACTCAGCACGTCCTTAATTTCCTGTGTTATGTGGAAAGGTCTTTATTTGATGCTTTTCAATTATTCTCATGAACTTGGCTGTCGGTGAGCCCCGATGCAGAAGAATGCATCACATTTGGCTTCTTCTTCTACTTCTTCTTCTTCTTCTTCTTCTTCTTGGTTGTCCACCCTTCTCTTATCAGTTTATAAGGCACATCTAATTTGTTTCTTATAACCATTTTTATAGAAAGTTTCCCTCAGATGCTACAACTGATCCAGCAGGTTCTGCCTGTCGCAGATGGACCTGACACTATGTACCAAGTTGCATTGCACTGGATGGTGGCAATGATGAGCATTAAGGTAAAGGTCCACGTGCATCTCCTTCATAAAGACTGAGTGTCCCAATGTGCGGACCAGACTGCTCTTGATCAAAATGTCCAAGAAAGATAGGCATCCATTCTCTTCTATCTCCATGATGAATCTGATGCAGTCATGTATACCACTGAGATGATGTAGGAACTCGTGTAGGTTTTCTCTGCCATGTGGCCACATCAAGAAGGTATCATCTACATGTCTACAGAATGCCTTTGATTTTAGGTGGGCAGTATTCAGTGCTACAGCCTCGAAGTGCTCCATGAATAAATTGGCCATACCCAGAGCTAATGGAGAAACCTTGGCAACTGCATTTATTTTCTCATAGGATTCTCTACCACATTTGAAATAGTTGATGGTTAGTACATGTTGAAAGAGTTTTCTGTGTCCTTGTCAAAGAGTCCCTCGAGTAGAAGGAAGGATCGTCAAGTGATACCCAGATGAAAAGCGATGTGACTTCAAAGCTGACTAGTAGGCTTGTCCAAGATTAATCCTTGGAGTGTTTCCACAAATTCAATGGAGTTCTTGATGTAGTGTTAGCAGTGACTGACGAGAGGTTTTAGCAACTGTGATAAATGTTTGGCTACCCTGTTTGTTGGCGAGTTTATGGTGTTCAATACAGGCTGCAAGAGTACTCCCTCCTTTTGTATTTTCAGGAGGCTATATAGTCGTGGTGGTGCCAGTGTCCTAGGGTAAAGCCTTCTGATGATGTCTGTGCCCATTCCTAAACTACAGAGTAGGTTGATGGTCTTAACATGTCATAGATGTTGTTGCATCATTAAGGACATGCTTGGCTCAACCAAAGACCAGCTTGGACAACAGACGTTGAGTGTTTACAGTATTGAGTGTGAATATGGGATGAAGTATACTGACAGATGCAGTGAGGCATCTCAAGCACTGTACAAAACATATCAGAAATGTTCGACTAGGGCAGAAAGACAAGTGCACAGTGGTAGAGCTTAGCATGAATGAAGAACACATCTTCAATTTTGAACAAATGAAGAAGCTATGCAGTGTCAATGAATTCTGGGACACAGTTGTCAGAGACAGTAGAAATAAGTCTGCACAATAGCCTAATAAACTGGGATAGGGGATTTCAACTCGGCAGAGCGTGGCAAACTCAGCAGAGCGTGGCATGTTGCAATAGTGAAAATGTGACAGGGTGCTCCATTCTGAAGTAGCTGGTCCGCAGACAGAACAGACAAACATCAGGACTCAGTGTCTCTCCAGGGCTAAACCATGCTCCCCCACCACCAGCACAGCACCTTCTTCCAGAGGCGCCTACGGAAGAGCTCAGCTGTCCAGCGGCTATATAAATATACAGAACACGGCAGCGCAACACTTTGTCTGAAGAAGATGGGTACAAGACTCACTGAAATGTTCTGACAAGTCAATGCAACCACCCAGATGATAACTTGAGAAGATTTTATCAGTGGTGACTATTGTCAAAATTTTGTGTTCTCTCAAAATGTTGATTCCAGGTCATTTCACTTGTGAACTAAAAATGTTAGTGTTATTCATGGAACAAAAGTCCTACTTCAGTTTTTAGACTTTGTTTCTCTGAAAATTAATATAATGCTATTGGCTGTGCGATCATTTCAACAGGGAATCATTTTTCATATTTCTCAAAGCCCTCAGCATGAAAAAATGATAGTATAGTTGAAAATTACAAATGGAAAAAATCTTTCCTATATTTGATATGCTATTGCATAACATGCATCTGTTACTGTGACAGTTCTGTTTATATAATCCTTTTGACTTCTTCATTTCAAAGTCTGCTCTGGCAATGTTTATCCAATATCCTGTACTTCGCATACATTTTTTATCTTTCTGTTTGAGTACATGTGTGATAATTATTGATACATATTTTAGTTTTTGCAGCATCATTGCTCTTTATCTGCAGCTGAAGTATAGTTCATCCATAGTTCTATGAAATACTGTGTGCCAAAATACAAATATAGGATCACCAAACCTTAGCTAAATGGCTTGGTTAATTGTTGACTGTTCGTGTGACAACTCAGTTCTTTGAAACAATGGAAAATCCAGGATGAAGTGTTGTTGTTGTCATCGTCTTCAGTCCAGAGACTGATTTGGTGCAGCTCTCCATGCTACTCTATCCTGTGCAAGCCTCCATCTCCAAATAATGCTGCAACCTGCATCCTTCCGAATCTGCTTAGTGTATTCATCTCTTGGTCTCCTACAATTTTTATCCCTCCACACTTCCCTCCAGTACTAAATTGGTGTTCCCTTGATGCATGAGAACGTGTCCTCCTTCTAGTCAAGTTGTGCCACAAATTCCTCTTCTATACCTAATTCTATTAAGTATCTCCTCATTAGTTACATGATGTACCCTCCTGATCTTCAGCATTCTTCTGTAGCACCACATTTTGAAAGCTTCTATTCTCTTCTTGTCTAAACTATTTATTGTCCCTGTGTCGCTTCCATACGTAGCTACACTCCATACAAATACCTTCAGAAAAGACTTCCTGACACTGAAATCTTTACTCGATGTTAACAGATTTCTCTTCTTCAGAAACACTTTCCTCGCCATAGCCAGTCTACATTTTACATCCTGTCTACTTTGACCATCATCAGTTATTTTGCTTCCCAAATAGCAAAACTTGTTTACTACTTTAAATTTCTCATTTCTTAATCTAATTACCTCAGCATCACCTGATTTAATTCTACTACATTACATTATCCTCATTTTGCTTTTGTCGGTGTTCATCTTACATCCTCCCTACAAGACACTGGCTATTCCGTTCAGCTGCTCTTCCAGGTCCTTTGCTGTCTCTGACAGAATTACAATGTTGTCAGCAAACCTCAAAGTTTTTATTTCTTCTCCATGAATTTTAATTCCTACTCCAAATTTTTCTTTCATTTTCTTTACTACATTGAATAATATTGGGGATGGGCTACAACCCTGTCTCATTCCCTTCCCAACCACTGCTTCCCTTTCATGCCCCTCGACTCTTATAACTGCCATCTGGTTTCTGTACAAATTGTAAATAGCCTTTCGCTCCCTGTATTTTACACCTGCCACCTTCAGAATTTGAAAGAGAGTATTTGTCAACATTGCCAAAAGCTTTCTCTAAGTCTACAAATGATGGAAATGTAGGTTTGTCTTTCCTTAACCTATCTTGTAAGGTGAGCCATAGGGTCAGTACTGACTCTCGTGTTCTGACATTTCTACAGAATTCAAACTGATCTCCCAGATTTTGGCTTCTACCGGTTATTCCATTCGTCTGTAAAGAATTCATGGTAGTATTTTGCAACTGTGACTTACTAAACTGATAATTCGGTAATTTTCACACCTGTCAGCACCTGCTTTCTTTGGAATTGGCATTATTGTATTCTTCTTGAAGTCTGCTGGTATTTCACCTGTCTCGTACATCTTGCGCACCAGCTGGAAGAGTTTTGTCATGGGTGGCTCTCCCAAGGCTATCAGTAGCTCTGACAAATTGTTGTCTACTCCTGGGACCTTGTTTTGACTTACGTCTTTCACTGCTCTGTCAAATTCTTGCTGTGGTATCATATCTCCCAGTTCATCTTCACCTATGTTGTCTTCCATTTCCATAATATTGCCGTCAAGTATGCCTCCCTTGTAAGACCTTCTACATATACTCCTTCCACCTTTCTGCTTTCCCTTCTTTGCTGAGGACTGGTTTTCCATCTGAACTCTTTATATTCATACAGGTGGTTCTCTTTTCTCCCAAGATCTGTTTGATTTTCCTGTAGGCAGTATCTACGTTACCCCTAGTGATATATGCTTCTACATCCTTAAGTTTGTCCTCTTGCCATCCCTGCTTAGCCATTTTGCGCTTCCTGTCGATCTCATTTTTGAGATGTTTGTATTCTGTTTTGCCTACTTCATTTACTGCATTTTTATATTTTCTCCTTTCATCAATTAAATTCAATATATCTTCTGTTACCCAAGGATTTCTACCAGTCCTTGTCTTTTTACCTATTGATCCTCTGCTGCTTTCACTATTTCATCTCTCAAGGCTATCCATTTTTCTTCTAATATATTTCTTTCCCCTGTTCTTGTCAGTTGTTCCCTAATGCTCTCTCTGAATGTCTCTACAACTTCTGGTTCTTTCGGTTTACTCAGGTCCCATCTCTTTAAATTCCTACGTTTTTGCAGTTTCTTCAGTTTTGATCTACAGTTCATAACCAATAAATTGTGGTCAGAGTCCACATCTGCCCCTGGTAATGTCTTACAGTTTAAAACTTGGTCCCTAAATCTCTGTCATACCATTATACAATCTATCTAAAACCTTCCAGTGTCTGTAGGGCTCTTCCATGTATACAACCTTCTTTTGTGGTTCTTAAACCAAGTGTTCGCTATGATTAAGTTATGCTCTGTGCAAAATTCTACCAGGCGGCCTCCTCTTTCATTCCCCAGTCCACATTCACCTACTACTTTTCCTTCTCTTCCTTTTCCTACTATGGAATTCCAGTCCCCCATAAATATTAAATTTTCAACCCCTTAATATCTGAATAATTTCTTTTGTTGCACAACATGTTTCTTCAATCTCTCTATCATCTGCAGAGCTAGTTGGCATATAAACTTGTACTACTGCGGTAGGCGTGGGCTTCATGCCTATCTTGGCTACAATAATGTGTTCACTGTGCTGTTCATAGTAGCTTATCCACATTCTTATTTTTTTTATTTATTATTAAACCTACTCCCGCATTACCGATATTTAATTTTGTATTTATAACCCTCTATTCATGTGACCAGAAGTGTTGTACCTCTTGCCACCAGACTTCACTAATTCCACAGGATGAAATAATGACAATATTGTTAAAAGGATGGAGTGTTATTCACCATACAGCAGATATCCTGGTTTGCAGACAGACACAACAAAACGACTGTCCAACAAGTAAACCTTCATCAGAAACACACACACACACGCAAATGCAATTCTCGCACTCATGACTAAAGTGTCTGACTGTTGTGCCAGGCTGCAAGCAGCAGCGCATGATGAGGAAAGCAGTCTGGGTGGTGGGGGTAAGGAGGAGGCTGAGGCAGCGTGGGAGAGGGATAGTGGGGTAGGGGTGGTGGACAGAAAAGTGCTGCTTGTGGAAGCATACATGGATGAGGTGGAGAGAGAGGGTAGGGAAGCTAGGTGCAGTCTGGAGGTTGGACAGAGAACGGGGGGGGGGGGGGGGGGGCAGCGGAAAAGGAGAGAAGTAGAAAGACTGTGGGCGCATTGGTGGAATAGTGGGTTGTACAGTGCTGGAGTAGGAACAGGATAATGGATACGTGTCTAAAGGACAATGAGTAACGAATGTTGTGGGCTGGAGGGTTATGGGAACATAGGATATATTGCAGGGAGAGTTCCCACCTGCACATTTCAGAAAAGCTGATGTTGGTAGGTAGGATCCAGATGGGACAGGCTGTGAAGCAGTAATTGATACGAAGAATGTCATACTGGGCAGCGTGTTAAGCAACTGGGTGGTCCAGCTGTTTCTTGGCCACAGTTTGTCAGTGGCCGTTCATGTGGACAGACAGCGTGTTGGTTGTTGTGCCCATATAGAACACAGCACAGTATTTGCAGCTTAGCTTGTAGATTAAATAACTGATTTCACAAGTAGCCCTGCCTTTGATGAGATAGACAATGCTTGTGACTGGACTCTGTGACAAAGCAAGCTGGGATATTTTTACTTTCCCTCTTGTTTCGCCATCTGCCTGCTTAAAATTCATTTTTTTCATTTTTGAACTGATTACCATTAACATATGTGAGTATAATCTGCATTTTCGTATACAAGAAAGGTTGGCCCTCAGTTTTAAAGAATATAACACCAGATCTAATTTTGTGCTCAGTTTTATGTATGCAATTGATTTTATAAATTATTTTGACTATTCCTAGTCAGTGTCTTTTATTATAGGGTGAATCAGTAATTGTTTCATAACTTAAATTCTATTGTTGGGTGTATAAACAAAAATAAGTTCGGTAGTAATTATAAACATTTGGGTGAACAACTAACAGTATTTGTAAAGGATCTATTTGGCTCTATTCAAAAACATGTTAGGAAAGCCAGCCCTTAATTAATTGCAAAGTAATTCCCAGTTTTGTCAATAGTATTGTTTGTATAAATATATCTGTTAATTTCATCATTTAAACAAATAATTTGGCTTAACCCTTTTAGTAGGAGAAATTGTTAAAAAGAAGGAAGTTTTCGATGTATTCAGTTAATTTAATGAGTTAAGTTTTAACTGTGATTTCCGTAAATTAAACATCAAACAATGTGTAGTTTCAGTGTGTATTATTGTGAGGATATATAAGGGCCTGATTGTTGGTCCTGAGACAGTCAGTCCGCGGCTGAGTTTGACACAGAACCTGTATCGGTTAGATCAACAGCAATGCATCAACTTAACTGTGAAATAAGTGTTACACCAATAGGTCATATGTTAAAGCAATGACAGTGTCTGTTCAATTTATTTGAAAGACTGTGAAATGTGTGGTTAGGTTTTTACTGCTCGTAAATGTTCTACAGTAAACTATTGTAGCAATACGTGGATGTTTGCCTGCAACATATTAATGAGGCTTATCGAAAGTTAACCAATATTGCACTGGCCATATAACTGTATAATAAGGGGGGGGTGGGGGGGGGGGGGTTGTGAACAGTAAAAGTAAAGAACTGTGAAACGCAACTGTGCACCTGTCGACTACATCATTTACTTTACACTAATCAGTACTGCACTTCCACCCCCCCCCCCCCACCCCCCTATTTTTTCAGCCAGTGTCACAATGCAGTATGTCGACACCGAGGACCATCAACGAAGAAATAAAGCAGTCTAACATCACAACTGGAGTGGGTGGTGGTGGTAGGAGTATGTATGGGACAGGCCTTGCATCTAGATATATTACAGGGGTATAAGCCATGAGACAAGGGTTTGGGAGCAGCAGTTCCAGGGAGGTCATAAGAGATGGTCTGTGGCAAAGGGCTTCAGACAGCTGATGACAAATCTGAGAATGATATCAGCTTGCAGAGTTGCACCAGATAAGGAGGTATATTCATTAGTGGAATATCACACTGCCAGTGCTATTGTTTTTTACTAAAGGTGGTTTAGCACCCCAGTGTTAGTCTACAGTGTTCTAGATGGTATTGTTTTTGCTACTTTCATTTCGGAGTTTGCACAATGTTGTACATTTTTAACTAGAACCCTCATGATTCCTGCCTGTTACATAGATGAAAGGTGCAAACCCTATTTTTTGTGGTGTTATGTGCAAGTTGATTCTGCTGAAAATACTCTTTTTTTCTGTTTTAAGATTACTTGTCAGTTGTTTCAAATTGAAAAACAGTCTGTGTTGCAGTGTTACGTAATTTCAATAATGCATTTCACCCATTTGGGGCCTCATCAGATTCTCTATAAAACAAGAAAACAATCTATTAAGAACAAATTGGGGGGGAGGGGGGTTCGTGTCTTGTACAACTACGTGAATAAAACACGAAAACATATAGTGAACCAAAAGTAACTAGATGTGAAACCCATCTGTACCAGTCACAAAGAATGAGAGTTGAACCTAATTAAAAGAAGGAAATTACGACGATAAGCCATCCTGTGTATGAAGGAGACGGAAAAGTTTCAGAAGTTTCAAATACCCATTTGTTACCTTAACCACATTAGCAGGCACCAACATAGCAGCACAGCATAGGCCCACACTTACAAAATTATAAAAACGGTATCAACCATGCACTGTGCAACAGATCTGTTAAACCCTTACACAGATACAACTATGACAAACTAGAAAGCACACTCACCACTAGTGTGGCAAAAGATAGCCACAAGGCATTTACATGGATATAAAACTGTGTAAAACAAATACTGATAAGCCAAAACATTATGACCACTGCCCACTGCGACGTTGGATGCCACCTGGTGGTGTTGTAGGTAAGTGATGCCATAACAAAAGTATGTAAGTGGAGCAGACACGGGCGGGGATCACCCTAGCAAAGGTGTGGGCTGCAAAATTGGGAACTCCTTTGAGATAAGCACTTTGACAAGGGGAAATTATTATTACGCTGAGCCAGTGAAAAAAGCATCTCAAAAACGGCAAAGCATGTCGAATGTGCATGGGCTACTGTCATGAGCATCTATGGAAAGAGGTAGGACAGTGAAACTACAACTAGACGCAAAATGGATGAATGTCCATGACTCTTCACATTGGATGATTGTCTAATCTGTGAAGTGGGATAGGTGGTTATCTGTGGCATCTCTGCGGAAACAGCACAATGCTGTTGCATGAAACAAGTGTTTCAGAGCACACCATTCATTGCACATTGTTGAACATGGAGGTCCACAGTAGACCACACCTACATGTTCACATGTTGACCCACCGACATCGTTAATTTCGATTGCAGTGGGCACGGGATCATCAGAATCTGACCGTCAATCGCTGGAAAAGTGTTGGCTCTTCAGGTGAATCACATTTTTGCTACACTAGGTCAATGGTTATTTCCACAAATGCCATGATCCAGGCGAATGGCATCTCGAAACGTGCAGTGCATGACGGACGCAGGCTAGCAGGATCAGTATTACGCTATAGGAGACAGTCTCCTGCGCTTGCATTTGACGTGCGGTGGTAATCAAAGGCATGCTGACAGCTGCAAACCACCTGCATCCCTTCATGCTTTATGTCTTCCCCAACGATGATATCATCTTTCAGCTGTATAATTGTCAGTGTCTTAGAGCCAGAATCATGCTACAGTGGTCTGAGGAACATTATAGTGAACTCACGTTGATGCCTTGGTGACTAAATTCAAATGATGTTAATCCTAGGGAATCCATTTGGGTCGCTATCTGATGCAATCACCGCATATGCATATCATCAGCCTGCTATTTCCACAAATTACATGAACTGTGCATAGACATTTAGTGCCTCATACCTCCCCCCATGAGCCATGGACCTTGCTGTTGGTGGGGAGGCTTGCATGCCTCAGCGATACAGATAGCCGTACCATAGGTGCAACCACAACGGAGGGGTATCTGTTGAGAGGCCAGACAAACGTGTGGTTCTTGAAGAGGGGCAGCAGCCTTCTCAGTAGTTGCAGGGGCAACAGCTGGATGATTGACTGATCTGGCCTTGTAACAGTAACCAAAACGGCCTTGCTGTTCTGGTACTGCGAACGGCTGAAAGCAAGGGGAAACTACGGCCGTAATTTTTCCCGAGGGCATGCGGCTTTACTGTATGGTTAAATGATGATGGCGTCCTCTTGGGTAAAATATTCCGGAGGTAAAATAGTCCCCCATTCGGATCTCCGGGCGGGGACTACTCAGGAGGACGTCGTTATCAGGAGAAAGAAAACTGGTGTTCAATGGATCGGAGTGTGGAATGTCAGATCCCTTAATCGGGCAGGTAGGTTAGAAAATTTAAAAAGGGGAATGGATAGGTTAAAGTTATATATAGTGGGAATTACTGAAGTTCGGTGGCAGGAGGAACAAGACTTTTGGTCAAGCGAATACAGGGTTATAAATACAAAATCAAATAGGGGTAATGCAGGAGTAGGTTTAATAATGAATAAAATAATAGGAGTGCGGGTTAGCTACTACAAACAGCACAGTGAACGCATTATTGTGGCCAAGATAGACACGAAGCCCATGCGTACCACAGCAGTAAAAGTTTATATGCCAACTAGCTCTGCAGATGATGAAGAAATGTATGATAAAATAAAGGAAATTATTCAGATAGTGAAGGGAGACAAAAATTTAATAGTCATGAGTGACTGGAATTCGGTAGTAGGAAAAGGGTGAGAAGGAAACATAGTAGGTGAATATGGAATGGGAGTAAGGAATGAAAGAGGAAGCCACCTGGTAGAATTTTGCACAGAGCACAACTTAATCATAGCTAACACTTGGTTCAAGAATCATAAAAGAAGGTTGTATACATGGAAGAATCCTGGAGATACTAGAAGGTATCAGATAGATTATATAATGGTAAGACAGAGATTTAGGAACCAGGTTTTAAATTGTAAGACATTTCCAGGGGCAGATGTGTAGATTAAAACTGAAGAAACTGCAAAAAGGTGGGAATTTAAGGAGATGGGACCTGGATAAACTGACTAAACCAGAGGTTGTACAGAGTTTCAGGGAGAGCATAAGGGAACAATTGACAGGAATGGGGGAAAGAAATACAGTAGAAGACGAATGGGTAGCTTTGAGGGATGAAGTAGTTGAAGGCAGCAGAGGATAAAGTAGGTAAAAAGACGAGGGCTGCTAGAAATCCTTGGGTAACAGAAGAAATATTGAACTTAATTGATGAAAGGAGAAAATATAAAAATGCAGTAAATGAAGCAGGCAAAAAGGAATACAAATGTCTCAAAAATGAGATTGACAGGAAGTGCAAAATGGCTAAGCAGGGATGGCTAGTGGACAAATGTAAGGATGTAGAGGCTTGTCTCACGAGGGGTAAGATAGATACTGCCTACAGGAAAATTAAAGAGACCTTCGGAGAAAAGAGAACCACTTTTATGAATATCAAGAGCTCAGATGGAAACCCAGTTCTAAGCAAAGAAGGGAAAGCAGAAAGGTGGAAGGAGTATATAGAGGGTCTATACAAGGACGATGTACTTGAGGACAATATTATGGAAATGGAAGAGGATGCAGAGGAAGATGAAATGGGAGATATGATACTGCATGAAGAGGTTTGCCGATGACATTGTAATTCTGTCAGAGACAGCAAAGGACTTGGAAGAGCAGTTGATCGGAATGGATAGTGTCTTGACAGGAGGTTATAAGATGAACATCAACAAAAGCAAAACGAGGATAATGGAATGTAGTCGAATTAAGTCAGGTGATGCTGAGGGAATTAGATTAGGAAATGAGACACTGAAAGTAGTAAAGGAGTCTTGCTATTTGGGGAGCAAAATAACTGATGATGGTCGAAGTAGAGAGGATATAAAATGTAGACTGGCAATGGCAAGGAAAGTGTTTCTGAAGAAGAGAAATTTGTTAACATCGAGTATAGATTTAAGTGTTAGGAAGTTGTTTCTGAAAGTATTTGTATGGAGTGTATCCATGTACAGAAGTGAAACATGGACGATAAATAGTTTGGACAAGAAGAGAATAGAAGCTTTCAAAATGTGGTGCTACAGAAGAATGCTGAAGATTAAATGGATATATCACATAACTAATGAGGAGGTATTGAATAGGATTGGGGAGAAGAGAAATTTGTGGCACAACTTGACCAGAAGAAGGGATCGGTTGGTAGGACATGTTCTGAGGCATCGAGGGATCACCAATTTAGTATTGGAGGGCAGAGTGGAGGTTAAAAATCATAGAGGGAGACCAAGAGATGAATACACTAAGCAGATCCAGAAGGATGTAGGTCGCAGTAGTTACCGGTAGATGAAGAAGCTTGCACAGGATAGAGTAGCATGGAGAGCTGCATCAAATCAGTCTCAGGACTGAAGACCACAACAATAACAACCTCCACAAACTGTCAGATCCCTGATATGCAGACTCAGTGGTGTATTTCATTCAGAAGATGGACAATTAAGCTATTAAGCAAATGGTCACAATGTTTTGGCTCTTCAGTGTAGATTAAAATGCATATATGGAAAACAGAAGTAGTCATATGAAGTATGTAAAACCAAATATATATTAATGTGCCCATATATGAGCAAAAGAAGAAGGTAAAATGATGGTAGAATGATAAATAGCAAAACAAGATGTAATAAAGGCACAGTAATGTTCAGTAAATGGGCTAATAGTGTGTGTGATTTTTAATCTGTCGTAGTCATATTTTTGTAAGTACTAAATGGACCTATTGTGCCATGCACAGCTGATACTGTGTTTATACTTTTGTATTATGGTCCTGTGCTGTGCTGCTATTGCACTGTTTGCTGTTACGCTTAAGGTAACATACAGTTTTTGAAATTTTCCTGTGTCCTTCACACAGCGGGTGGCTTATTCTCATTTTCTTTCTTTTTTATTGTGTCCATGCCTCATTCTTTATAACTCTGTGACTCTTACTTTTGTGCAAGTTTCTATGTATGTTTCAGTGTTTTTTGTTTTTTAGACATTCTGATGATGCTCTAAAAGGGTGAAAGTTATCATTGAGATTAAATGACTTCGTAAGACAGGCTGTTTTTCAATTTGAAACTATTCAAAATTTTACTTCTCAGTTCTATTCCTGTAGCTTGTACTTTATTTATTTTTCCTTTTAATTTGTAACTTGATGCTTTGGACAGAAAGTAAACTTAAAAATAAAGTATGTCAGACATTTTATATCAGTGGGTAAGTGATCTAAAAGTTCGGTTGCAGTGTAGTTCATGCCTTTTTGTAGTAAAGGCTACCTTAATGTGAAGTAGTGAATGTCATCATTTCTTACACCACATATCATTCTTACTACACAATTTTGAACAATGAAGACTTAATTTAAGATGAGTTACTCCTGAACATTATTCCATATGATATTATTGATTGAAAATATGCAAAATATCGTGACTTACTGATTTGTCTGTCGCCAACTTTTGCAATGATTTAACTGCAATTGTGGCTGAACTAAGCTGTTTTAGGAGTTGTAAAGTAGCATGCTGGAACTATTCCATCTGTTGTGACTTCAACTTTTGTGAACAACTAAATTTTTCCTCTTTGTTTGTTTCTCAACTCGGTGCAGTTTCTAACTAGTGTTAATGTGGAAAGTGTCCGAATATTTCAAAGTGTCAACTAAACTGGTTCCTCAGTTAGATCCATTATTCTGCCATGTTGCATAACAAGAAAAATTATTGTGATCTAGTAAGTATTTCTGGGCATGGTGAATCCGCTGGATATGAAGATTAGTAGGTAGGTTCAACTTTAAAATAACATAATCCAAGTTCTATTAAACTAATTAATTTATGAGATAATTAACATTAAAGTCCGACAGTTATGAAAAGGATAGATTGCTAACCAACGCAAAGATGATACACTGAACTGCAAATAGACACACACACGCGCACACACACACACACACACACACACACACACACACAGTGTCTGGAGGTAGTGGTTTTTTGTTTTGCGTGTGTGTGTGTGTGTGTGTGTGTGTGTGTGTGTGTGTGTGTGTGTGTTTTCCTTTCTTTTCTGAAGAAGACTTTGGCCGAAAGTTCAGTGTGTAATAGTCTTATTGTTGTGTCTATCTGTAAGATAGTGTGTCATCTTTACTGTGAGTAGCAATCTGTCTTCTTCATAGGTGTTCATATGCCAACCTGGACTTCCCATTCTTTAACATTAAAGTTCATAGGTAGCTAAACTTCATATTACCCAATTTGTCATAGTATTGTTAAGTTTTGACCTATTCCATTGTACTTCGTTTAGCCCAAGTTTTATACACAAAGTGACATAATTAATTAATTGATTGAATCATTAATAAAGAATTTTGTATAATTTACGTAATTTTCAATACGATGCTCGCTCTCGTAAGTAAAGTACTCCCAATGCACATGCATAAAGTGATTCCATAAACTTTTCAAAATTCCTAGAATACCACATTTTTCTTAAACCAAAATTTTATCAGTCGGCCTACTTATAGTCCATTCTGAATAGAAAAATTTAACATAGCCGTTTATCAAATGACATGTAGTTTCTCATATAACAGTTTCTTCATATGCCAATCTTTAAATAGTCAGACGCCACTCAGCGGTCTGTGCCCAATCCCTGTTGAACGAAGAAGCACACAACACATATGCTCCCAGTGTTTGCTCATGTTCTGGTTATGTGCTGTTTGTTTGCAGAAATACACCTGTACTACAAAAACTAAGTAATATCGATACCCACAAGTTGCAACATACTTAGTTGCAGTAAGGTTCTCCAGCAATTCAGAATTATGTATTTTTTTGGTAAATTGAGTCATGAACCACAAATGTTTATTAATCAGGTAGTTGATTTCAGTCAATGATTACTGTCTTCAGACTTGAGTAAATGGAATAATCTACACAGTTCATGTCATTGTTTATTTTTATGGTGCAGACACATTAATTAGTCATACAATTGATGAGTGACAGGTACCAAATGTGTTTAATACTAATTTCTTAAATACAACAGAAAGCATACGGACAAACAGGCGAAGAGAAAAATTACAGCAGTATATTGAAAAATCAAATCTCATAAAATTCAGTCATATGACTGTGTCACCAACTTCTCCTAAAGAGAATTGTACATTCTCTCAAAAATAAAAACTCATCTGGCTTTGATGGTATTTGCAATAGCATACCAAAGATTTGATATCATATGATGAGCCCAGTTTCATTGAAAACATGTAATGCATCGCTGACTCAAAGCGTTTTTCCAGAGAGACTGAAATATGCTGTTATTAAATCCCTCTTTAAGAAACATGGTAAGACAGATGTCAATAAATACTGACCTGTTTCACTGCTGACATCACTTTCAAAAAATTTGATAAGGTGATGTAGTTTGGAACAATAATACCGTCAGAAAATGACAGTTTGCATTTCAGGAGAGTTGCTCTACTAAGAATGCATTTTCATGTTCACTCACCAGATTTTACAAGCATTAGATAATATAAGGGGCATTCAAAAAGAAACAAGCTGGAGGCATAATTACAGAAACCAGTACCTGCGTGCTAGAAGACCCCAACTGTTGAGACACTTGTCCAAGTGTGACACAAGACAGTGAATGGCTGTCTCATAAAATTCCCGGGGCTACGATGTTAACCAGTTCCGCATGTACAGCTGGACATTGTCGTCCGAGGTGAATCGTTTGGCCCTCAGAGCCTTTTTAAACGGACCACAAATGGCATAATCACAGGGGGAGTGGTCTGGACTGTATGGAGGGTGGCCTAGAACCTCCCATTTGAACTTCTGCAGGAGTTCCGCGATGGTATTGGCCGTATGAGGCTCTGCATTGTCGTGGAGGAGAATGACCCCATGGGTGAGATTGCCTGGTCATTTTGATTTGATCACTTGGCGAAGGGTCATCAAGGTTTGCGAGTAACACTGGGCATTCACTGTTGTCCCATGCTGCAGGAAGTGAATCAGAAGGGGTCCATCGTGGTCAAAGAAGAACATCACACATAACATGTGGATGGCCTTGGCTTTTTTTGGTGCTGGTGACCCTGGATGCTTCCACTGGAGTCTTTGTCATTTTGATTCTGGTTTGAAGTGATAACACCATGACTCCTCTCCGGGCAACACTCGTGCCAGGAACGCATTCCCTTTCTGAGCATAGCGCTGCAGATGAGCAAGACAGTGGACCATTTCACATGCTTCCTGATGTGGTTAAAGACTGTGGGGCACCCATTGGGCACACACTTTGTGCATGTGCAGTCATTCATTCATGATGGGTTGAACACTTCTGACACTCAATCTGACCATGGCAACTGCGGCTTTCACTGTCACTCGGTGCTCCTGGGCAATGAGTGCATCCACTAGCTGGATGATGTCATTGGTAATGCAGTGTGGTGCTCCAGACTGTGCATCATCAGCTAACTACACCTGTCCTTCCCTGAAGCGCTTGTGCCACGCCTTGACCCCTGCAAGGGACATGCAGTGTTCGCCGTACACTTGTGACAGTCGTCGATGAATCTCCGTTCCTCCTACTCCTTCCACTGTCAGAAAACGAACAACATTTCTTTCCTCTTCTGTTGACGCCTCCATGTCACTGTTTGCAATGCGACTGGCAGCGTTGGACAATTGATGCATGCTGCAGCTAGCTCTGTATAGTCACATGATGTACACGTGTGCCCTCTAGCAACTGGCTGTGAACTTCCACGCTCTGGCCGGAACCACACCTCCTTACACACGCCACGATATTACCCTCCTGTCATTGCTTGGCACATTCCAAACTCTGGATCGTTTCTTTTTGAATGCCCCTTATAAAATTGCACTAGTTGGTATTTTCTGTGACCTATTTAAGGCATCTGACTGTGAGTCACAGTATTCTCCTAGATAAATTGAAGATTTATGGGATTGGTTGTAAAGCCACTCAATGGATAGTGTAATACCTAACCAAAAGAATGCAGAAAACTGGACTTTGTAATTCAACAAATATAGGCCAGGGGCATAATTCTGACTGGGGAGAAATTCTGTATGGGATCCTCCCAAGGTTCAGTCTTAAGTCCACTATTGTTCCTCATATACGTAAACGATCTTCCATCCAATATGCAAGAATCACAGAATTACTTATTTTTGCTGATGACACTAGCATTGTAATCAATCCAAGCATACATACAGAAACAGAAGAAATTGTAAACAACGTTCCTAAAGGTATCATTGACTGATTTTCTGTGAATGGTCTCAACCTCAATTTTAAAAAGATACAATGTATTCAGTGCTTTACATCCAGGAGTACTACACCAACGATAAATTTAACACATGGTGAGGTAATAATAAAACTTCAAAATTCTTAGGGGTCCATGTTGATGGGAATTGAAATTGGAAAAGAAACATTTTGGAACTCCTAAAAACAGCCTCGTTCAGACACATTTGTGCTCAGAATCATAACAAATCTTGGGGAGAGACAAATCAGTAAGTTGATGTATTTTGCATATTTTCATTCTGTAATGTCATATAGAATAATGTTCTACATGTACAGTCTTAGACATAAAAACTGACCGCCGGCCGGCCGCCACAGAGTCGTTCACTTAAGGTGGCCAATAAAACTGACCGCACAATCTGGCAATACTGTAAGATGCGGAAGTATTACGAGGAAGTGTTGGCTACTTCATGGATGTTTTTTTTTTACCACATTTCGGCCCTCGTGTAAAGTTATGAATCTTATTCAACATCGAAGATAATTCGCTTCACATTCTACCCACCAGAAATAACAAGTACATCCAGAAACAATTCCGCAGGACAGCTCGTGGCTGTGTCGCGATCATTAACAGCTTTCACTCGAGCTGCAGCGGCCACCGGCCAGACGTCACCCGCCGCCTGAAATCCGGCACCGCCCATGTGAACGCAGCGCGACGCTGTCAGTGTATGTATCAACTGTCATTTTCGAATTTGAAGTTCTAGTGACCATCTTGCAGTTAAGCATTGGATTTTGCATACTTGAAAATCATGAACTACAATTAAGCATTGTAAAATTTAGTCGCGAGTGGAAAAAAGGTGTAACATCTGCAACACAATATTTACTTTTGGTATAACAGAGGGCTACATGCAGAGGAGGCAGCTAAAAAGAATTGAACTGTGCGTGGAGCGAGTGCTTTTGGGAAAAATACGCCAGAAAAAGATATTCTTGTTTCAACAAAGATTGTTCTGGCATGAATGATTTTCCACTTTAAGGAAGTCTCGACTACTGATACATGTGATGGATTCTACCATTTAACCATCATGCGACATTTGCATTCAACAGGCAAAGTTCAGAAGTTTGGTGTAGGAGTACTGCATGCTCTAATTCGAAACAACAAAAATCAACGGAGTAACTATTATTGGACGTCATCAGGTCGCTCATTGGGCATTCCTATGCAGTACTGTTACTGGTGACGTGTTTTGATACCTTTATCGTTAACTTCCTAAGAAGAAATGAAAGGCTGAGCCCCACCAAAAGACGTAAGCTCGAGCAAAGAGTAGTGTAAACATAATATTTTACGTCTGATAGCTCCAAAAGTGTGTTTTGGGCTACTAATTCTGCCCCAAGGGGTGTGTGCATCACAACTGGAATTTGTTGCCAACAGCTGAGACACCTTTTGGTCGCAGTGTAAGAAAATCGAGCAACAAAACTATATCACCTGTGCTACTGCAGGATAGCACACTGTTGATTTGAGAAACAGAACTATCCAGGAGATTGATAGGAAAGTCGTCTCTCAGGCACTTGTTTTGATAGGGAAGTCCTCTCAAACACTTGTCCCTCTCGTCATATACCCGTAAAATTTTACATTTCCCCTCTTGATCGATCAACCGTCAAGGCAATTCATTTCTAGATGAAAATACTCTTCAAACTATACTGATTTAATGACATCGTTAGAACCAGTAGGTTTCTACGGGCGTAGAATTTATAAACTACTTTAGCATTGTCAGATTGTTTTAGATATCGTGAAAGAAAATTCTATTGCTGATTACTTTCTCTTTGATGATTACTGTTGCGTTTAGTAAACTAATGGAAAACGCAATTACAATATTGACTGTACTAATACAAATTAAATTCAGCTTACTACAGAAACATCACGACGGCAGTCCATCTTAATAAAGCATTAAGTGTCTGTAAGACGATTGAGCCTATTTTAACACGAATTAGTAGGATATTCCCGACTTCTGACTTCGAAAAGATCTGTGTTTACGTAATTTCCTGTATCATTCGCAAGTATTATGAAAATGTGGCAGTTGCTAGATAAAATTGTGTATTCAGAACAACAAAAAATATGTCGGCAGAAAATAAAAGTTGCATTATGAATTAGGCAGTACCGTAAGGTTTTCGCTTTGACACTAAGAGTTACTAAAAGTAGCAAGACGAATTTTGCTCGAGCGTTGTCTTACGATTACCTCATTGAATTTGTATCTGCCTGCTTGTAGCTATGCTACAAAAGAATTAAAAATCTGGCTTTCAGCGAGTCTCGAAAGGCGAAGGAAAGAAGCTTGCACCTGGTAGCCAAGCATATTACCTGGGGACTGGTTTTTTCCTAAAGTGGGTAGAAATCCTTTTGAAGTTGAATTGTTGGCAAATGTCAGTCAGACGTGTTCCGTTGGTGTAAGTGTTTCGCTGTGTTGAATTTGTACCAATGTTTTTTCTGTAGGTTTTTTTGTGTCCCTAATAGAGAGTTGAAGTTTCCCATTAGTATTTTCACGTCATCTAGGTGAATTTTGCTCATAGTTTTTTCAAGTGTGTTCCAGAATTTTTCGATATTTTCGGTGTTTTTCTTATTTTCGACTTTGGTGGGGGCATGTGCATTGATGAGTGTATATGTTTTACTGGGGCTCTGAATGAGCATAGTCATAAGTCGATTGTTGATGGGTGTGATTTCTTTGACAGAGTTGATGATGTTCGAGATATTTGATACCGAAGATTGGTGCGCCTTTCGCTACCTTTTGTTGTATTTTGACCTTGAAGATGCAATGGTTTCCGTAATGCAAGGTTTCATTGTCAGGTAGTCGTGGTTCTTGAAGAGCAAGGATGAGAATTTTTTGTCGGTCAGTTTCTTACGTGAGATTATTTAGTTTTCGTGTTTGGATCAATGTATCGATGTTTAGTTTTCAAATGCATGTCTTCTGCTTGTAGGGAAATTTACCAGGGAACTTCGATATTCTCTGCCGTGCTAGCCTGGACTCCCCAGAATCCGAAAATCCAACTGCCGTCCGTCGACGGGCGGGTTATGTACCACGTGGGATAAAGTTGACTTTGCTTGCACACTTCATGTTTTCTTGAGTTTCATTGGTTTGGCCTGGGTGATACCAGGACCGGACCGGACCAGAGGGTGTTGAAGCCTTTGGAAGCATATATTTTCAGCCGAGCTCATTGAGCTAACAGACGGTGACCAGAGTAGTGGTGATTTTCACCCAGACGTGTCTGGATTTTGGGCTCAACGGATTGAGTAGCCGTTCAGGATTGTGTTAGTATTTGGTTCAGCCCAAATATTTGATTTCCTCGGTATCACCAATATGGGGGAGACTTTCCTCTATCTGCCACATGGGATTTTAGTATTATTATTATTATCATTATGTCATCAGCAAATCCGATATGGTGTATCTTTCCACCACTGAAACAGATGTGTATTGTTCGATTCAATATTTCCATCACATAAATGTGGGTGATAATTACGTTACATTGCTGCTAGTAGACATATTTCTCACGTTTTCTTAGACAGTTGCTACTTGTTACTCCATCAAAGGAATTTATGTGCGCAGTATTGTTGCAATACAGACGTTCAAATTATCCATTTCTGTAATTTTATTTCGATACTAGATCGTTCTAATCGGATTCAGCCAGTCAGTCTTAATGTGGATATCCGACTACGACTCTCATCGTATGATAGACTGGGTAAACCACATTCTTAATCGGACTGTTGAATCTAGATCACATATCTATGACAGGGCCTGAATTGTTAAACACTATGGAAAATAATAATACAATGTGCTTATTACAAATACATATTTAAATATAAACATATGAAGTAACGAGATAGAAGTTTATTTACAGGAGCAGAGCTCCATCCATCATAGCAGAGCAGTTCAAGATTGATTTCAGGGCCAAGAGAGGATAAAGCTGTTGCCGTTTGTGCTACGATCACTGAACATCAGCCACATAGAGAATATGTGGGCAGCGGTAACAAGGTCATTGCCATGTGGACCTACAAATGCAAGCAACCTTTGGACGAATATAGAGAACGTATGGTGGGAAGTAAACCATCACGCTACACTATCGACCACTTAATGAAATCAGTGCCCCTACGCCTTCGAGAAATCTTACATAATGATGGTGGGTGGGTTGGTTACTAAAAGTATACTCGTCCACAAAAGCAATGTGGACAATTATCTGATAATCGGTCAAGCTTTGCTTTGTCGCAGCTCTTCAGCATACAAGTCCATTTACTTCCAGTCTCCTCCTTACAATTCTTGCAATGCAAGGTAATTGAAAAATCTCATCAACTCGACGCCAACTGAGGACTTGACTGGTGCATGTGTTGTTCAACACACAGTAGTTGTCACCCTCACTGGAATCAATGACTGTTTGTGTGTGCGTGTTTTCGTGTTCACGCACAATCTGAATCAATACTATTAACATTAGAGAGAAAAACCAACAATAAATATTGCACCAAATATGACTATAAAGTATTTTAATGCGATGGGAAGTTACAAACTGAATTTTTACCCAACCCACGACCTGCATATTACGTTACGTTAAGTAAGATGTATTAACTCCATAGTGTCGTTAGCAGAGACAGTGCGCTCTTGTTGTCGAGGCTCGCAAGTGCAGCGATTAGCAGTGCCCAATGCCGCCGCGATTTGTTTATGTTGGCTGAGCGTGGACACTGCAGCAGACGCTTCGCCACAAACAGAAAGAAATGACCTTGGCTCTGACTGCAGTGAGCGGATATCACTGCCTGCGTGTTCTTATAGTAACCAACGTGAGACTCTGCTCACAGGTGCCATGGAGCAATTGCAACGGGTATCATGTCATTAGTCATCAGAATATTAACCAGTGATAAAATGTCCACTCTATTTGAATTCCAAGGAAATAGGAACCTTCTCAGAAAGGAGTGTGAGGTGATATCAAAATTTATCCAACATACAAAAATTAACTACAGGGCTTTCATGCACGCAATGGCAGCACACAAGGAAATCTTATGTCTTGGAAGCGTATATTTCATTTCCTCTTCTCATATTAACGCCCTTGTTTTAGTATGAAGTGAGAAAATAAACACGAAAAACTAAAGTTCCTGAGAATCATATAAGTCATTTCCTCTTCTCATATCATAACTTTTATTTTAGTATGAAGTAAAAAAATAAACAGTTTAGGGTTCTGAAGCATAATATGACACCAGATTCTTATCGTAGTTGCTATCGGAAACGCAAAAAGCAGGGAGCTGTCCATTCTTTTGTCCGACAGTCTGTTTCCTTTCATGCATTACTCCCGCTAGGAGATTCTTATTTAAGGACTTGTGAGCATCGAGTTCTTCAGCAGAATAAGCCTTATGTTATTGTGCTAATTATGGTATGGAAGAAATGCAACAAAGACGAGTTCCGCTAGAGCAGTGAGGATATTTGCACATGTCTGTATTCAGCAATGACTGCCAGCTGCCACAAAACTTCACAGAATCCATGCGGCAGGCAACACAACTGTGCGTGCACTTCAAACTTCATTCAGTAAGACTTCAGGAGATGGACGGGAACGTCAAATTAACGTCGCTTTCCGAGTCGTATTCAATCCAGAATGAGGTGTTATTAAGGTAGTTGAGCGTTCTACCAATTACACTTTGATAATTCCCATATGAGTATTCCGATAGCCAAAAGAATCCGTTAGTGTGAAACCATCGGGAACTGCATTAACATCAAACTGCAAGAACTTGAGACAATACGTGGACTCTTCGCTAGGTGACCTATTACTGTTATTTAGGATTCTCTCCGTCCTAGGCGTAATAGGACCTACAAATGGAGCTTCAGAGGCGCTTTCCGCTATTCTTGACAAACATCAGCAACTTGTAATCACTGCGAGTTACAACTGTGTGATGATAATGGTACAGGTTGTCAGTAGTTGTGGTGTTGTTGTCAAATGGTTAATGGTGGCGCACATAATTTAACGCGTCGCTTCTCTTTATTTGGCATCAGCTTGAGTAATCCGATTTAACGATGTAGTACTCCATTCGCGAGCTGCTAATGATACAGTATGACTACAGAGATCATCGTGCGGGTATTACATTAATTCTGCAGTGAATTGCTTAACCAATATTACCCTCAGCTATGCAGCTGGAATGACTCATTACACAGGTACTCTATGTTGCACTTGGTTAAGGGATCAGTTCACTGCAATCCTGCTTCTACTCTTCGTAAATACTTCACTGACCATTCGTTATTTGACTAAATATGCACTACAATCTGATCAGTCCGATTCGCATGTATATGACATGGGTTACCGCCGTCACAAAGCAATCACTAAGGGTTGGATATCGTTGAAGTCCCTTACATTGATGGCAAGGCAAATGTTCGCAAATCACCTCTATTGTCTCAAAAAACAATTGCATCTTAAATATCGAAGGATCGACGTCCACACTGTCACAGCGCGTTGAAATACAGCAACGACGGCAGATGAAAATTTGTGACCAACTGGGCTTCGAACCTGGACCTCCTGATTACTAGACAGACGTGCTGACCACTGCACTATTTTTTTTTTAAGTTTGAGAAGACTTTCAGCACCAGGTAGACGGAGGCAAAGAGGGCAGGGGTCGAAGATCCGAGGCCTGGCCACAATGCCTCCCCGATATCTGTCACTGAGTAGCTGCACTTTTTCCATGTACGCCACGTTTGTTCCCATGTATGCCTTAAATTGTAGAACAAAATTGAAGTAGTAATTAAGGTAAAATAAATTACAGATCACCGCCTCCAATGGCGTGCGTTCCTTGTAGAACATAACTTATAACAGTGAAATGGGTGACAGAAAAATACATAACATACATTCATTCAGAAATATATTCACAATTTAAGTTATTATGCACTGGATGCATATGAGGTCTGTAAGGAAGCCATATATTAGACAACAAATGAAAGAAATTTCTGAGCCGGAGGGGTTTTACCAAATTAGAACAGTTCTGATTTTAGAACCAACGTAAAAGAAGATTCCAGGAATAAAAAAGTGAAAGAATAGTATTCTGCTTCTAATCAATAAAACTGTCCACCTCTTTGTAGCCCACATAAAGCAATAGATAAAAAATTTTGAAACCATTCCTTATACTTGTTATTCTTCTTCAGCTTAAAATGTTCTTCTGTAATATAAAACATGTACTCTTCTAAGTTCGAAGTTTTGTTAGTTATGACGTAAAACACAAACTGTCCCGGAAGCCAGGAAGAACTGTTATTCTTTGCGGACGGGTAACATTTCCATTCGGGCTGTAAAGCTTCAGTTATCGGTATATGACTTTCTGCGGTTCTGTTGATAGTGCTAATTTCTTCCTTGCCCAGTTCCAAATTCTGATTCTACTTTCACATAAGAAGATGTGCGCTACAGTTTTTACAAGCTGACATTTGTCGCAGTGTGGAGATGGTTTCAATTTGATTTTCCTCATCGTTCCACTGTGAGTATGGTTTGTTTACAACGTCGTACCATACGGCACTGATTCTAGTTGGCAGGATTTTATTGTTGATATTTTTCCAGACGTTCATCCAGTTTTTAGTAGATCAATTTACCGGAGTTGTGCTGTGAAGACGATGTCTGGTAATATAATCATAGACGGTTCTAGTGTTGGTTTGTGCTGGTGGAAGTCTTATACAGCTCCAGTCGCCATAGTACTTTCGGACGTAATCTAGACTGGCATCTATACGTGCTACATTAACAGGAGCGTTCCTATCCCCGGAATCTAATGAGAGGAACAGAAGTTTCGTGATGCCTGTCTTAGTGGCATGTATTAGTTTAAAAACACGTGTTTAATCCCAAGTCCTCCGTTTTGCCTCTGCAAAGTCGCCTTGTGGAAGGATACTTTGAAGATACACTCCTGGAAATGGAAAAAAGAACACATTGACACCGATGTGTCAGACCCACCATACTTGCTCCGGACACTGCGAGAGGGCTGTACAAGCAATGATCACACGCAAGGCACAGCGGACACACCAGGAACCGCGGTGTTGGCCGTCGAATGGCGCTAGCTGCGCAGCATTTGTGGACCGCCGCCGTCAGTGTCAGCCAGTTTGCCGTGGCATACGGAGCTCCATCGCAGTGTTTAACACTGGTAGCATGCCGCGACAGCGTGGACGTGAGCCGTATGTGCAGTTGACGGACTTTGAGCGAGGGCGTATAGTGGGCATGCGGGAGGCCGGGTGGACGTACCGCCGAATTGCTCAACACGTGGGGCGTGAGGTCTCCACAGTACATCGATGTTGTCGCCAGTGGTCGGTGGAAGGTGCACGTGCCCGTCGACCTGGGACCGGACCGCAGCGACGCACAGATGCACGCCAAGACCGTAGGATCCTATGCAGTGCCGTAGGGGACCGCACCGCCACTTCCCAGCAAATTAGGGACACTGTTGCTCCTGGGGTATCGGCGAGGACCATTCGCAACCGTCTCCATGAAGCTGGGCTACGGTCCCGCACACCGTTAGGCCGTCTTCCGCTCACGCCCCAACATCGTGCAGCCCGCCTCCAGTGGTGTCGCGACAGGCGTGAATGGAGGGACGAATGGAGATGTGTCGTCTTCAGCGATGAGAGTCGCTTCTGCCTTGGTGCCAATGATGGTCGTATGCGTGTTTGGCACCGTGCACGTGAGCGCCACAATCAGGACTGCATACGACCGAGGCACACAGGGCCAACACCCGGCATCATGGTGTGGGGAGCGATCTCCTACACTGGCCGTACACCACTGGTGATCGTCGAGGGGACACTGAATAGTGCACGGTACATCCAAACCGTCATCGAACCCATCGTTCTACCACTCCTAGACCGGCAAGGGAACTTGCTGTTCCAACAGGACAATGCACGTCCGCATGTATCCCGTGCCACCCAACGTGCTCTAGAAGGTGTAAGTCAACTACCCTGGCCAGCAAGATCTCCGGATCTGTCCCCCATTGAGCATGTTTGGGACTGGATGAAGCGTCGTCTCACGCGGTCTGCACGTCCAGCACGAACGCTGGTCCAACTGAGGCGCCAGGTGGAAATGGCATGGCAAGCCGTTCCACAGGACTACATCCAGCATCTCTATGATCGTCTCCATGGGAGAATAGCAGCCTGCATTGCTGCGAAAGGTGGATATACACTGTACTAGTGCCGACATTGTGCATGCTCTGTTGCCTGTGTCTATGTGCCTGTGGTTCTGTCAGTGTGATCATGTGATGTATCTGACCCCAGGAATGTGTCAATAAAGTTTCCCCTTCCTGGGACAATGAATTCACGGTGTTCTTATTTCAATTTCCAGGAGGGTATTTTGTTTCCACACATACCAAGACGCTACAGCTAATATTTTATGTGCGGTGACCTGCGGTATCGGTAAGACTGCTGCGACATGATATACAGGGTGATTCAAAAAGAATACCACAACTTTAGGAATTTAAAACTCTGCAACGACAAAAGGCAGAGCTAAGCACTATCTGTCGGCGAATTAAGGGAGCTATAAAGTTTCATTTAGTTGTACATTTGTTCGCTTGAGGCGCTGTTGACTAGGCGTCGGCGTCAGTTGATGCTAAGATGGCGACCGCTCAACAGAAAGCTTTTTGTGTTATTGAGTACGGCAGAAGTGAACCGACGACAGTTGTTCAGCGTGCATTTCGAACGAAGTATGGTGTTAAACGTCCTGATAGGTGGTGTATTAAACGTTGGTATGAACAGTTTACAGAGAATGGGTGTTTGTGCAAAGGGAAAAGTTCTGGACGGCCTCCAAGAAGCCCTGATCTTACCCCCTGCGATTTTTTTATTATGGGGGTATGTTAAGGATATGGTGTTTCGGTCACCTCTCCCAGCCACCATTGATGATTTGAAACGAGAAATAACAGCAGCTATCCAAACCGTTACGCCTGATATGCTACAGAGAGTGTGGAACGAGTTGGAGTATCGGGTTGATATTGCTCGAGTGTCTGGCGGGGGCCATATTGAACATCTCTGAACTTGTTTTTGAGTGAAAAAAAACCCTTTTAAATACTCTTTGTAATGATGTATAACAGAAGGTTATATTATGTTTCTTTCATTAAATACACATTTTTAAAGTTGTGGTATTCTTTTTGAATCACCCTGTATTTTGCTAAGTATGTATGCATTTATAAGCTGAACTTTCTGCAATCGGTCTTAACAATCGCATGTCATGGTCCTTCAACAAGGTTCCGATGACATTAAGTTTCCGCTCCCAATTGTTCGTAGCCATGCGCTTGGGATTCGCCCTTAACCACAATCCGAGTTGGAGTCTCTCTTCAGTTACATCTAACCAGTGCGCACCTATTGCACTATTGTAAGAACCGAGATGCAATATTTTGGATTTAAAATTTTGTAAATTTGTGGTAACATCTTATGGGACCAAGCTGCTTAGGTCATCGGTCACTAAGCTTACACACTACTTAATCTAACTTAAGCTAACTTACGCTATGGACAACACACACACCCATGCCGGATTCGAACCTCCGACGGTGGGCACTGTAAGGACACAGCAGCCAACCTCTCTGCAGCACCATCTCCACACGCTCCCCGTCACACTGTATTCCCGCGAGGGTTCGGACGATGACGTGCGTCTAGCACTGATAACTTTCGATGACCCGTCGAGACCCAAATAATTATACAGGATGTTTCAGGAGAAATAGTAAATATAGTAGGAGGTGGTAGTATAGAAAAATTGCAGAAAAAATGCCATATAACATTTGTCCAATTTTTATTGAGTACATATAGCTGGGTTCAATGCATATTCCTTTCGTATGTTGGTCCTTACAGGACCCAGTTGTCTACAATTCCCTGAAAATGAGCTTCCAGCGTCATTGGAAGAGGTTCATTTGGCTACAAGAATGCGTATGTTCCTCAAGCATGACGGGGCTCGTGCACATTCTAGTCGTCAGGTGACAAATTATCCAAACCTAACATTTCCCGGAAGATGGATCAGTAGATATGGGCACTTTTCTTTGCCTTCAAGGTCCTCGGACCTTATCTCTTTGGATTTTTGCCTGCGGGGATGGTTAAAGGCGAAGTCTACAAAGGAAAAGTAAACCCAAGAGCCGATTTGATCGTTCGGATTATGAATAGTGCAGCCCTCATAAAAGAACTCAAAAACGACCTCAGAAAAGTTACACGTGGTGTTATCAAGAGAAGTCAAATGTGCATCAAAGTTGGTGGGGGAATTTTTGAAAATCAACTTTGAATGTCCCCCTTTGAGTTTGTTAGGGTTACGTACTAACAACTGTATCTCTGTACTCAATAAAAAGTGGACACATTTATATGGAATGTTTTTATGCAATTCGTCTGTACTACCACCTGCTAAAATATCTACTATTCCTCCTGAAACACCCTAAATATGGATATATGTGTGGTGTCTGCGACATGATATGAATCCGGGTTCGAACCTGGTCAGGTACAAATTTTCATCTGACGCCGTTGCTCTATTTTAACGCCCATGACAGCCTGGACATCTGTCCTTGGATATTTAATTGATTAACAAGGCTGTCTGTTTCGATTCGTAGTGTCTGTTCTTTCGGAAATGTCCGAAAGAACAGTCACACACAGACACACACATTTTTATCTTAAGTACTATCCGGAAAATGTTTGGCAACTCAGTGATAGTGCCGGACTGGAGCTGCATCAACCTACTCATTTCACTAGATGTAATTTTCTGAACAATTTCTGTTTAATAAGTGACAGCGACAGTGTCTCTCATCGTTTACTTTGTCCTAAACCTGCTTCTTTCTGCCCTAGCCGGTACTATACCAATGAGTGATTGCTCACATTCTTGGTACCTTACTGGACGTGCTACTGCAACTGTACTGAAAGATTCAAATCCTGCTGGAAAAGTATGTTTCAAGTCAGATGGTTTGGCTCTTCACCTACTGTCATTGAAAACGATCACAACGAAATTAAGTATAGGAATCCTATGAAACCCTTGAGTTCATACTGCAGTGCTGTGCAGATGAAAAAAAGTAGTTTTTCAGAATTATCAGATGACAGATGGAATTTATCAGATTCCACTAATTATGACTGCATTATTAATTGTTGGCTGACAGGCGCTTTTCTGCCTCTATTGTACCGTAATTGTTTTTTGAATGTTATAGCTGGAAGAATAGAAACATCAAATTTCCTCCATATAGAATGTCCGAATTCACCTTAAGTCTTCACGTTTCGAGCAAAGGCAAAATATCCGTAAGAAAAGCTGACAACAATAAGGCAGGCCATGCCTGTCTTCTGGCGGATGTGCCAATGACAGTGGTCTCAATAACAATATTGTACAGCAAAGATACATTGCCAACTCAACCACTGGAGAAGCTCCAAAATTGTGAATTGCGTCTGGTGAATACGCTTTCAAGGTTTCTGTCCGATTAAGATAGTAAAACACAAATAATTAGCCCCTAAACCTAGTTACAGAAATTCGAACAAGACTCATTGACATATAATGAGGATTCTGCGGCACTTGCCACCCGCAACTTTGAGACGAAGCTATAGTCACTTCCGAGCTCTTACAGCACACATCAGCTGGTATCCTTCCTGGCAGTATAACTGAAACATGGAAACAGCGCAGAATATGTTTGGCATCTCTGTGACCAACGAGTTACTTCCTTGATGGCACAGAACTATCCTGCTAAATTCACTTGATATTATCGTATCATTTCAATTGAATACTGTGAGTGATTTTCTCTTGAGATGTGACATAAGGATATCAGTTAACGCTTTTGAGTAACGAAAGTCGTTCCACACGGGCAATACAACTACTCTCGTCTCATATGTTGCGATTTTTCTGCCACAGCCCCTACTGAGCCAAAAGGAACATGAAAGACACCGGAACTCTTCGCTAGCTCCTAGGTAAAGTGCTTGGCTGTCAAATGCACGCTGTCTTTGTTTGTCTCTCGAGACTCGCTGAATGCCAGATTTTTAATTCTTTTGTAGCACAGCTACAAGCAGGCAGATACAAATTCAATGGGGTAATCGTAAGGCAACGCTCGAGCAAAATTCGTCTTGCTACTTTTAGTAACCCTTTGTGTCAAAGCGAAAACCTTACGGTACTGCCTAATTCATAATGCTACTTTTGTTTTCTGCCGACATATTTTTTGTTGTTCTGAATACATAATTTTATCTAGCAACTGCCACATTTTCATTACACTTGCGAATGATACAGGAAATGAAGTAAATATAGATCTTTTTGAAGACAGAAGTCGGGAACGTCATACTAATTCGTGTTAAAATAGGCTCAATCGTCTTACAGACACTTAATGCTTTATTAAGATGGACTGCCGTCGTGATGTTTCTGTAGTAAGCTGAATTTTTTTTGTATTAGTGCAGTGAATATTTTAATTGCGTTTTCCATTAGTTTACCAAGCGCAACAGTAATCATGAAAGAGGAAGTAATCTGCAGTAGAATTTTCTTTCACGATATCTAAAACAATCTGATAATACTAAAGTAGTTTACAAATTCTACACTTGTAGAAACCTACTGGTTCTAACAATGTCATTAAACCAGAATAGTTTGAAGAGTATTTTCATCTAGAAATGAATTGCCTTAACGGTTGATCGATCAAGAGGGGGAAAGATAAAATTTTACGGGTATTTGACGAGAGCGACAAGTGCTTGAGAGAGGACTTCCCTATCAAAAAAAAGTGCCTGAGAGACGACTTTCCTATCAATCTCCCGGATAGTTCTGTTTCTCAAATCAACAGAGTGCGTTATCATGCAGTAGCACAGGTTATATAGTTTTGTTGCTCGATTTTCTTACACTGCGACCAAAAGGTGTCTCAGCTGTTGGCAACAAATTCCTGTTGTGATGCACACACCCCTTGGGGCAGAATTCGTAGCCCAAAACACACTTTCGGAGCTATCAGACGTAAAATATTATGTTTACACTACTCTTTGCTCGAGCTTACGTCTTTTGATGGGGCTCAGCCTTTCATTTCTTCTTAGGAAGTTAACGATAAAGGTATCAAAACACGTCACCAGTAACAGTACTGCATAGGAATGCTCAATGAGCGACCTGATGACGTTCAATAATAGTCACTCCGTTGATTTTTGTTGTTCCGAATTAGAGCATGCGGTACTCCTACACCAAACTTCTGAACTTTGCCTTTTGAATGCAAATGTTGCATGATGGTTAAATGGTAGAATCCATCACGTGTATTAGTAGTCGAGACTTCCTTAAAGTGGAAAATCATTCATGCCAGAACAATCTTTGTTGAAACAAGAATATCTTTTTCTGGCGTATTTTTCCCAAAAGCACTCGCTCCACACACAGTTCAATTCTTTTTAGCTGCCTCCTCTGCATGTAGCCCTCTGTTATACCAAAAGTAAATATTGTGTTGCAGATGTTACACCTTTTTCCACTCGCGACTAAATTTTACAATGCTTAACTGTAGTTCATGATTTTCAAGTATGCAAAATCCAATTCTTAACTGCAAGATGGTAACTAGAACTTCAAATTCGAAAATGACTGTTGATACATGCACTGACAGCGTCGCGCCGCGTTCACATGGGCGGTGCCGGATTTCAGGCGGCGGGAGACGTCTGGCCGGTGGCCGGTGAAGCGAATTATCTTCGATGTTCAGTCAGACTCATAACTTTAGACGAGGGCCGAAATGTGGTACCAAAAAAAAATACAGTTGGACGCGAACAGGCGACTATAAGTTTAGAATGCACGACGATTACCACTTTTTTTCATTTTGTTCGGTATTGATCGTTGTGTTTGGTCGTTGCGGACGTCGCAAGACAGCCCGTTCAAGTTTGGTGGTTGATCGTTCCACTCAGTTTTTTATTACAGAGGCCAACCGGCTCTCTGACCGAACACGCTGAGCTACCGTGCCAGCTTTCCACTAGACCACAGGATCACACACTCCAAGAACATCTCAGAAGTAGCCAACACTTCCTCCTAACACTTCCGCATCTTACAGTGTTGCCAGATTGTGCAGATGGCCGGCCGGTCTTAGAGTTGTAAGGGGCGGTCAGTTTTATTGGCCACCTTAAGTGAACGATTCGGACTTAAGTCTCTGTGGTGGCCGACCGGCGGTCAGTTTTTATGTCTAATACTGTACATCGACATCTGTTCTCTGCAGACCTCCCTGAGGAGCATGGCAGGGCTCACTTCCCGCTGTACCTGTTATTAGGGTTAGGTTGGTTGGTTCACTGATTTGGGGGGAGAGGACTAAACAGCAAGGTCATTGGTCCCATCGGATTATTGAAGGATGGGGAAGGTAGTCAGCCGTGCCTTTCAAAGGAAATATCCTGGCATTTGCCTGAAGAAATTTAGGGAAATCACAGAAAACCTAAGTCAGCGTTTGAACCATTGTCCTCCCAAATATGTCTCCAGTGTGCTAACCACTGTGCCACCTTGCTCGGTATATTAGGGTTCTGCTCATGAGCTATGCGTAGGGGATTGTAGTATATTCCTAGAGTCATCCTTTAAAGCCAGTTCTTGAAATTATATTCATAGATTTTCTCAGGATAGTTTACATCTATCTTCAATAGTTTGCCAGCTGTGACACTCTCCCATGGATGAAACATACCTGTGACCATCTGTGCTGCCCTTCTCTTTACACATTCAGTATCCCTTGTTAATCCTATTTTGTATGAGTCCCATACACTTGACAATATTTTAGAACCAGTCTCATGAGTGATTTGCAAGCAATCTCCTGTGTAGACTGATCGCACCTCCTCAGTATTCTACCAATAAACCAAAGTCTGCCACCTGCCTTACCCATAACCGAGCCTATGTAATCATTACATTTCATATAACTACGAAGTGTTACACCCAGATATTTGTATGAGTTGGCCGATTCAAATAGTCACTCATTGACATTATAGTCATAGGATACTATTTTTTTTTCATTTTGTGAGATGCAATTTTACATTTCTGAACATTTAAAGCAAGTAGCCATCTCTGCAACACTTTGGAATCTTTTCAAGGTCTGACTGAATATTTATGCAGCTTCTTTCAGATAGTACTTCATTATAGACAACTGCATAATCTGCAAAGAGTCTGAGGTTACTATTAATATTGTCTGCAAGGTCATTAATACACAACATGAACAGCAATGATCCCAACACACTTCCCTAGGGCACACCCGAAGTTACTTCTACATCTGACGATAACAACCCATCCAAGAAAACATGCTGTGTCCTCCCTACAAAAAAGTCCTCAATCCGGTCACAAATTTCACTTCATACCCCATATGACTCTACTTTTGACAATAAGCATAGGTGTGGTACCGAGGCAAATGCTTTTCAGAAATCAGGAAATACTGAATCTATCTGACTACCTTGATCCAAAGGTTTCAGTATGTCATGTGAGAAAAGTGGAAATTGGGTTTCATATGATTGATCCTTGCTGTCTGGTATTGAAGAGGTCATTCTGTTTGAGATACCTCATTACGTTTGAGCTCAGAAAATGTTCTAAGATTCTACAACTAATCAGTGTCAAGAATATTGGATGGTAGTTTTGTGAATCACTTCTACTTCCCTTCTTGTAGATGGGTGTGACCTGTACCTTTTTCCAAGACCTTGGCACAGTTTTTTCTCAGAAGAGGAGCTAAATCAGCCACAAATTCAATATGGGCTCTGATTAGGATTCCACTGACACTAATAGTTATTTCATTCATCTTTTCAGTGGGTCAAGGATTAAATGGGGGGCAGTTCTCTTGGGTTTTCCTTTGTAAAGGAATATTTGAAAAGGAGTTAAGCATTTCAGTCTTTGCTTTGCTACATTCAAGTTCAGTTCCTGTCTCATTCACTATAGACTGGACACTAACTTCGGTGCCACTAACAGCCATTACATATGTCCAGAATTTCTTTATGTTTTGTGAGATATCATTTGACAATATTCTGCTATGGTAATCATTGAAGGCATTATGCACTCTTGACAGCCAAACACGTTTTATTCAGCATCTCTCTGTCTATAGCTCTACAAGTTTCATTCAGCATTTTTCTATCTATAAGCCTACACTTTGTTTCACACGTATTATGCAGTAATCTCTGTTCCTCTAGAAGTTTCTTTACAGCAACTGTGTGCAACAGAGGTTCCTCCCCATTGTGAAATGTTGTACTGGGCACACAACTATTCAGTTTGTGGTCAAATGTTCTTTTAAACTTGAGCCAGAGTTCCTCCACATGCTCATGCCCTGTGCTGAAAGTTTCAAGTTCCTTATTGAGATATGATACTACTGATATTTTATCTAGTTTGCTGAACTTATCTATATTTCTGCAGAATTTTTTTTGTGTAGTCATTGATGCCACAACTGCAACATGGATACATTTTCGTATGGACATCCTCAAAGAGGTCAGGTCTATTTGTTGCCATTGGATCCAATATATTACCATCATGATTGGGATTCCTAACTATCTGGTCTGATAGTTTTCAGAGAAGGCATTTAGTAACGTCTCACGAGTTGTCTTACCATTCCCACTGCTAATGAAACTGTAGTTTTCCTCATAAACTGTTGGATGATTAAAATCTCCACTGATGATTGCATTATAACTGGAGAGCTTTGGTACAAGTGAAATGATGTTTTCTATAAAGCTTTCAATTACATCACGAGACGAGTCTGGTGGGCAATAGAAGGATCTGTGGGATGTAGAACCACTGGCTCAACCCCTCCCCTCCACCCCCAATAATATCGCTGCCCTACCCCAGCAAGAATAATTGTATCTTTGCCAAGTGAGTCCTCTGTAGTACATGCTCTATGCTACAAGATTTTGTGTATACACTGCAAGAATAAAATTATTCATAGTAAGTGATGGGAGAGTAAGTGATTGTTTATTGTCATAATTACCACGCCCACTCCCCACTACCTACAGATCCAATTATCATTTTATTCCCACCTCTGCTACTGATTCGTCTTCTGGTCTTCTGGTACAGACTGTATACCATTTAGGTTCCTTTCGGAGTATGCTGATGCATTAGCTCCATACTTAACAATCATATACAACCGTTCGCTCGATGAAAGATCTGTACCCAAAGACTGGAAAGTTGCACAGATTAGATCAATATTCAAGAAAGGTAGTATGGGTAATCCACTAAATTACAGATCCATATCGTTAACGTCGATATGTAGCAGGATTTTAGAACATATATTGTGTTCGAACATTATGAATTACCTCGAAGAAAACTGTCTGTTGACACACAGTCAACATTGGTTTAGAAAACATTGTTCCCATGAAACACAACTAGCTCTTTATTCACATGTAGTGTTGACTGCTATTGACAAGGGTTTTCAAATCGATTCCGTATTTCTGGATTTCCGGAAGGCTTTTGACACTGTACCACACAAGCGGCTCGTAGTGAAATTGTGTGCTTATGGAATATCGTCTCAGTTATGTGACTGGGTTTGTGATTTCCCGTCAGAGAGGTCACAGTTCGTAGTAATTGATGGAAAGTCATTGAGTAAAACAGAAGTGATTTCTGGCGTTTCCCAAGGTAGTGTTATAGGCCCTTTGCTGTTCCTTATCTATATAAATGATTTGGGAGACAATCTGA